>NW_025920183.1:222626-522626 GCF_902686445.1 Sciurus carolinensis
ATTTTACCCTTAGGTTCAATGAGCATCGACAGGTGTGTTGAAAATGTTATTGGATAAAAGGACATGACACAATGGTAATCCACCAAGGGGGGAATCCCAGCAAGGCCTGTTGTTAGGTCCATTTGGGAAGCAGCAGAGAGTCCCTATGTGGGGAAAGAGGTGGGTCTTCCATATAATTCTCTTTTCTGTTTTGCAAAGTTCCCATATAGTCTTTCATTATGGATGTTAGGGCTCAGAAAATGAATCCCAAAGTAAGCTGTGTTAGTATGCTGAGTACTTTGAAGAACAGGAAACCAGAAAGCCCTCAGGAGCAAGACCTATCTGACCTCTCTCACCTCCTATCTCTGCTTCCCTTCCCCATCGCAAATCAGTTATAAAAATGAAAACTCCCCTCCTCAAAATTTAGGCATCCACCCTGGAATTATTATTACTCTAACCTTTAGAACTTAGGTCACTTGCGATTCTCCTGGGAGGGGATTAAGGTAGATCTCCTGGTACCCTAATTTAGTTATGAGAGAGCATTATTCTGAAATTGAAGCTCAGTCCCTCCTGCTTCTTCTGGTTTCCTTTCTCAGTGCCTCAGCCTATGGGTTTCGTTTATTATGTGGGACTGGGGATGGAACCCAGACCTTGCATGCATTAGGCAAGTGCTGTACCACAGAGCTGCATCCCCAGCCTGCCTCATGGTATGATTGCTCCCTCTTATGTGTGCTCCCACCATGCTGTTGCTATCCACCATGAGGACTTAACTACTGTCCAGATCTTACATGTCCCCAATGATTTTAATGGACTCCTCATATCCAAAGCACAGTAGGTCATCATTTATGACTCACTGTCCTCCTTTCCTGGGTGCTTTTCTCTTCCTGGGCTTGCAAGGATGCCAGGGCAAGTCCTTCAGTCCTCGTGATCCCAAATTTATTTCAGAATTGCCAGTCGGAAGGAGACATGTCACAGGCATGACCAGGTTTACCACTGGTATTACCCAGAGGTGAGTATAATAGTTACTATGTACTAGATGTACACAGGACAAGTCACTAGCACACGTGGGGCCTAGGTTACCTCTTAAAGCCTCCTGTGTCCAGTGAGACACACATATCAGTGAGGAAACTGAAATGATTGGAGGTTCAGAGACTTGCTTGTGGTTGTACAAGTGGGGACCAGGGAAAGCAGAATTTTAAATTCAGTCTTTCTGAAGTCCATGTTGTTTGACTCCAGATGATGTTGCTGTTGTTGTTGGTGGTGGTGGTGACCCTCAACTTTATTGGAAGTAATGCTAAGAGAAGCAACTGTGATTCCAGTCTGTTTCCATGAATACACTGAAATCAACTTAAAGCATGTGTCCATGGAAAAAGTTTGGTTTGGGACTCAGAGAAGCTCAGCAGCAAATGCTGTTCTGCTGCCCCATGTGAGTTATTGGCTAGTTAACTCAACATTTCTAAGGTGCCTGAGATTTCTCATTTATAAAATGGGACCAATTTTGATTTCCTTCCAAGTTTATCACCAAGAAAATGAGATGTATTTTGAAAATACAACAAGCACTGTGCTTGGTGCATAGTTCTTCTGCCTTTGGGGAATATTCCCCTAGTAACATGGGATGCCAGGAACCAGGATGGATTCTTTTCTCAGTCCTAGAAATGTCTCACCTAGAAGTTCCAGCCTGTTCAATGCACTCAGTGAATGATTCTTGGCTTTACTAATTGTGAAAAACTTGTCAGCCTACTCCTGGGCTGCTTCTGACTGATTTGGTGCCCATGGCATGAATGGCACGGTGGCAGAATATGAGAATACAGGGGTGACTTCGTGGTAAAGTGCCTTCTCTGGGGCACATGACTGTAGAGACAGGGACAGGAAAAGAACCCATACACTGGGACCTAGGCTTCCCTTCAGAGCACTTAGTACATAATGGGAAGCACAAAGTGAGAAATTGGAGAAATAATAAAACTGGAAATGTGAGCAAAAGTCAAACCAACAGGAGACTTTGAAAGTTGTTTTGTAAAGAAAATCAGTCTTTTCTAAAGCATACATTACTGTAAAGTTTAAAAAAGTTAAATCAATCTGGGCCCAGTGGTGCACACCTGTAATCCCAGCAAATTGGGAGAATGATGTAGGAGGATCCCCAGTCCAAGGCCAGCCTCAGAATTTAGTGAGGCCCTGACTCAAAACAAAACAAAACAAAAGAAGAAGTTAAATCAATGGAAAACTGAAAACAACTTCATTAACTGACTCATTTGAAATGAATGGAAGCTGAAAGTCTGCAGATAAGACAAGTGGCAGTTTTAGTAAGAACTGAAGAGCTTTACTTAGGAACAGAAATTGGAAGTGTCTTACAATTTCCTTCTTGCTTTCGGTCTACCATACTCAGAATACTCAGTATTTCTCACCCATTTCTAGCTCCTTTTCATTTTTCCTGCTTTGTCAATGTGAAGAAGGGCAAGGGGCAGGAGATGATGTGCAGAGGGGACTGAAATGGGCAGGCCCAGCTGACAGTGGGGACCTGAGCCAGGGCCGTGGATCTAGGAGAGGGGGTCCCAACCCAGTGCCATTCTTGAGTACAAGCAACATCACACAGATAGCATTGTTGTGCGCTGTACCTCCTTTCTATGAGAAACAAACTTTTCCACTTCATTTTCATAATTAGTATTTTTTCTTATTTATTAGAAAACATATTTTCACTGTACAAATGTATATTGTAGAATATTATAATTTGATGCACGTAAACAGTTTGTAATGATCAAATCTCCTTAAACATTTTAAATCAATTTTAATGAACAAGTAATAATTGTACATGTTTATGGGATATGATATTTTAATACAGGTATACTGTAGGTATGGATCAAATCGAGGTAATAAATGCTACCATCTTTTTTTTTCTTTCCTTCTTTTTTTTTTCTTTTTTTGGTACAAGGATTGAACCCAGAGACCCTTAGTCGATGCGTCACATCCTCAACCGTCTTTTATTGCAGAGCTGGGAATTGAACCCAGTACCTTGTCCTTAGGAGGCAAGCACTCTACCAACTGAACTATATCCCCAGCCCCCAACCCTTTTTATTCTTTTTTTGAGACAGGGTCTCACTATGTTGCTAAGGATAGCCTCAAACTTGTGATCTTCCTGCCTGAACTTCCTGAGTCGCTGTGATTATGGGCAGGAGCCACCATGAGGAGCACGATTCCATCTCTTTATCATTACTTTGTGTTTGGAGCCTTTGAGATCCTCTGAAAAGAGATTTTTGAGGATTCTCACCAAACCCATGGTCATTTCAGCTAGTCCTCACCAGCCCAGTTCATGGTCCCAGAAACCCATGGGGGTTATAAAGTTCTGGTTTTGTTTTGTTTTCTTCTGTGGTGCTGAGGATTGAACCCAGGCCCTTGCACATGTTAGACCAGTTCTTTACCACTGGGTTACATCCCCCAACACTTTTTAATTTTTATTTTGAGATAGGGTCTCACTGAGTTGCTGAGGCTGGCCTTGAATGTACGATACTCCAGCTTCAGCCTCCTGAATAGATGTGATTGCAAGCATGTGCCATGGTTGTGAAGTTTTGAATGGTGGTGTGCTTTCATCTCTGACTGCTCATCACCGCAAAGTCAGCATGCTGTGTCCCTTGCCCCTGTGATGTTTCTCAAATGGCCACAGGGACAGACATGTCCTAACCATGCCTGCCTCTCCAGATGTGCTTCACCAAGGGCTCCAGGCTGAGGGACTCTGATCTTTTCTTGCCACAGGGTATAAGTTCAGTGGAGCATTTGTGTCCAGGGTAGGAGGGGGAAAGTATCTTTGAAGGTCCTTTCCTTTAGACTTCTCTCTCCTTTTTCCATCTGCCAACTGCAATGAAAAAATTTCAGCATCCTGCTAACCCTGTGCCCCTTATAACTGTTTAGGTGTGATTTTCAAAGGGTTGAAAGTATGGCTGTCATTAAATACAAAGCAAACATGGGGGCTGTGGAGATAGCTCAGTCAGTAGAGTGCTTGCCTTGTAAGCACAAGGCTCTGGGTTTGGTCCCCAGCACCGAAAAAAAAAAAAAAAAAAAAAGAAAAGAAAAAACAAAGAAACTAACATGGGTGAGAGATTTTCTCAAGTTCTTCATTGCTAAGGAAACCAGTAATATGTGCAGATGAATTCAAAGGAAAATATGAAAAATAGATATATAGGCATAAATATGAATATTAGAAGAAATTTATTATAATACTTATTTCATTTCTGAAACATTGTTTTATAATGTACATAAATTTTACATATACAATCATAGTAATTCAAGAATATTAATCTTCTAATCATATCAGGGGTATCTATAGGGGCCCAAGGTATTGCTATGGACAATAAACATTTGCAAAACTATCAGCTTTCTCCAAGTAGATTTTAAAGTGTTGAGTGGTTTTCAGTGTACTCACAGTATATTCATACCACATTTTCCAAAATATTTTTATCACTCCAATATGTAATATATTAAATCATGGATACCAGGTGAATGTATGCATATTTGTAAATATCACTAAATCCAATCTTACACTTCACCCTTCTTGGTGGAACACTCTAGAATTCACTCCCCTACCTGATCCTCAGCTGATTCCCAATATATATAAGTGGGCAAGATACAAGTGGCTCAGGATATGATCTATTTCTCCTTCCCCATCCCCTGGCTACCTTCAATCCAGCTGCTGGGCTCTGCTGGGAGTTCTCTTATGCTGCTCCTGGAGTCAGTGAGGTGCATCTGGGGAAGGTCTGGAGAACAGGCATTCACACAAAGTCCCTGGTGAAGCCACATGAGGGTTTCCTGTAATAAAGGAAAATTCCTCCAGTGCAAGGAGAAGCTACCATGTAGGCAAAGAAAGCTGAGATTTGGCAGTCCAGCTTTGTCTGCATCTGACCAAATGGTCACTTCACAAATCTAAGGTCCTACTTCTTTCCCATCAGGGTCCCCATCTTTGTAGAGGAACTATTGAGGTTCAGCATGTCCCCCTTGCAATGATTTTCTGTAGGATCTGAAGAAGACCTTTTGTGTCCTGCGATTATGAAGACAAGGGATTCTTTGAATTTTGCCATTTGGTGAGCTTCACATGAGAATAGTTCATGTTCACTTGTTTCTCCTTAACACTTCCACAGCACACGGGAACAGCCATCTAAATCCACAATCTTATGTGATGTTCACTGTTGCCACAGAGATCACGCTGAACAGCAGCAGGGACCCTGAGGCCTCGTCCTCCATCCACTGCTCCTCCTACCATCAGTGCTAACAGGGTCCTCCTGCTGCTGCGAAATGGCATGGGCTACTAGCATTCCTTCTGTTCCCTACACGGGCACAGACACGTGCAAAACCCAGCCAGAACACTACATTGAAGAACTGTGGTCCCTCTTGCTATCAGCCAGTGCTGGTCAGCAAACAGAATCTTTCTCTGAATGTTGGTACTGATGTGCTGCTGAACAGCTGTGAGCAGGATTCAGGAAGCATCTGTATTCTTTTGCTAGGACAGCCCTATCAACGTCCCACAAACCGGGAGTTTTCAACACAGAAGCAGCATTGGAACAGGCTGGACGTCTGAGATCCAGGTTGGTTCCTTGTGAGGGTGCTAGGCAAGAACTGCTCCAGCCCTTTCTCTTAGCTTCTGGCACCTCTTGGCCATATCTCCAATATGCGCGTGGTATTCTCCCTGTAGGTCTGGCTGTTCAAATGTCTCATTTTGTAAGAACCCCTATCATATGGAATTAAAACCCACCCTAATAACCTCATTTTCAACTAATTACATCTGTAATGACTCTATTTCCATTAGGTCACATTCTGAGGAACTGGGGTTTAGGACTTCCACACATGGATTTTGGGGGACAAAATGCAATTATACCATCAAGGGTTGGTGAGCCCTCACAAAGGAGTGACAACAGGAAGCTGTCAGCACCTGTGCTAGATGCTCTCCATCCCCTGCTCCAGCTACCCTCTCCAACACTCTCCACCTTGCTCTGTGCTGGAAGGCTGACCTCTGAAAACTGCATCCTGGAGCATCCTGACCTCCCATGAGCTTCTGTCAGACTTGAGTAATGGGAGACATGGGCAGGAGACTGCAGGGTGGGAAGAGAGGAGTCAGGCTGTACTACCCCATGCTCCTCTTCCCATCCCCTCCCAACTAAGTTTCAAATTCCTGTCTTTCCATGCGTCTTTCCTATTGAATATTTGACAGATAAAACTGAATAATATTGAAAGTATGGGTGAATGTGTATGGATTGCATCAGAAGCACATTCAGGAATATGAGATGTTCACGAGCGCCTTTCCTGCAGCTCAGGTGGTTCACTTGGGAGTGCTTCCCAAATGTGCCCTCAAAGAAATGATGTTTGAGGTGATGGATATGCCAGTTATCCTGATAGGCTCATTACCCATCGTATAAATGTAGTGGAATCTCATTCAGTGCCCCATAAATATGGAAAAGTATGATGTGTGAATTAAAATAAATCTTTAATAAAGTGTGCTAACAAGTCCGAACATAATTGTTTTTATTTTTCATGCTATTTTTGGGAGATCTCCAAAATGTTCTTTAAAACCCAAACACACTTGCTTTACTGGTTTCCATTAGTGTATTCTGTCCTTCCTGAGATAATGGGCTGTGGGCTGGTCAACCCGCAGCTTGGAGAGCAAGAGTTCTCTTCCCCAGGTCCTTCCTCCACCTCTTGGAATGAGGCGTGTGGGGGCAGCTCCTGCCACCCTGAGCTCTTTCCCAGGAGCCGCCACTCGGGGTTGGAGCCGCACTGCTGCCCAGCGCTCCCTGCAATCTGTGCGGGCATGGGAGGGTGGGGACCTGGCAGCGGGATGGGACCTCCTTACTCCATTTGGGAACCATGAGTCAGGCCGCTGGGATGCAGAAACCCGCCCCCCAAGGCGCAGCGGGAGTCGGCGAGGTGGGGGCGGCCTGGGGCGGAGCCGCCGCGAGGCTGGGCGGGACGGTGGCGGGGAGGCGCGCGGTTGCGCGGGCTGCGCGGGGCGAGCTCCTCCCACTGCGCTCCCCCAACTGTGAGCGCTGGGCACCTGCAAGTGTGTGGTTCCCACGCTACTGCTGCAGCCATTTCCTGCCCATCGAACTGGCCCTGGTGCTGCTGGTGGCCGGGCGATGCGAAGCGGCTCCCCACAGTGCAGCCGGATCTCCCGGGATGTGGCTCAAGCCGAGGAGGTGCTGGTGAAGAACCCTGAAGCTCTGGGTGGCCCAGAGGAGCAGAGGGTACTTCTTGCCACAGCGGCGCCTCGGGCACGGCGAGGGGATCGGTCATCTCACCGGTAAGGGGGTGGCGGGGGTGGGCCGCGCCTGGGGTCTCGCTCCCTGCACCACCCGCCGTTCCCAGCCCGGGGTTGGGACCCGGAAATCCGGGATGAGCCTGTGCAGTCGGCGGGGCTGAGAGGGGCTCGGGGTGCTGCGAACGCTGCCTGGGCGGCTGGGCGGGCTGCGCAGGGTAAGCGGGGTGGGGCGGGGCCGGTGCGCGGCTGCGCAGGTTCGCGGGATGCGCTCCTCCTGCTGCGCTTGCGGAAGTGCCAGCGCTGGGCACCCACCGGTCTGCGTTTCCCGCGCAGCCGCTGCCGCCGCTTCCTCCGGAGCTAGCTGGGCCTGCGGCCTTGGCTCCGGCTATGTGAAGCGGGGCACCAGAAGAAAGGGAAAAAAGCCCGACGGGGTGCTGCTGAAGGACGCCCTGAAGCTCTGGGTGAACCAGTGGAACAGCGGCTCTTTCATCCTAGGGCGGTGCTGCGGGCAAGGCGAGGGGGGCGGTGGCCTCAGCGGTAAGGAGCTCGCGGGGGTGGCCGGCCTCAGCTCCCAGCCCGGGGCTGAGTCGCAGGTGGGGATTTCTTGGGAGACGCAGGGTCAGGATGGCCTTGCCTCGGGTTTGTTTCCTTTCTTCTGCATTTCTCTGTCTTGTCAATGGTGTCTACTCCGCGCCCTCCCCCCCACCCCGCCCAAGTTACAGCCGGCCTTTGCTGCAGTGTTGGAAAGCAGTTGTCCTGTTATTCTTCTGCCCTGCAGCTCTGCTGTGCTTCTTAGTTCCTTAAGTTTTTCTTGATTCTTTCCTTTATTTTTCTAAAGAAAAGCATGTCATCTTTGAACAAATTTTATTTCCTTCTCTCGCTGTATACCTTCTGTTTCCTCTTTTCGTCTTAGCATATTAGCTGGATCTTTCAGTGTGATGTTGAATAGGAGTGATAGGAGAAGTTGTCTTTACCTTGTTCCTGGTTATCAGGAAAGTGTTGAGTTTCTCCTTAACTATGATGTTAATTGTAGGGATTTGGGGCGAGAAGGTAAATGATATTATCAAGTTAGACAAGTTCTTGATTCCTCGTTTGCTATGTTTTTTTTTT
Source organism: Sciurus carolinensis (assembly GCF_902686445.1). NCBI lineage: Eukaryota > Metazoa > Chordata > Mammalia > Rodentia > Sciuridae > Sciurus > Sciurus carolinensis. Next base: position 230,950 of record NW_025920183.1, read on the forward strand.
CCTTTAATCGTGAATGGGTGTTCCATTTTTGTCAAATGCTTTGTGTATCAATTGGAATTATTTTGTGATTCCCCCCCACTTCTATATTGATGAATTTTCTAATGCTGGACCATTGTTACATACTTGGAGCAAGTCCACTTGGTCATGAGGTATAATTTCTTTTATATGTTGGTGGATCCTGTTTGCTGGTGGAATTTTTTGTGGTGTGAGCAATTGAAGTCAGGGAGTTGGGTATACTAGGCAAGCACTCTGCCACTGAGCTACATCCCTTTCCTTTTACTTTGTGTGACTGTGACATGGGTTTCTTGTGGGTCTTGGTTTTCTTTTCTTCCTTTTTTTTTCCTTAAATCCATTCTGAAAATTCCTGGGTGTTTTGGTTGGTGTATTTAGGCCATTCACATGTAAAGTGATTGTTGGCATTGTTAGATGAATCTCTACCAGGTTGGTAACTGTTTTCTATTCCTTGTTCTGTTCTTTTTCTTTTGAACCTCTTTTCCTGACTTCTTTAGCAGTTGAATGCTTGGTGATGCCTTTTATCTGTTAGCTTGCCAACAGTAGGTTGAAAAGAATTTGTAGTATATATTTCTGGTTTGGAACATAATTTCCTGATTAGTCTGTGTCTACCTTCAAATATTATGCTGTTTCACATGAAATGTAGATTTTTTTTTTCGTGTTTTTGGGATTGAACCCAGGGACGCTTAAGCACTGTGCCATATCCCTAGTCCATTTGTAGCTCTATTTTGAGACAAGGTCTCAGAGTTGCTGAGGCTGGCCTTAAACTTGTGGTCCTCCTGCCTCAGCCTCCTGAGCCACTGGGATTGTAGGTGTGCACCACCATGCTTGGCCGAGATGCAGTAATACTAGTATTCCCAGATCCTGTCTCATCTTTTCTGACATTGTCATCCATTTCACTTATTTACATAGTGTAATCACTCAATAAATTTTTTGTTAACCCTTCAAATATTTCTTTTCAATTGCTTAGGGATAGGAAAAATAAGAAATTTGAATCTACCCTCATTCATTTCCTGAGACACACTTCTTCTCTTTACGTAGCTCAGAGCTACTGACCTATGTGTTTTCTTTCTCTGACAAATTTGATGGTTAGGTCTGCTGGAAATGGACTTCCTTTCTTTTTCAAGAAAGTCTTTTTTTTCAATTTTGAAGGATAATTTCACTGGACACAGCCTGGCATGGTGGTCCTTGCTGGTAATTCTACCAATTTGGTAGGAGACAGTAGGATCACATCTTTGAGGTCAGCCTCAGCAATTTGTTGAATCCCTGTCTCTAAACAAACAATAAAACAACTGGGGATGTGGTTCAGTGGTAGAGTACCCCTAGATTCAATACCAGGTATCTCACCCCCAAAAAAATCCTCACTTCATTTAGATTTATTGGTTTGTGATTCGTTTCTTTCAACACCTTATGTCAACTCCCTTGATCACATGCTTGGAGAAGTCTGCTATAATTATCATGTTCTTCCTAGGCTGTCTGCTTCACACCCCCTCTTCTTTAAAGATTTTCTTTTTGTTTCTGCAATTTGAATATGATATACCTCAGTGTAGATTTGTAAATATTTTTCCTTTGTTTTTTTTTTTATAATTTTCTGCGTGGTGTTCTCTGTACTTCTTGGATCTGTGATCTGGAGTGTGTCATTAATTTTGGAAAATTCTTGGTCATTATTGCTTCACATGATTGCTTTCCTCTTCTTCTGTTTTTCCAGTTTGGGATCCTTGTATCTTTGGGAATTATCCCCAGCAGTCAGATATTGTGTCCTTCCTGTGTCTCTGTCTCTCTCTTGGCTTTTCAGTAGGTTTGGGGGTTTCTGTTGATCTGTCTTCAAGTTCACTGATTGTTTTCTTGACCGTCCCATCTACTGATGAGCCATGAAGGGCAATCTTCATTTTTGTTTATTTCTATTTGTTTTGTTTTTCATTTCTTAGAGTTTCCATCTGTCTGCCTTCATGATCTAGTCTTCCATACTCTATACCTTTTCTTCAGAGCCCTTCACCTATGAATCACACTTATTTTAAAAGTTCTCTCAAAGTACCAAGATCTGTCATATCTGTGTGTCATTCTGATGCATGCTTTATCTTTTAATCATGTGTATTTTCTTGCCTACTGGCATGTTTTTCTATACATATATACAGAAAACTTATTATGGTATATAAACAACTTATAATTTATACATGTATATAAGTAATAACAAATGAGGAAATCATCTTCCGTGTGTGTTTTGCTACTCTGCTGAGACTTGGCTCTTTGCAGTTTCCTGTAGCTGAAGGTACCAGAGGCCTCACATTCCTCCATGTCCCTGGTTGTGTTTCTTCTCTGTCCCTGGGTTAAGAACTTCCCAGTCTCCCTGCTCTTTGACCTGTCATGTGCTCTTATTTATCCTGGAGCTTTTGCTGTTGGCAAGGGGGAGAGTCCTAGAATCATCAATCAATCTCAGTCATCAGTGGACGTGTGACCCTGACCTGTGACCTTCCCAAGTGTTTTCTAGCCACTTCCTCCCACCCCTGCAGGGACAGGAAAGCCAGAGGGGACACAGGAGCCAGAGATGAGTCCAAGAAAAGCCTGTGATTTGCAGTCTGCTTGGCCTCTGCTTGTATTTATGGGAGGGGTGCTTCCCAAGCTCTTTGCATGCTGGAACTGAAGCTGGAAGTCCCCTTGTGGCTTTTTGATTGCTGCTCTGCCCACCTGCCCACCAGTTGAAGGGTCAGGGTTGACATAGACCACCTGACCTTTTCAGAAGCATGTGAGAGAAATCCCCACTCTGCCTCAAAACTCGTCACCCCTCTGTGACCGTCCAGGTGCTGCACACCCTCCCTGTTCTCTTCATTCCATGTCACCTAGAGTCCCCCAGGCTGCTGTTACAAAGTCTGCATGGGTTCTGTCAGAGATGTCTGAGAAGCGCCTCCTGGGATGGGCTCCCTTCTAGTCTTCCTCGGTGTCTCCACCAGGATTTTTTATCTTTGCTAGACAAACATGGCGTTTCACCGGTCTTTTGAAAACACAGCCTTAAGTGCCCTTACCCCAGCCTGCTGTTTTCTTCCACTGAGCTCTGCTAAGCTGCCTGTGGGTTCTGTATTAAGTGTCAGCTCTCCATCTAGCAGAGAGGACAGCCTTCCTGTCCCCGCTCCGTTATCTGACACCAAATAACAAACCCTTAAAGGGTCAGGGGACTAGCCAAAGAATAATTGCTGTAAAAACACACGTCCTTCCTTCTGCTGGAGAAAGTCATCCCGTAGGGCAGGTGAGGGTGGTGTAGGTGCCAGTCATCTAGGAAGAGGTTGCACAGGGTGAGCAAGGTGTCTCTTGGGTGTGGAGGTTGGCAGCAAGAGAGGCTTGATGTGCAAGTAAATATATCAAGGGTGGTGGAGGCTGGGCTTCTCTGTTGGAGAAGAGAGCTGTGAACAAGGAAAGAAGTAAGAATGAACACGGGGAGTGGGTCGCAGGAGGCATCGGTGTGATCTCAGTTTTTCTGTATGTAGACTATGTATACATACACACATTGCATTAGAGATGTGTATGCCTGTGTGCAAATACATGCGTCATATGTATACACAGAGACCCCCTTACAAATGAGCTTCCAGATACCAGCTTTTTATTTTTATTTTATAGCAGGGATGGAACCTAGGGCCACATACCCACTGATCCACATCCCCAGCCCTTTTTATTTTTTTTTATTTTGAGCCACTGTTGTGCTAAGTTGCATAGGGCCTCGCTAAGTTGCTGAGACTGTCGTTGAACTCACAATCCTCCTGCCTCAACCTCCCAAGCCACTGGAATGCCAGGTGGCTTTTGTGTAGCAATTCTCATGAAAGGAAAGAGAATTTCTGGGAAAAGTGTCCCATTTCAGGGCTGGTGCAGGGAAAGTACGAGACGATGTTGGAATATTTTATTGTGGCAGAGACTATGAAAAACCATGAGTACATGTCCAAAGGACACAGAACCCAGTTTGAAGGGATTCCTACCTGCCAAACCTGGGACAATTAAATCATCCGAGTAAATAATAGTAATGAGTTCTTACTCTTTGAAGAAAAACAGGAAAAATGAGACCATACCGATAAAAGTGAATAAATTGAAAGTTTGAGGAATGGGAAATTTACATAACTTCATTATTTGTCTGTAGGAGGCTTGTGAGTTACAAGGGAAAAAGGAATAAGTTCATCGTGCAGAGCCCAAGCAGCCACTAACTTAAGAGACCAAGTGAACATCACCAGGAGTGGAACAAGTTGAAATTGTGTCCACCTGAGAGGATGTGATGCATAGCATTCCTTCTGTGAGGCTGGCCAGAGACTTTAACCTGAATCTAATCAGCGTCAGGCAAGCCAAAACTGGGATTTGATGCTGAAGAACTGGCCAGTAATCTTTGAAGCTGTCAAGCTCACGAAAGTCAAAGGTGTGTTGGGAGATGTGACGGCTCAAGGCAGTAGTGGGTGATTCTGAACAGGTCCAGTGTGGTAGAGTCACAAGACAAGCAGTTCTCAACTCCTGTGGGCTGCATTAGTGCCTTTGTTTCTACAGTGGTGCAAAAGCAACCTGTGTTCAGTAGAAACCATACAAGCATTTTTTTTTAAATTTTTTTTGGATGTTAATAGACCTTTATTTTATTTGTTCCCTTTTATAGGGTGTTGAGGATGGAACCCAGTGCCTCCCACATGCCAGGCAGGTTCTGTGTCACTGAGCCCCAGCCGGAAGCCCCATATATGTAGTTTTGAATTTGGATCTTTTCCTGGGGATGTGCCCTAGTCCTCTCTGATGTGGGATAGTTGCAGAGAGCTGCAGGCCCCAGCCAGCCTGCTATCATGAGGGCCATCCAGTGACAGAGTGTGCCCTGCTGCCAAGGCGGGAGGAACAAGTGGATACATCCCATGCATTTGCGAGTCAGTGTGTTTTTGTCCCCTTAGGACGGTTTTGTGAGGCACTTGGAAACTGGTGGGATCTGAGGAGCAGAGGGTAGGAATGTCCCAGCGTTAACTTTCTGAATTGTGGGGTGGTGCTGTTGTGTCGGCACACATCCCTGCTGGTGTGAAACATGCTGAACACTCTGGGGTGATGGGGTGGCAGGTCAGTGACATACTCCTTAATGATTCAACTTCCTTTAACATTGGGGTCTTAAACCAAAATAAACTCCTCAGGCCACTCAGGGCCCTCTCGGGGCCTAGTAGTGAAGGAGCATGGGCAAAGGAAGGTGTAGGGCTTCAGCTCCTCCAGGGAGGAGGGAGTGGGTTTGTTCACCTGCCATTGATTCAGGATGCCATTCATCACAACAGAATGCCAGTCCTTCACCTGCTACCTGTGCCTTCTGTCCTGTGGGGTCTTGGATGTGTTGTCATATTTCTCAGGGTACCTTTCTGGAGTAGAAAGGGATTATTCTTCCATGTGAGATGTGGATATGATGAGGATCCTAACGGGCAACACTTACCTGGTGCTTGAAGGGCCTGGCAATAGTCTAGGTACTTTGAATGATGACTTAATTTCCATAATTACCCTTGGAGGCATATCGTGGTTGCTTTATCTTCCTAAGAGACCAGGGCACAGAGAAATCAGGTAACTTTCCTAAGGCCACACAGCTTGAAAGTGGTAGAGCTGGGGTTCCAATCGGGCAGCCTGACTTCAACAGCAGATGCTGGGGAAATGGGTGTGAGGAAGCTAGAGCTCTGGGCCCCCTGGAGCTCTGACTCTGCAGGGTGTCGGAGCTGTGCCTGGGCTCTCACCAGTGACAATGCTCCCTGCGCATGTGGGAGTGGCAGCTGCACACTGGCTGCGGGTCTGCCTGTCCCTGAGCTCACAGGTGTGTTTGCTTCTCTTTTGCCTTGTAGGTGGCCTGTTGGGTGCTCTGGAGGCAGTGCTGGATTCCACCACTGAGGTTGCTCCCTTTCGAGTTCTGCTTCAAGTTCCCGGCTCACAGGTGTACTGTCCCATAGCATGTGGAGAGTTCCTGGATGGATGCGACGTTCACTGGGCCATAGCCACTGGTGAGTCTTGTTCCCGTTGGAATGTTCCAGAACCTGAGGTCTGAGCATGCGGAGCATCTGCTTGTTGGTAAGCCTGCAGGTAACGCCCAGGGAGCCTCACCTGCTTTCAGGAGCTCTGTGCTCTCCTCCACATGTCATCTCTTTCTTAGTGATCGGAAGCACACTGAGCTGTGAGCGTGAGTGAGCCAGGCTTCTGAGGGGTGTGTTTCAGGGCACTAACATGTTGTTGGGTATGAAGTGGCTGTTTCCTTTACGGTCTTGGTGTCTGATTAACAGGGTTTTCCCAGGTGTGTGCATGTGTGGTAATAGCCGGGGGCAAAGTGCAAGGGCTGTGTCCGACTTGGGCAGTCTCCGCCCCATGTTGCATGTCCGTACCAAGAGACTGCATCACTGGGCTGCCGGGTGCTGAGGAAGTTTTCCTTGGGCCAACACAGGTTAGGTTTGTCAGTGGCTTGATTTCTACCATCATCCTGCCCTCAGAAGGTCCTGAGTAGTGAATTGTTCTTTTCAGGGTTCTCTTGTGGAGAGTGAGGATGGGAGGCATGGGTATGTTCTGGTGTGGCGATTGTGCTGTTGACTGAGATACTTGTACCTGGCAGGCATTACTTAGGCGTCTTGCATGTCGTTGACTCGCCCTCATACTTGATTGTGTGCTGAGCATTGACAAAGGATCCCTGCCCAGGAGGCTAAGCTATGATACTTGGTGGATTCGGTATTGAATACGGGTTTTTTTGATAGCAATCTCAATCTCACGATGAGTTTATTAGGATGCAACCTGGTTGTTTAGTTGAGGAGCATGTGTAGTTCCAATGAAGATTTCTTGGGTCCTTTGTGAAAAGGCAGGGCACAGGCCTGCTCATGAACAATGAGCAGTCAGACAACTTCAAGATAGAGGTTGTGTTTTTTACTTTCAACACAAATTTTTCTTCTCAACAGTACAATACAAAATTTACTATCCTAATTATTTTATTTTTAGTTAGTTGCATAAAGTACATTCACAATGACATATGGGCATCACCACCATCCACCTCCAGAACACTCCTCAAGTTCTCAAACTGAATCTCTGCACCCATTAAAGTTTCTGCTCCCTGCAATGTCCCTGGCAGCTGCCATTGCACTTCCTGCCTCTTCATTTGGCGAGAAACCTCATATGGAGGATTATCCTGTGACTGCCTTATCCTGTGACTGGCTTGGTTCCCTTGGCACAGTCTTCAAGTTTCATCCATGTTGCTGTATATGTCAGAATTTCCTTCATTGTTAAGACTGGACGAGACTCCATTGTACGTCTGCCTGCCTTTTAGAATCATATATAATGGTTGTCCCATGAGTAGAGTTCAGGACACTGTACATGGAAACAGGAGGGCAAAATACCAGGAGGTAATCCCCACTCAGTTTGGGGCCAGGGGAAGAAAGTGGAGAGGAGCAGGAGTGATGAGAGGACCCGAACCCTGCTGAATTGACCCTAAGCCATGACAAATTCTCTGGGGGCCCTGGGAGGACAAGGAGGCTTTGCTCCTGGTTCTGTGTTTCTGTTGGTCTTGGTTAGTCATGGTCCTGTTCTGCTTTTGAGAAGTCCAGGCCATGGCAGGACTTATGAGTTCCCATGTGAGACACAGCTTGTTCTCAGTGGTATTGCTGTGTTGTTGAAACACTCGCTGTATTCTTCACCATGACCCGGAGCACTAAACACCTTGTTGTCTCTGCCTGTTTTCCAGGAAGCAGAAATAACATTGGCAGGAACTGCAGGAGTTTGAGTTATCTGCTTAGAATCATTCCAAGAATGGATTTGCTTATGTAGTCATTTGATTCCTGTTGCTGTAGATTGAAGGCTTAGGTGGACTTTTCTGATTCCCAAAAGAGGACTTAGAGGCACAGCCAGGAGAGGAGTCCTCCATGGAAAATGACTGAAGGTTGAAAGAATCTTAGAAACTCTCCAGACCTTTTGTAGAGATAATAACACTCATGCCTTTACAGACCTGAGTTTGGATTTCTGATCTTCAATGTAGTTTTGGATTTGCTTGTAGCAGCCTAAGTGCAGGGTTTTCCCATTGCTAGCAGGATCTGTGGCATGGACTGGAGGCAAATGAGAGAAACAGGAAAAGAGGGAAAAAGGAAGGAGCTCTATTGTCGTGGGAGGGTCAGGAGCTGGAGTTCATGGGCTAGTGTGCAGGATGTTGAAGCAGAGGAGACGTGATTATGAAGTGGTGTGCAGGAGCATGTCTGCATAGTGGGAGGTGGTATGTGTCTTCAGCCTGGGTATCTGGGGTTCAGCTTCTGCAGAGTCAATCAACTGCATATCAAAAGTATTCAGAAAAAAATTGCTTCTGTACTCAACATGTAGTTTCCTGTTATTGTCATTATTCCCCACATAAGATAGTATAACAGTTGTTTATGTATCATTTACATTGTATGAGGTTAATGAGTAATCTAGAGATAACTGGAAGTATACGGGTGGATGGGCCCAGGTTATACATCAATACTACATACCATTTTATCTTAGGAGCCTGACCATCCTAGGATTCTGGTATCTTTGAAGGGTTCGAAAACCCATCCCTTACAGATATTGAGGAGCAACCTACAGTAGTTTGAAGAAAGCTTACCCAGTAGTTGAAGAAGATCCTGACCACTCTCCCCAGTGGTAGCTCCTTCTAAGTTTCAAGTGGGTTGCCGCATAGGCTCCTAGATTCTTAAAGAGCAAGATGGGAGGTGAGAAGGTCTCTGGCCAGGTCCTCTTGGTTACCTGGGAATGGAGACGTGGGTGGAGAGAGACAGGGACAGCCTTCCAGTGCTGACAGATTGGCTTTGGTGATGACCCAAAGATGTCACCTTAGGCTATCCCGTGCCTCAGCGTTGGGAGATCACAAAGGAACCAAGTTCTGTTGTCTTGAACTTTTCTTTTTCCTTAAGAGGTACTTCTGGGTACTTCTTTTAATTCCATCCCAAGTACCCACTCAGGAGAGCAGTCCTAATACAGATGTTCTTCTTTCTCACAGACCTTAATCTGCAAGTTCAGAGTGAGCCTTCTGCCCTTTCCCTGTGAGGTACAGGTTGCATATCCCTTATTCAAAATCCTGGGGACCAGAAGAGTTTTGGATTCTCTAGGATGACGGGATATTTGCATGTTCATAATACCATGCTGCCCAACTGAAACATGAAAGTCATTTGTTTCATATGCACCTTGTGCCCATAGCTGGAAGGTACTATTATATAGTATTTTCAGTACTGTACATGAAGTAGTTTGTGTCCTTTGAACCAGAAATCAGGTATGGGGTTTTCCACCTGTGACATGATGTTGGAACTGCAAAGTTGCAGACTTTGGAACATTTCAGAATTTGGATTTCCAGATTGGGTTGCTCAACCTGTGTTACACGATATTCACATGAATCTATAGTGTAGGAGAGGAAGGTTGCAGGTGGGATAGAGTGGGAAAGGAAGTTCAATTTTGAAAACACACATGTGGCATTTGGGTATTATGACTCTAGTGGGCTTTGTGCCTTACAGTGGCTCAGTTATTCTGTACTATTGTCTGGTATCCTTTAACTTCTCTGAGTTTAGAATATATCCCATGTTCCATTTGGAAATCCAGCTGAGCCACACTGCCTGGTCCTCGCATGCCTTTTCTTGTTTAGGATTGTGCTTGCTTTACTGAGCACTTCACTGAGCGTCTGCTATGTGCGGGACCCTGCACTGGGAGCTGAGCACATGCTCTCCTATGCTGGAGTAGCCATCATGCAATAGTGATGACTAGAAACCTCCTTGTAGAGAAAGAGATGACTGAAATGATCGTGCCTTTGGTTAATGGTGTTGCTCAATGCTCCAAAAATATGGTGAAGTTTCTTAGTTGCCTTTGAAAGGAATTAACTTACCATATTTGACTTCATGCTATTGTGTTTTTTAATGTATACCTGATCTTATAGTTTTTAGAGATATTGCTGTAAATGGTATGAAGTGTCCATTTGTAAACCTGTGAAATTCCTGGCTGTTGCTTGTCGGTTGACCGGTGCCTGTTGCAGCGACAACATCCTTGTGAGGACCTTCCAAGAGGTTCTTCCCCTGTGAACGTGACTTTGGTACTTCTCCACGGGCCTGTCTTCTCACGGGAGACACTAAGTGAGACTGTTGAGAATCGTCTGCCACTTGGTCTGTGTTCCATGCTGGAACAGCTGTACCATTGCAAATGCTTCTGACACTTGAGTGGTAGGTGCTCTGCACATGATCAAGGTGTGCAGGGTGGTCACAGGACAGTTCCAAGGTTTTCCTGCTTGGTGAGCTGGCCTAAGTGGCCATGGGACTGAAGTTTGTAAGTCCCAGTGCAGTGGCGGGAGAGACCATGGCACCAGTGGAGAGTGCCAGCTTTCAGTGACAAACCGTGGCTCAGGGTGTGAGAACCCTGGCACGGGATGTTTGCAGAACATTAACACAGGGACTTAATGTTAGCAAAACGATGACTCTTGTTTTTCACTCTCTCTCTATTCTGATCCAGGTACCACATTAGAGGAAATCAACCAGCACTGGAACTGGCTGGGACAGAATCTCCTCCATACTCTGTGTTTGATTATAAAGACGACATGGCCAGCTTTGTCAAGGGGAAGGTGAAGGTAGGCCCTTTGATCTCGACCTTTCTCACCATCTCAGGTGACTCTTCATGACATTTTGAACTCTGCCACGTACCGACAGTCTTCACCAGTCCGATTACACTTTTTGGATTAATGCTCAAAGGCAAATTAGTTCAATTTGTCACCTGTCAGTCTTTGCGGCACATAAAGATACACCTGAAATTTAGGAAGAAAAGAGGGTGGTGCTTCATCCTCAGGCCTAATTCCTGTTATCTTTTACAGATATAATCATCCTTTTTATTTCTCGTGGGATACCATAATGTTAAGATTTCTGTTTTTGCAGAGCAACATATTATTGTCTTCCTCAAATTAGTTATTCCTGACTCATTTTCTCTTTAGCTGTAACATTTGTCACCACATTGGACCTAGTGCTCTGGTCCCACTAATAGTGGATGTTTGTTCTGCAGATGTTAATTAAATGGAGTTACAGCCAGTTAAGGTGTGAGAAGGCAGGAGAGGAATCTTGGGAGGTATTTGTCCATACCTGCTGCCAGTTACATTGTTACATAACTGGTGTCATTGCAAGGACATGATGGTGATTGGTGCTTTAAGATCCTGTTGGGGAGGGACATGTTTCCTTGTTCTACAGTGAACTCTCCTTACATACTTGAACATATAAGCCTGCAGTACAGTTTTCTTCCCTTGGGATAAAACCTCCCCAGAAGCCATCCATCTTTCCTCCCTCTTCCTGTTCCTCCTTCCTCACCCTCAGTTCATTTCCTCTATTCAAAGGATCCCCAGTGTGGAAAGAAATTGTCAAAATAGTGCTGTATACATACATGAATATACGACAGTGAATTCCATCTTTGATGCATACCTATAAAGCACTAATTAAAGACCAAATACGTAGTAGAGAGCCCACTAAAGTAGGCAGCCCAGGGGAGGGAAATGGAGCTCATTCTATTCCATGCCTGTATGATGATGTCAGAGTGAACCCCACTACTGTGTATAAGTAGAATGCACTAATAGAAATGTTGTGAATCTCCCAGACCATGGATTTTGTTTTTTTGAAAACAAACCTGAAGACTTCCAGCTTTTCGTAAGGGGTGTCAAAGTGAATTTTTGGTTTTAGAGGAAGGAAGAGAAGCAGTCTTTTCCATTTGGGGACTAGGGGATGTGAGCTATGTTGTTTTGCTGAAACCACTGAAGATCTTTTCTTTTTTATTTTGTATAATATTCCCTTTTATAAATGTACCACAGTTTGTACATACACCTGTTAAGGGAAATCTTCATTGCTTCCAAGTTTTGACAATTATGAATAACACTGTTATAATTTTTAATCTTTGCCCAGGTTGTTGTGTGAACATAAGTTTTTCGATCCATTTTGGTAACTATCCAGGAGCAAGATTGCTGGGTTATAAGGTGATAGCATTCTAGTTTTGTATGTTCTTACCAATCCTCCAGACTACACCATTTTGCAATTTTACCAGTGATGAAGTAAATTCCTTTTTATCCACATCCTCACCAGGATTTGTTGTTGTCAATGTTTTGTATTCTTGTCATCCTAGTAGGTATGTACTATATGGTCATTTTAAATTGTCATTCCATAATGGCATGTGATATTGAACATCTCTTGATATGCTTAGTTGCCATTGTGCAGCTTTGGTGATGCATGTGTCCAGATCCTTAGAATATTTTTAAATTGTCTTATTGTTGAATTTTAAGACTGATTTGTATGTTTTGGATATCAGACCTTCATATTATATATGTTCTACACATAGATATTCAGCAGTTGTAGATGGACATAATAAATTTATTTATTTATTTTTAGGTGGTGCTGAGGAATGAACCCAGTGCCTTACACATACAGGGCAAGCGCTCTACCACTGAACTATAGCCCCAGCCCAGTGATGAGATGTTTGAATCTACAAATCCAAGAATCTCAACAAACTGTGGGTAGCAAAGCACAAAGAACAACAAAACACATTATAACCCAGTTGGTGAAAGACAAAGAAAATTTCTCCAGATTCCTTTTGTCTTTGTGCAGTGTCTCTATTTCAACTGCAACTACTCAAAGTATAGAAGCTGAACTGTGTAAGGTTTATGCTTGTTGCTAGAAATAGCCTGATGGATCAGACACAGGGTTCACTTTAGTGTAATCTAAACTTTCTTATTCTAGCTAAATGATGACAATATAGCTGATAAAACATAGTTTTGATTTAAGTAAATAATGAAGATTTTGCAGCAAAGATATAAGTAATGAACATTTATTTTTTATAAGTATATCAACATAAAGCTTATGGCAAAGGAAATTTTGCTGTTCTTTTATACATTACAGATTGATGTATGATGTGTAGCTCCATTCAGAAATGTGAACTGCATTATAAAAAGCTAAAAAAATTAAATCAGGATGATCACAAAATAGTTCTATACATATATACACAGATCTTTTAAATCCTATAAAATGTATATTCTTCATAATTGGAAGGAAGTTTAGTTATGGTTTTTCTTCAATCAGAAGAAAAAGGGAAATTATTTAACCCTCCTTGTCTGAATAAATAGCGGGCTGTTCAGATAATCAGAAAAGGCAAACCCTGCCTTTGTGTAATTACTGGAAGAATATAAGGCAGAATAAATCATTTTTAATGTTATCTGTGTAAAATACACAGATGAGCTATTTATATGAACACTTCTACTACTGCCCCTAAATAAGAACTTAGGTTATTATGTAAAATTCAACCTATTGTTAGGCTAAAATGAACTATCACAAACATATCATATTGCAAGTAGTCATTACCTCTGGAAATTCTTTCTTTTATGATAAAATTAATTATAGCATTATTACATTTATTTAAAAGGACTTCATTTTATGTGTCTGACAAAATTCAGGTAACTCTGGAGGAACCAGTATTCTTTTCATTTAATAACAATATTGTAAAATTATTTTGCTCTACTATTTTTATTTCTTAAATTTTATAAAAAAATCATTGAGCCATTTAATATATAACTCACCCTCATGGTCCTGTGTTTAATAAATTAGTAAATTTTGCATTTATAGGCTTCACTCATCCCTCTTATTTCTCTAAAATCTTCTTACAGTTTTTACAATTATGGTTTTGAAAAGGTCTTCAAGTGTTACAGATAATGAGAGCTAACATATATTGAGCAATATTCCTGCCAGAGACTGTGCTAACAATGTAAAGTGATATTTTATAGTGGTTATTTGCATTTTCCTGAAAATTAGTGACACAGATCCCCTTTACATGTATCCATTGGACATGTTTATGTCTTCTTTTGGCAAATGTCTGTTCAGCTCCTTATCCCATTTTTAAGTCAGGTATTTGTTTTTCTACTATTGAGTTGTAAATCTAGATGATGCTATCTGATTGTTACCCCCAAATTTCATTTCTAGTGCCAATTTGAGGAGTATTGTCGCCCTGTTTCCTTCTATGGGTTTTACAGTTTGGGCTCTTACATTTAGGAGGAATTTTATCCATTTCAAATTGATTTTTGTGTATAATATGACACATAGGTCCAATTTCTTTCTTTTGAATGTAGATATCCAGTTTTCCCCAACATCTTTGATGGAATAGACAATCCTTTTTCTGTTGTGTCCTGGCTGAATATTAATTGGCATTATGTGTTTTGGTTTGATTCTGGGGTATTTATTCTGTTCTACTAGGCTATGTGTCTTATGTTGGTGATAGTACATATAATATTTTTTAGACTATTATAATCCACAGTATAATTTTTAAATCAGGAAGTATAGTGCATCCATCTTGTTTTTCTTTCTCAGAATGTTTTGGTCATTCAGGGTCTTAAGTGGTTTCATAGATATTTTAGGATCTGTGAAAAAATTTCACTGATATTTTTATACATATTATATTGCATCTGTATATTGCTTTGTGTGGGATGAATATTTCAACAATGAACAGTTTAGATCAGAAGAATAGAGGTTTATAATGTTTTAATACACAATGCATAAAATACAGGTTAGATATAAAATATGCCATAGAAACAAAACAATATGCACACATATTTGGAGACACTCCTGCATGTTTTGCCATGTAGCACAGGTTTGGAATACAATTTTCAGTTGTATCTGTATTTCATGTTTTCCCTTACTCATATTTAAAGAGAAAGATTTTGCTTTAATACCAAGGGGTTTTTCTGTTCCTTGGTAACCCATTTTTCCTAATATAAATTGTTAAACTCATTAATTAATTGTGATGAGCCTTTGAGTCACAAATATTAGTTAACTTATTAATTTCTGTCAGATATACTGCTATATCAGCAGGACTGACAAGCATTTATAAAGAATTCCTTGAGAAGATAATCAGGTACTCTAAACTACATTGGACACTAAGAATTTGGAATTACTTTCATGTAAGAAAGCTTTTTTTTTAATTTTGGAGTAGTTTAGACAGATTTTTGCAAATATAGTGCAAAAAATTCACATAACTCACACACTGTGTTCTCTATTTTAAACAATTTATGCTAGTACAACACTTTTGGCTGTACAAATAAATCAGTATTGACTTAGTAGAAACTTCATTAAGATTTTCTTAGTTCTTAATTAAATATTCTTTTGATGTTCCAGTATCCTATTCAGGATACCTTTTGGTATGGCTTAGTCTATTTCTTTTTTTTTTTTTTTTTTTTTTTTTTTTTTCATTCTAACTATATTTATTGTGCACCTAATATGCCAGGTATTGTTCTGGGTACTGAGGATACAGTGATGATGAGGACAAGTTCTTGCCTTGAAGATTCCCACCTCCAGGCACTAAGACATATTAAAATGTACAGTAATTACACCAGTGTAGTTATGGTACAAGAATAGAGCAATAATACAAATTAGAAAGAGGAAAGACAAAAACAACACCATGGCTTACATAACAAGTACGCATCAAAGAGAATACCGCACACTGGCTTCAGGACTAGTTGAATGATTCAGAGCAAGCCTATTTCAGGGCTCCCAATCCCACCCACGAGCATCAACTGTGATGGTCTCTCCTCCCTGCTTGTACGTAGTCCTTAGAAGATACTTAAACTGGAGGAGACAGATATGGCACCAGATTCATGACAAGATGCTCTGAAATTCCTAATTTCAGATGGATGTGGCTGGTGAAGATGGGGTTTTAAGCCCCTAGTTTTGGGTGACTTTTACTAATGAGAAAAATTATTAGGATTAAGCAGGTTCTTGAGGAATTACCTGGAAAGCTGTAGGCTCTACAGTGCTTCTCTTCCTTCCCTGTCCCAACACTTGGAAACACCTCTTATTCAGATGGCCTTTCAAATATGAGAAGCAGGCATGGGTCTAAAATTATTGATTATTGGAAAGGAAAAAAAAGTATACCTGTTTTGATTCCAGGTGGGATAAAGTTCAAAATGTAAAAAATGAAAACAAAGAACAAGAGAATACAGGTGATTATTTTTTGATACTGGGGACTGAACCCAGGGTGTTCTACCATGGAGCTTTACCACCAGCCCTTTTACTTTTCATTTTGAGACAGGGTCTCGTTAAGTTGCTGAGGCTGGTCTTGAACTTGTGATCCTCCTGCCTTAGCCTCCTGAGTCAGTGGGATTGTGCCTGGTGAGTGATTCTATCTGAGACAGAACAAAAGGTTCATGAATTACACAATTTACAAATTAATAAGAAAAACATGACTAAACTTATGGAAATGGACAAAAAGCTAATTCCAGAAATAACGAAGGGAAGTTAACATCTTAAAGTTTAGCATCACTGGTAGATCAAAGAAAATGCCAATTAAACTTAACCTATTAAATACCATTTGAAAACATCAAGTTGACAAAAAAATTAAAAAATAAAAAATAAAGCCTGGTGTCAACTCAAAGCTTGTGCACTGTTATTGTGGATGAGGTCAAGTGACCTCTTATGTTTGGTAAATGAATAAAATGGTAAAAAAATTTTATTTAAAAAGCAATTTGAAAGTAAACATCAATAGTTTTAAAAATATTCAAATACTTTTATCCCTTAATAAATATAAAGAAAATTTTTTAAAAAATGCTTTCAGCAATTCATTCCAAAAAAATCATCAGAAATACACTCATGTTTAACCAGTTATTTACTGTATTGCTTAGGGACAGCATTTGATTGCAGAAACCTTTAAGAGAAACCTGACAAAGGCTTAAATCAGCACAGTGTTTACTCTTCTCATGTATCATGAAGTTCGGAGGCCAGCAGTCCAAGTCTAGTGCATACCATCAAGATCCAAGCTCCTTCAGTTTTCCACTTTAATATTCAAAGAAAGTGGCTACCTTCCTTGTGCCAAAAAATTCCAGCTCTGGTACTCATAGATTTCATGTCCTCCAAGCAGCATGAAGAGATAAGGGCAAAGGCTTGTACTTGTCAAGTCTGTTCTTGTGTATCAAAACACCCAGCATCTTTATTAAGAAGGTTTCCACTTGCATCTCTTAACTTGCCAGAGCAGAGTCACATGGCCACCCTTAGCAGGAGCTGATGTTTTGTTTTGTTTGGTACCAGGGATTGAACCCAGCTACATATCCAATATCCAGATCTTTTTATTTTGAGACAGGTCCTCGCTAAGTTACTTAGGACCTCCCTAAGTTGCTGAGGCTGGTCTTGAACTTGCAATCTTCCTGTCTCAGACCTGAGTTGCTAGGTGTGAGCTCCTGGCACCCAGCTGAGGAAGTATTTTTAACTCGGTGCATTATCATCTCCCTCACTCAAAGTGTTCTGCTAATGAGGAAGATACAATAAGGGAAATCCATTTAATTATGAAATTCATCTTAGATATTATCAGATTTATGAAGTTTGATGACCTGGAAAAATGCTCACAATGTAATGTCAACAGACAGCAGGAGAGAAAACACATATAATACAATCTCAATTTTGTTTATAGAATATAATTTACATATATATATATATACATATAGCAAGTAACAATGTTAATGCCTATAAAGTTGGCATTTCCAGTCAAAGAAGTATTGATGGATAGACACAGATTTTGTTTTATTAAATTTTTTTCTGTATTTTATAAATTTCCTATAACGAACTTATAGTATAACAGGAAAAAATGTTATTTTAAAAGACATAGGAAAAAATATTTCTTAAAAAATACCTCATATACTTTCAAAGAAGACTTAAGTCCAAAAGGCTTACACTTACTCATTTTCCTCTTCATTGTCAAAAGAAAGGAGGCTGGTGTTTTTGATTTGTTTCTGTGAGTTCTTTTTTACTGAGTCCTGCTTATTTACTTTATCTTCATTTGTCATCTTCTTTTTTGAGCTTGCTGTTAAACCTGAATATTTTTCACTTGAGGGACGCTTGACTGGTTTTCGATAGATGATTCTTCCATCAGCTGAAGCTGGTTCTTCATCTGTTTTTGCAGCCTTTATTTCTGCTTTAATTTTCATGACTTCCTCTGCTGTCAGGTCTCCCTTTTTTAAAACCACCACTTGGGGCTTTTCATCTTCTTTGTCACTGTGATCAGCATCTTCATCTGGGAGCTGAGGCTGGATTCTCTTGGTCTCTACGGTGGGCCCTTCCCTGTACCCGACTCGCTCCTTAAAGCGGGACAAGAACGCGGGCTCGGCGGGCCTAACGTACGACACCTGGTTCCGCTTGCTCATGGCCGATCCGGGTAGCTTAGTCTATTTCTTAATGCTATAACAGGGCATCTGAGACTGAGTGATTTATAAAGAAAAGTGATTTATTCAGCTCACTGTCCTGGAGGCTGACAATTTAAGAACAGGTGGCAATAACTGCTCAGCTTCAAAGATGATATTGTGAAAGGGGAATCAAGAAAAAGCCAGGGAAGTCAAACTTACTTTAAAACAACTCACTCCATGGTAAAAACTTTAATCCTAAGAGAGAAACAATCCCTTCATGAAGCTCTATCCCCATGATCAATACCTGGCTCCACCTCCCAATACCACCACATGCTGGAATTACATTTTGATGGGGGCAAATCATCTCCAAACAATGTCAACACATTTTATTATTGTATCTCCTTAGGTATCTCTTTTCTTTGATAGTTCCTCGGATTTTTTTTTCTTGTTTTTGAAGACTGAATATTTTAGAAATACTGGTCAGGAATTCCATAGAATGGTCCTTTGTCTGGAGGTTTTCTGCAACTAGATTGGGATGATGACTTTTGAGAAAACCACACACTTAAAATGTTGTTTTCACTGTAGCATGTTGAGGGTACATGCTGTGACTGCTGAGTTTTAATTGCTGTCATAACCTTAGTTGTATGCCTGGAGTAGTGTTTATTAGAGTCCCACACTAGAAATTTAAATTGCATTCCTTTGTTCTCTGTGGTAACTCGTTAGAAGTGTGTAGCTATGATGAGGTCACAATTAAGTAAGAACAAAATATTTACTATTGTGAAGCAAATTAATATGTCCTCTCTTACATTATCACACATTTTGTGTTTGTGTGACAAGAGCAACTAAAATGTGTTAATTTAGCAGGAATTACAAACACAGTACAGTTTTATTGCCTACAGTCCTCATGTTGTATGTCTTTAGAGGACTGAGACCTCTGAAACCGGGATTGCCAAATAAACATTTCTTTCTCTTCCTCCTTGATGTTTTCCTGTCAGGTCTTTTGATCACAGTAATGGAAATATGACTAAACACACACACACACACACACACACACACACACACATATTTATGCAATAGGTTATATAGGATAATAACTCAAAAATAATGATCATAATAATGAAAAATTTTAAATGGCAATAACATGAACAATTTACAAAGAAATTATATGAATCACAGATACAAAAAATGTACTCAATATTATTATTCTGTGCAAAAATGCAAATCAAAACTACAATAAATGTCATCACTTGCCAAGTTCATGGAGAAGGTAGAGCTCTCAAATACTAGTAGTGTGAATGAGAAGGGATACAACCATTTTGGAAATGTTGGCAGTTTTCTCACAGATTACAAAGAAATCTATATCATTTAGCTGAGATATTTTCCCTGTAAGGAAAAAAAAATCAAATCTTACGTGTATGCAAAGCTTTGTACAGGAATATTCACAGCAATTTTATTTGTAATTTTAATAAAAAGCTAGAATCTATCCAAATATTTCCAAAAGTGAATTATATATAACAGATTGTCAATCAATAAGAACAGAAAAGCAAAGCTCCATTTCTAGGAAAGGCGTGTATCCGTGATTCTCAGAAGGGAATGATCCACTCCCGTGGGACACCTGGCGATGTCCAGAGGAACACTTGGTTGTCACCTCTGAAGGGGCTGCTGCTGGCGTCTAGTGGGCAGAGACCCTGCTTGTTGCCAGATGCCCTGCCACACACGGGACAGCCCCCACAACAAAGAATCATCAAGCTCAAAATGTCACCAGTGCCTGGGTTAACTCATAGGGCACATTAAAACGGGGAACATGAGGTTTCACATGAAGAACACAGTGACAGGGACCCCAGGGTGCTGTGGCAAGTGGAAAAAGCCAGGTGTGGAACAGCAGGTAGATGCATCCCCAGAGACACCTGACCACATGTGGTGCAGTTGCTGGCTGTCCCACCAGGCACCAGAAACGAGGCCTGGCTTCTAGAGAGAATATGATAATCAGGAAATTGGCAGCAGCAGTGTGAAAACCCTACTTTGCTGGACTTCTTCATTTGTTTGGAATGCTTTTTAGTTTCGTCTGGTGGCTGGCATCACAGGCTACTCAGGGTGTGGGCCTCTGAGCACCCAGGGCCCAGATTAAAACTGGTGTCACTGCTTTTATTTTGTAGAAGGAGCCAGGAAGGGAGAGCTGGCCCTTGGAATTAGGAGTTGGTTTTGTTTTCTGATTTGCACTTTTCAGCATTTCCATGATTTCACACCCTGCCTGTTCACGAATTTTTTGAAATATCTGTTTACGTTATACACACATCCAGAGAAGGGAATGGTTAAGAACATGGGACTCTCCTTACAACGTGAAGTGTCATGGACAGATATCTATGCTGTAAAGTGATGTGAGAAAAGCTAGATTTGGACCCCAAGTATAAAAGAAGAAAAAAGAAAAGAAACCTCAAAAAACGTCATCTCTGATCTCTATTTTCCAAGTCTTCTATTTTACAATGGAGGAAAGATGAGTATAACTGAAAGCAGAACCGTAATCGCCCTGTTTTGTTTTCTGATTCAGTATTTTGCCCCTCCTCTCTTTATTGGGTGGCATTTTTTTTTGATCAGGTGCCAAACTTCTGAAGAATGTCATGGAATTCCTGGTGCCCATGAAGCCAGTGGCCATTCGGATAGTGAGGAACTCGCATGGGAACAAGACGGGTGAGGTCTGGGAGCTGGGCCGAGTCAGGGAGGCCAGCACAGGGCAGGGCATGTCTCCTTTCCTGGTGGCAGTCCTCACTCTACCCTGGTCAGGACACAACTCTGATGGCCTCCTTCCTGCCACTGGCAGCCTGGTGGACAGTGTCAGAATCTTCACCTGTCTCTCCTTGCCCAGCCTCCACTCTTCTGGCAGGTTCCCCCATCTGTTTAGATAGAGGCCAGCAGTCCTGGGTTTGCTGGGCTGAGTTCATGCTGGCAGAAGATGGTGGGGTAGACAGGGTGCTGCTCTGAGGCTCCATGGGTAGAGGCCTCATGAGGCTGAGGCTGAGGAGGCCCCCCGCGATCAGGAAAGACCCCCCACCTGCTGGAATTGTGTGAGTTGCGGCCTCTGTTGCTCCCCAGGAGTGGTGCTGGTGGACTGCGCTTTACTCTGAGCATGCGTGGTGCTGCCCCTGGGTGTCCTCTCTGGCAGTGAGCCTCCACCCCTGGCCTTGGAGCCCTGGATCTGGCTGCCCAGAGGCAGGGGGCATGGCTGGAGGTAAGTTGGTGCTGGGAGGGTGATCACAGAGTCCAGCCCTCCAGTGCTAGGCTGGGTCATGGGGCCTTTGTGAGCATTTCTCCTTTGCAGAACCTGGTCAGGGAAGGGCTGAGGCCGAGAGGGAGGCAGGAAGGCCCTTGCTTCTGACTCCTGGCATCTGGAACCTTCGCCTGCCATGCCAGGCTGGTGCAGAGGGCTCCTCAAAAGGGAGTTTGGCCTGTTGGGGAGGGAGGCAGCTGTTCTTTGGAGGCTTCCAGCCTCTGCCTCAAGCCGGGTGCAGCATCCCCAGTGACTCCTAGCATCTGCAGCTCCTTCAGTTACCTTTGTCCTTGTCCCCCTCAGGGTATGTCTTTGTGGATTTCAGCAGCGAAAAGGAAGTGAAGAAAGCCCTGAAGTGTGACAGGGCATACATGGGTAAGGGGCACTGGCAGGGGCCCCTTGGGCTCCTTGTTCCTTTGTGGGCTCCTTCATGTACGTCTGTGCCAAGGCTTCCCTCCCACCTGACACTGCGGGCACTGAGGGTACAGCAGCAAACAGAGGGGCTGTGGAGAGGCAGGCAGCGCCAGAGCCCATGAGTGGGCACATGGCCCTGGCAGTATGGGGTGGTCAGGGCAGTGGTGAGGGTTGGGGTTGGAGGAGGCAGGTCTCCGGCAAGGCGACTACTAGGTCTCTTGGAGCAGACTCTGGCCTCTGGGCGGGTTTGGTGGGAGTGCAGCAAGGGCACCTTCCCTGAGCTGGGACATGGTCCTCCACCCTCTCTGGCAGGAATGGCAATTGGACCCAGCCACGGACTCCTGGAGATGCGTTGTGTCAGGGTAGACTGGGGTCCCTGGGAGTCCTGCTGGCAGGTCAAGGGAAGGTATCCATCAAGCTCTGGTGGTGTGGGCGGAAGCAGGCCATCCCTGCAGCCTCCTTACACATGCAGGGTGGTTTTTGCAACCTGCCTTTGTTCAGGGTCGGGCTGTCACATGAGATCTTTCCCAAGGCAGAGCCACCAGCAGTGCCAGAGTGGGCTCAGAGTTCAGAGGACCTGTCACTTGACCTGGGACAGTGGGAGCAGACTCCAAGGGCTGAGGCCATACTGGCAGGCTGGGTGAGGCCCCGGGGGCTCAGGCTGCTGCCCTGTTACAGAGCCTGCTACCAGGTCCATCACCTTTCCAGCTGGAGCATCTGGCAGCCTGCAGCCAGGGCCTGGGTCCCCAGTCAGGTGTGTCAAGTCCCAGGCTCCCCAGAGCCCTGACCCTCTCCTCCTGTAGGTGGACGCTACATCGAGGTGTTCAGGGAGAAGCATGTGCCCACAGCCAAGGGGACCCTGCAGAACAGTGTGCAGCCCTGGCAAGGCCGGATGCTCCGGAAAGACGAGGAGGAGGAGGACCTGGCTGACTCTGGGAGGCTCTTTGTGTACAACCTGCTCTACACCAGCACCAAGGAGGACCTGGAGGGGCTCTTCTCCTCCTACGGTAGGGCTCCGCTCCTGGCCGCATGTGTAGGCCCCTGCTGTGCCTGGCTCCCACTTGGCTGGGTTGGCCCCGTCTGCCTCCCACTCGCTCTTGACCTTGGGCAGTGGCTCCAGCTGGTCTCCTCATCTGAAAACAGGGCTTGCTGTCCCCACTGCAGATCCAGTGGCATCTTTTGCTTTCTGAAATTGAACTTGGATTTCTTTTTTTTTTTTTTTTTTTAATGGTGCTGGGGATTGAACCCAGGGTCACTCTGCCACCAAGCTACATCCCCAGTTTTTTTTTTATTTTTTAATTCGAGACTGTCTTGGTAAGTCCACGAGGCTGGCCTTGATCATCCTACCTCAGCCTCCCAAGTTGCTGGGACCACAGGCACACCCAGTATGCCCCACAGAACTTGATTCCTTAGATCTCACCATCCAAATGCAGAGCAGGAGCGATGGAGGCATTTTCCTGAGATTCTTTGGCTTCTGGTGTTGGAATTCAGTAGCTGCCCAACCCTCCCCTCCTACCATGCTCCTGCCTGGGAATGCTTTTCTTTCTCAAGTCTTCCCAAGCAAACCGAGCTTCCGAGAAGAGGCAACAGTCAGGGTTGTTTTTGGTTTTGCCGCTGTTTCTTCTTGGACTGGGAACTTGCAGGCCTGTAGTTGAGCTTGGTCACAGAGGCTGTTTGTCAAGGGGAGGAAGGTGGGCTCACAGCGCAGGTGAATCTGTGCTCTGGAGATGCTACTGGTGCCTTTATCTCCCGGGAGGCTGGCCTGGGTGTGGAGGATCAGCGAGGCTGTGTGTGTGTGGCTTGGGCCAAGGACAGCTCAGAGGTCCCAAGTGGAACCTGCTTGCAGGCCAGGTGATGGGACCTGAAGGTCTGTCCATGCTGTCCTATTCCCCAGGTCCTCACATGGGCTGGTGCCTTGGCCACATGGCAGTACTGGGTGGATGGGAGGGGGCTTGACCATGGACTGCAGGTATCCATTTGGGATGTGGCTGCTCCTGGTGTTCAGAGTGGAACCACTACAGACAGTGTCCTTTGAGAGGGACAGTATTATGAACACTTACGTGGCACTAACTGCAGCAGGCCCTGGGTCGTGACGACACACTAACTCTTGGACCCTCGAGGCCACTGTGTGTGGGGCAACTGTTGTGCCATTCACAGGCGAGAGGAGGAGGCCTGTGTGGGCGAGGCCATTGCCCAGGACAGGCTGTGCGCAGCAGGCCGTGGAGCCAGGTGCAGCCCAGCACCTTCCTCCTCTCTTCCCTCAGGGTGGGCACAATGGGACTGGGAAATGACACCCTTTACCTGGAGGTGGGCCTCGTGGCTGGCAGATGCAGTCCTTCCCTCGTACTGAGTGGATGTGGCTAGTGCACAGCAGCTGTTCTGTGTTAGTGTGGTCGACGCTTAGTGCCTGGCACTTCCCCCCGAGTTTGGGCCCAACTCCAACACAGGCAACTGATGCTCTCCTGTCCTCAGGTCCCCTGTCAGAGCTCCACTACCCCAACAACAGCCTGAACAAGAAACTCAAAGGCTTTGTCTTCATCACCTTCATGTTCCCCGAGCATGCGGTGAAGGCCCATGCGGCAGTGAACAGGCAGGTGTTCCAGGTGAGGTTGCTCATGAGCCTGCCAGGTTGCCGAGTCTGGTGTCAGAGGAGGGATGGCCCTGTGGAATGCAGGGAACTCTTCTCTTCAGGGTCACCT
Source organism: Sciurus carolinensis (assembly GCF_902686445.1). Taxonomy (NCBI): domain Eukaryota; kingdom Metazoa; phylum Chordata; class Mammalia; order Rodentia; family Sciuridae; genus Sciurus; species Sciurus carolinensis. The sequence goes on from NW_025920183.1 coordinate 255,458, forward strand.
TGGAATGTGCCCAGGCCACCTTCCCTCCAGTGCACCTTCATTCACAGCATATGGACCTTGTGGGCTCCAGGCCAAAACTGCCCTACCCACAGCTGCTCACGTTCTCCCTGTGCAGGGCCTGGGGGTGCAGTGTGAGGGACTGTGGGGTGTCACAGAGGGGCACCTTTCCCTTAGCATGGCCGTGTCGGGGACCCCAGCACCAGCTGACCGAGAGTAACCATGTGTCTGCTCTGTCTGCCGTCCCTGTCCTCCTCTAGGTCTGGCCCTGGGTCCAACTTGTTTAGGACAGGAGGCCCCACTAGACAGGAGTCCCCACTGGAGGGCAGGGCTGGAGGGTGGGAGGGCAGCTTGCCCACTTCCTCCCCTGTCCCTGCAGGGCAGGATGCTGCACGTGCTGCCGTCCACCATCAGGTAGGAAGCCAGTGAGGATGCTGACACCCCTGGCTTGTCCTACAAGAAGAAGAAGGCGTCCAAGGACAAAGTCAGCAGCTCCAGGTCCTCACCAGCCCTGCCCAGGCTCCGCTGCCCTCTCCACCTTTCCCAGCTGCCTGGTCCCTTTTGCTCTATAGCTTGAGGTTCATCCTCACCTCCGAGCCCGCTTCCCCACTGTGGATGGGGAGAGCAGTGCTGTGCTCACTTACGCTCTGAGGTATCGCATCTGCTACGAGTGGATGGTTGCCACCTGCTGGACCCTGGCACAGGCCGGCTGCTGGCACTGCCAGAGGTTGGATCTGTCAGCCCTGCTGTCTGCGGGTAGGGATCCCACCCAGGATAGGTGAGCTGGTGGGAGGGCTAGGAAGGCGGGGATGCTTATGACAGGCTATGTGTCTGTGAGAGAGCACCTGTGGGTCCCAGTGTGGCCTCTCCTGCTCTGCCCCTGCCCGAAGCTCCCACAACTGGAATACGCTGTTCATGGGGTCCAATGCTGTGGCCGATGTCATTGCACAGAAGTACAGTGGCACCAAGAGCCCAGTGTTAGACCACGTGAGTGGCCCGTGACTTTCGAACTTCACGTCTGCAGACTCTCTTGGTGAATCTGTCCAGGACTGGACCCTTGCAGAGTTCTTTCTGGGCAAAACCAGGAGCGCATTTCAGCCACGTGGCAAGGGACATCCCTTGATTCTGCCCATTGGCTGCTTTCTCCACGGTCCTCTGCCCTTCAAGACACTTGAGGCCAACCTTTCTGTGGAGGTGGACGGCAAGCCCATGTGCAACTGAATGGCCTGGTGGCCACGTTTTTAAAAGAAACAGGAAAATTAATTCTAACAGACGCCGTCTTCAGCTAACACGTCTGAGGGATCCTCACTTCGCTGCGCCCAGTGTAGTCACAGGGTGTTTTTCCTCCCTTGTTCCCACCCAGGCCACTGAATTCCACATGTAGCAGGATGTGGATTTGAACAAACCATGCCTCAGGTGCCCAGTGGCTCATGGCTGCCATGCTGGGCAGTGCATCTTGGCCTGAGTTGGAGGGAGGGACAAGGGACAGCCGTAGTGGTTCTGGTGCCATGAGTGCCCAGAGCACCAGGTCTTCATAGTGCTGGGACAGGGTCCTGCCTTCTAGAGCCTTCTGGTGCCTTCTTAAACCTCCTAGTGGAGACAGGTGGAGAGAGGAGAGCTTGGGTTGGTTGGGGAGGTGACAGAGCAAGGACTGCTTGGAGTGAGGGGTTGGGGTCGGGGTCAGCCCTGCAGAAGCCCCCAGGTGCTGGAAGAGGAACCACAGACCTGCCCACTGCGGAGAAGGGAAGAGCCAGAGTGGGTGTGGGGACACGTGGCTGGAGAGGGTGGCAGAGGGGGTCAGGTGGGTGTGGCTGGTGAGGGGCACCACTGAACCCACTTCCCCTGGGTCTGCTCAGCTGCTGGCTGGAGAGAGCAGATCGGGTCCACCTGATGGCCATGGGCCTCCTTTCCTCCATCCCTCAGGAGACCAAGGGCAATGTGGTTGTCCTTGTGGCCCTTGGGGAGACCCAGCTGGTGCAAAAGGTGTGGCGCTTCCTCCTCGACATCAAGGTAAGCCTGGACTCCTTCAGCCAGGTGGGTCCCCACTGCCCTCCCCGCAGACTCTGATGGCCCCGACTGATGGCTGCTGCAGAGCTGGGGAATGGGCTCCCCATGGAAGCTGGGGGTGTGTCGACAGGCCCTGTGGTGACTGGAACCAAAGCCTGAGGGCTCACTGTTCCGCTGCCCTTCACAGGGACAGGCTGCTCCTGAGGCTTCTTCCTCCATGTCTATGGTGGCAGGTGGCCTGCAGTTCCACACTGAGATGCCGTCTGATCAGTGAAACAGCAGCTGGGGCACCTGGGAGGTCCAGCAGTCTGGTCATTCACTGTCAGGGTCTGCATGACTCAGTGGGGGGTTGGGGGCTGACCACTCAGCAGAGCTGCCCAGCTGTGGAGCCAGCAGGTGGCCTTCTGGAGAGGGTGGCACCTCCTGGGTCTGCTTCCCAGGTGCCTGGCTCCTGGGGCCCCAGACAGTGCTGGTGTCAGACTGGACCCCTGCTGCTGTCCCTCATGAGTCCTGTCTGCTCCACAGGCCACAGCAGAGTGAAGCAAGACCATGATTATGGCCAAGAACCTCCCCGAAGTCATCCTGGCAGCTGAGTTGTGGGAGACCTTCGGCCGCTTCAGGAGCCTGGGCCGAACACTGCAGTCTGAGGGTGGTGTCACTGCCATTATGGTAGAGTTCCTGGAGTTGCACAGGACATTCTGACACAGCCTAGTCCAAGGTAGGGCTGCCCCAGCATGGTTAGGGGAGAGTGACCTGGCGTGTGGGAGGGCCCTCAGCCTGAGCTCTGCCTTCCCACAGCACAGCTGCAGAAAGCACCCTGCCCCGCCCCCGCTTTCCCTGGCTTCCTTTCCTGCCTTAACTTGAGCTTGTGTGATTGTTTGCTGTCCTGTACCCGTGATAAGCTGAGTTCCCTACACGGGGCTGTTTAAGAATATCTATAGCCATGGCATGTTGGCTTAGACCAACAGAAAGTCACCTATGGCAGAGCCGTCAGGCAGGTGTCCAAGTCCAGGGTATGACCAGCGTCTCTGAGGGCTCTGGGGAGGACCTGTCCTTGTCTCTGCCACCATTGGGCTCCTGCTATCCCTTGTCTCCCTGAACCACTACCATCCCACTCCTGTCTGTGCCCCATCTTTGAGCCTTCTTGGTCCCACATTTCTCTTGGGTTTATAGTCCACCCAGATAACACAGGACATCACACCTTGGGATCTCGGTGACAGTTGCATGGGACTTCTCCTTAGATTCTGGGGTGGAGGCATAGCCATCTCTTGGGGAGCCACCATTTAACCCACCATGAGTACTTTGTCGGACACCTTAATGCTTTGCAGACCGCGGTCCCCCAGTGATCCTCAGGGCAGGCATTGCAGGTGTGGAGGTCATTTCTCCACAGCTGCTGCCCTCTGTGGTTGTCCCCAGCTAGGGCCCTGCCCACTGTGCTGCCAGGCAGTCAGTGAGCTCCTGACCCACAAGACAGGTGCCAGTGCCAGCACCACAGACGCCATTTTTCCTTCCTCCTGCTGCTTTGGGAAGGAATCATCACCAGGTGAAGGGTGGCGAAGGGCCCACCAAGGCAAGGCCACATTTCTCTCCTGCACATATGGAGACTGAGGCCCAGTGACCCAGAGTCACCCAGCTCAGAAGGGGCACAGCTAACTCTCTGTTCCCCAGGCTGGCTCCCGAGCACGAGTTTTCTTTTTCCTTTTTTTAAATTTTTTTTTACTGGGGATTGAACCCAGGGACATTTAATCACTGAGCCACATCCCCAGCCCTTTCTTATATTTTATCGGTGACAGGGTCTCATTGAGCTGCTTAGGGCCTCCCTGAGTTGCTGAGGTTGGCTTTCAACTTGCGATCCTCCTGCCTCAGCCTCCAGAGCTGCTGGGATTACACGCGTGCCCCACAGCACCTGACTGCTTGTGTGTTTTTTTTTTTCTGATTGTAATAAACTTGTGAGCCTCACATTTTGAAATTTGAAACAAGTCCCAGAGGGCCCAAGTTGACAAGTCTCCTTCCACCCTGCCCTGCAGCTCCCAGCACCTTCTACTGAGGCAGCCATTAGCAACATCTGTGTCTCCTTAGTTAAGAAACCGCCTCTGAACATGTGTGTGGAACAAGAGCAATTCTCTGGGTGACCACACTGACTTCCAGCTGGAGCCGCCCCTTGCTAGCAGTTTTTCCCCTTGCCACTCTCCCCCTTTCACCCTCTTACTAGAGAAAAAGCAGGGGGTGCCTTGACTCCACCCTCATGCAAGGTAGCAGAGGTGTCGGATCTCCTTTGCAGCCTGAGGCGCAGCCCAGGGGCCAGAGTGTTTTTCTCTTGGGGCTCTGGGCCGCATTTCTCTTTCTGGTTCCTCTGCCCTGGGGAACACCCATCTCCTCTGACCCTCAGACTTTTCATCTGCACGTGGGACTGAGTCCCTCTCAAGCCACGTCCCAAGATGGAGTCCCACAGGATGGTACCTTTGCCTCTGCAGTTCCATCACGTCCCACTGTATCTCAAGTGGGTTCCAGTTGGTGTCTTCTCCAGCACAGCCCCACAGAGCAAATAGCACCAAGAGGCACCAGCGAAATCTGCAGAAAAGGACCTGGTGGAGTAGGAAATGGGTAAGAACAGGTCTATGTGGGAGGAGAGCAGGGTAGCACATAAGTGTTCATCAGGCCACTGGTTTAACACTTTGTTCATCTTGCACACAAACGAACTTCAGTCTCTAATTGTATAGGTGTGTAAAACATCCCTGAAAAATACAGCATCAGAGCCACACATGGTGGCTCACAGTGCTCATCCCAGCAGGTCAGGAGGCTGAGGCAGGAGGATTGTGAATTCAAAGCCAGCCTCAGCAACTTAGCGAGACACTAAGCAACTCAGTGAGACCCTGTTTCTAAAATATAAAATAGGGCTGGGGTGTGGCTCCATGGTTAATCACCCCTGGTTCAATCCCTGGTACCAAATAGAGCATTGTGAGTTCAGTGTAAGGTAGCAGCTGAGGGTGAGGGAAGAAAACCTAGATCTCTTCATACTCAGAAGAGCCAGGAAAGCGTCCCTGCTCCTTAGATGGGGAACTGATGGCAGTGAGGAGAGCCCTGTTTGCATGTGGCACAGCGCCTCCTGGTGTCCAGCAACTGCACAGGCAGGAAAGGGAAGAGCAGTGGTGTGCCACCCTGGCGTGGGTGGTCCCAGCCCCCTGGTTGACCCACACAGTGGGCATGTGAGCAGGGTAAGCGTTCCTTTTCACCAGGGACCCATGACCACACCTTGTAGTCAGACATCTTCAGGAGCCTCCTGCGGACTGGGTCGTTTGACCCAGGTGTTAAGATTCTACCCCTCGGCCCACCACACACAGGGTTACCAATTCCTCAGTTTCCTAAAATGAGAATTTTCCTCTTAAAGACACATAAGTCCCTTGTCTACCATCTCCATTGTCCTCATATATTTACAAAAAAAGTGTTTTATGGCAAGAAAAAGCAGAGGGCTGCGGACCCTCTGATCACTCCTGTAAGGTTTGAATCCATGCCCTTGCCTGTTCAGGGCCTTCCTCCATGCCTGTGGCTCACGTCCGCGTGCCTGTGGGTCTTCAGGACTGGTCCTCTGTAAGGGCATTTGGGACCTGCTGGCCTGGAAGCTGCACCTGTCCCTTCGCTCTCTGCCTATCCCTTCGCTCTGCGGATGGAGCGCACGCCATCTGCTAGGTGGATGGTGAAAGGCGAGAACTTCCAGTCCCTCCTTGGTGCCACCCAGGTTGGCTTTGTGTTGGGGTCCTTTCCACCCTGCTTGTGCTCCTGGACCACTCCCCTCGTGGGGTCCTCCTGTGTCCGTAAGCAGCTGTTTCCCTGCAGCTGGTAGCCACCATGACTTTCAGTTCTGCTGCTGCCCGTGAACCTGGATGATGATTTCTGACCCAATTGAACCCTCCTCTCAAGCACACAAACTGGCGGGGTCAGGAGGCTTGCAGACAGCTCCAGTCTGACTTCTTCCTCCCTGCTTCAGGCACAGGCAGGGGACAGGTGCATTGGGTGGGCACAGTGCCTCCTGGGGGGGTCCGCCTCCATGTGATTGGGTTGATTTTATTTGCACTAGACGGTGCCCTCTCAAGCAGGCACCTCATCTGCCTTGCTGCCCATGCACCCTGTGGAGTGCCAGGCCCTGGGTGTGTGGAGAGATTGGTGCCCCAGGGCAGAGCGGGACCCGCTCCCTGCCTGCTGGCGCCAAGCTCTCCATGTCCTCATACTTAGGTGCTGCTTCTGGGGAGTGAGCCATGGGTGCCGGGGATGGTGGTCAGGATCCCTTTCCCATGCCTGCTCTGGGGCTGGGCCAGTTGCCTCCCTTCAGGTTGTTTCTGAACTGGTCCTGAACAGTGAGGGTGGTGCCCACGCACCCCACTGAGGACAGGGGGAGATGCCATGCTGAGCACTGTTACCCCCACGCAGTGGGAGCACACGTCTGTAACTCTGCCGCTGCTGTCCAGGGTGACCACAACGGACATGGCCCAGAATTCCCAGGAGCTCCTGGGCTGATCATGGCCATGTCCAAAGAGGGCCTCGGGCACAGACCTGTTCTGGGGTGTGAGCAGTGTCTTCTCAGCACCAGTGTCTGGACCCTGTTAGAATGCTCTTCTGTCCCCAGGCTCAGGTTAGTGTTGAGGGTCCCGACAGTCCTGCAGCTTGGAGGGGCTGGTGTATGCTCACTGACTGACAGGAGGCCTCAGAGCTGGGATCTGTCCAACCCCACTGGGCTCCCTGCAGCCTCTGGGAGCTGATCTCCTTTTCTGACCATGTTGTCTGCACAGCCCCCAGTCCCTGGTCCCCTGAGCTGTGCCCTCTCCCCTGCTGCTCCTCACCCACCCTCTGCACATTGTTCCAGATGCTTCCTCAGCATGACAGGAGGTGGGGGGAGCCATTGGCCCCAGGCCCTGTGTTTGGGGCTGGGCAGGGGAGCAGGAGGGACCATGCTTCTCTGCAGAGCTCTGATCTGCTCTCTGCCAGCTTCCAGGGAGGGGCCAGCGTGTTTTATCTCCCCACAACCAAGACCCTCACCTCCAGATAAAGGGCTGTTGATGCGGGGGGGTGGGGGGGTCCTGGAAAGCTGTTTGCATCTGATAATAGTCTGCCAGCGGCCGCAGCGCGGAGCCTAGGAGGCCTGATTATAATAAAGCTGAGTGGCACTGCCTGACTGGATTTTATTGTGGGGCTGTGGAGGAAGCCCCTCCCTGCCTCCTGCCCAGGAGCTAAGTGGCTCTTGCTTCTGCTCCTACAGCCAGCCCCTCCACTGCTTCCTCCTGCTGGGGCCTGGTGATTTGGTTGGCGAACATCTGCTTGAGTTTGGCAGTCACTTATTTTTTCTTTCAGTCATCCTTTGTCTCCCCATTGAGGCCGGCAGCAAAGCACTTTCTTAAAAAGACCTTTCGCTGGTGGCCTCAGCCCTGGGCCATGTCTGGACCTGCCTGGACTTGGATGTGGGTTGCAGTGGGGTTTGGCCTGGTGGCTTGGGGGTGCTGGGAGGTGCAGGGGTGACTGGGTCAGACTGGTCCTGTCCTCAGCCAGCAGGGACACTGTCCCCTGCATACAGAGGTCTGGCCTGGAAACTGCAGAAGGAGGGCTGGGCTCCCCCACAGCCGCCTTCCCTCAGAGGAGTTCACGGGCTCCCCTGGGTGCCAGCCCAGCCACTTGGACATGCAGGGTCCAGGGGCAGTGTTCATGGTGCAGTGTTTCTTCTGGGGTGTTGGATAGGCCCAGGGGCTGTCGCACAGCCTTGATGTTCATCTCCCAGTCACCCTGCAGGCAGCTCTGGCAACAGTCCCCACTCACATGTGGAAAAGAGGAAGCCCTGGGGTTAGTGATCTTCGGAGGTCATGCGCGTAGAGAGCATGGGGATGTGCCCCGCAGATGTGAGCCCTGAGGCCTGAGCCCTTTCCTGTCCCCACTCCTCCCCTCGAGCACTCAGCTTGTTGGCCACCTGCAGATGTTTTTGGACTGTCTTCTCTGGACCAGTGCTGGGGGTACAGGTGTGATGCATCAGGCTGTGTCCTGTCCTCAGTGAACTCCCCTTTAGTTGGGGACCCAGATGCAACCAGTAAGGAAGATGGTTTCAGAACAGGCTAGGGGTTCTGGAAAGAGGACACCAGGGATATGGCGGCCTTTTTTACTAGTGTGGCCAGGAAGAGCTGTCTGAGGGCAGGATGTTTGGACTGACACTGGGCAAGCAGAAACCAGGCCTGGGAAGACAGGAGGGGAGCCGGTTGGGCCAGGAGATAGTAAGTGCAAAGACCCTGTGGTCAGCATGGCTCTGGCAGGCTTGAGCATCAGCAAAGAGGCCAGCAAGGTCAGGGATGAGGTCAAAGGAGCTGGCGAACTGGGAGCAGACACAGAGGCCACTGGCAGGGCAGCCACTCTCTTGTCCAATGGCAGGTGATAGTAACCAGGCCTGTAGATGAGTATTGGACACTTGTTTTTCCTAACAACTCAGTACAGTGCAGGAGTGTGTGTGTGTGGTTTTACTCCGGGCTGCAGGAGGGATGTGGAGGCAGGGCGGCTCCATCACTGGCCCAGGCTGCATGGTTGGTACACAGCAGAGCCCGGCGGCACAAGTCCACAACCTTGTGTTCCCACATATGTGTCCCACGGCTCTGCCCCTCCTGACCATTGTCTCCAGTCCCCTGTCGTCAGCAGATCTGTAAAGACTGCCATGCCCTCTTCTCATAGCATTTCAGGATCTGGGCACTCCAGGGGCAGGGATGTCATTGTGGGCATGAAAGGTTAGGATGTGGACATCTCTGGAACTAGCTGGCCTGCGCTGTTGGGGAAAGGCCCGGCACATAGGAACATGGCTTTCATCTCCAGCCAGCTGTTTTTCCCAGTGCCCTTTCCTGGGCGGGGCTGAGAGTAGCTGACCTGCCCGGGGAGGGACCGTTCCTGACCACAGTTTCTTAGGTGCCCACTGACCCAGTCTGCTCAGCTCAGCTCAGCTGTCTCACTAAACCCAAACACCACACCCCAGGCGGTGCCTGCAACCATCTGACCAGGCTCCTGGGCCGGGGTCGGGTGGAGTCGACTCTGCCTTGCTGAGGGCCCTGGGCTCCCCAAAGTATCCCTGGGAGACTCTCACTTCTGGAACACTGGCAGGCCCCTGGGACAGAGCAGGAAAGGTGATCAGTCTTTGCCAGAGGTCTCTGAGCAAGAAGGAGGTGTCTGCTTGCTGGCTGGTTAACCAGCTTCTGCCTGGCACAAAAGCTATTGACTTAGGTTGCCAAGATTGAAAAACTGGGTTTTCCCATGTAAAGTTGGGTTTTCTGCTTCTTTTCAAAACTCTGAACTTCTGGACATAGAGTTGATCTCCCCAGGGGGCAGAAGCTGGTGATTGCTGAGGAGAGGCTATCCCTTGCACTGGCCATGAACCTTCTGGGGCACCATTGTCTCCATGCCTCTCTCCTCTATAAGTTTCTGTCAGTCTCCTGGGATCCAGTCTTGCCTTCCTGAAACTGCTTGGCATCTAATGTTGGGATGTCAGAATGTTCCTGAGGCCACCCATTTGTGTTTATGATGTGGTCTCTGTGGTCATGGATAAGGACAGGTAGCCAAGGTACCCAGCATGTCCTGGCACGTGGCAGATCTACTGTCCATTCTTTCCTTGACCTTCAACCTCTAAGATGTGGGATGACCAGGAGACCCAGAGGGTCTTCCTGCTGATGGTCTTGACTTCCACTTTGATTGAAGTTCTCTTCCAGGATCTGGAGTCTGAGCTGCTGTGTCCTTAGTGGGGTGTTTCCTCCTCTCTCCTTTGAAAGTGGACTTCTGAGTACTGATGGCCACACCTGGAGTCCCTTGCTGGGTCTGTTGGTTGTTTCTTGGGTGGGGAGGAGCCTGCATAGAGATTTCCTCCTTGTGGTCTGGGGCCCAGGAAGCTGGAGGACTGGAGGTGTCCTTTGGGTCCTGGGAGGGTTCCAGCTTGGTCACTAGTCATTTCTTTGAGACTTGAATGACTTGCTCAGCGGCTAAGCAGTTGACACCTAATCAGGACTGGAAAGCTTCAGGCCGCAAGTGAGAGGCAGGGAACAGGGCCCTGGAGCTTGGCATGACAGTGCAGGACAGGTCTGAGACCCGGAAGCCCCCTTAGGCCCAGCACAGTTGGGAGCTGTTGGAGGGAAGAATGCTGGGGAGAAGCCCATGGGCTCCTCTTGGGCCGTGGGACCTCGGGAGCTTCTGCCAGCCTGGGGGGCAGGGCTGGAGTCTGGGGCAGGGTGGCCACCTGCTCAGCATCAAGGTGGGTTGGGGTGAGAAAACCCCTCCCTGGGGCTGTCCCCTGGGGCTGTGGGGTAGCTGTTGAGCATTTCCTGGTGAAGGGGCTTATCCCCAGGCCTGGCTCTCAGGACTTGGTGAAACCAGGGAGGTTGTGCCAAACTGAGTGCGTTTCCCTAAAGTAGGGTTTCTCCAACGGTCCTGAGGCTGAGGTGTCTGCCATCCTCACTGGGGCAGACACCTGCACTGGACCCTGGCCAACCACCCGTGGCCCTGTCCCTTCTGCCCAGTGCACCCGTGGGCACTGCCTGCAACCGGCAAGGCCAAGTTTGCCCTCCCTCTCTCTGGAACCTGTTCCTTCAGAGGGGCTGAGGTGCAGGGGCAGTGGTGACAGATACTGGTGCAGCCGCCTGGGTCTGCTGCTGCGTAAGCAGCCACGGCCAAAGCCCTCTGTTCTCACGGCTGCATGCGCATGCGCATGTGGCAGACTTATGGGACCATACGCCACACTCCTCATCTTCACCTTCAGCTCCCCAGGTCTGTCAGTGCCCTTCAGTGTTCCCCAGCACATCATTTCAGTGACGACCTAACATCCCAGCCTCCAGTGGCCTTGCTGGTCTGTCTGTGACTCTGTGGTGGGTTTTCCCAGTTTCCACCATTACGAAATACTATGACTTCCTTGTGTATAGACAAAACCACTTTGACACACGTGTATGTTCAAGGGGTATTTGAAATCCATATTCAAGGGGTTTTAGAATGCTCTAAGTTTTCCCATTCTGTAATTTTTACAAAACTCTTTAAGATGCATTTCAGTTTGAAAGTTCACTAAGTGATGTTTTTTAAGGAAAAATAACTTTTTGCTTAGGTTCATGGTTCAAGAACATAATTTCCATAATTTATTTTGAAGTTGAAATAAGTGTGTCCTAGTCCTATCTGGGGCTTGTAGGTTTGGATCTCTGTCATATTGTTTTTAAAACAGATCAGGATCTGCATGCAGTGGCACATGTCTAGAATCCCAGCAGCTCGGAGGCTGATGCAGGATGATCTTGAGTTCAAAGCCAGCCTCAGCAAAAGGGAGATGCTAAGCAACTCAGTGAGACCTGGTCTCTAAATAAAATACAAAATAGGGCTGGGGATGTGGCTTAGTGGGTAAGTGCCCCTGGGTTCAATCCCCAGTACCAAAGAATAAAATAAAATACAACACGGTTAGACGGTGAGACTTTGTCTCTCTTCCTGGCTCTCTTGCTGCTGACCCCTGCAGTCCCTCCTGACTGTGCCACGGAGGCAGAGCCCCTGGGTACAGCATTCCATGCTTTAGGCCCTGGCTTTGGTGGGTAGATGTTACTTAATGGGGTTGTTTGTTTTTGATGGGGTTAGTGGCTGATGGTGAGACCCCAGAAGGTGAGAAGCCAGCAGGGGAAGGATCAGAGGCCCCCTCAGCCAAGGGCCAAAGAAGAGGAGGAGGAGGAGGAGGAAGATGAGAGCCTTCCAGGATGCATTCTGTTTATTAAAAATCTTAACTTTAGCACCACAGAGGAGACGCTGATGGAAGTGAGTATCCACCAGAAATGGGGGATGCTCCAGGCTGCGATGCGGGCAGTGCATCTGCGCTGGGTCTGGCACAGCTCAGGTGGTGGACAGCCCACCCTACTGCACACCATCCCTGCTGTTGGGGGTTCTGCATTCCAAGCGCTCTTGGAAACAGTTCCCCAACTGCTTCTGTGGTGAGTGACCCAGAAGTTAGTGCCATCACTGTGCGTGGCCTGATGGAGCCTGCAGGAGACTCATCATTGAGGATGTCCCCACCTGGCGTGTCTGGATGGGGTGAGTCTGCCCCTGTGGGAGGAGAGCAGGAGGGGCAGGGTAGGGAGCTCCAGGGAAGGGTTTGGCAGATGACCAGTGAGCATGGTCCCAGATGCCCAGTGAGCCCATGGTCCACAGGGCCAGGATGGGCAAGGGGCCCCTCCTGCTCAGAGGATGGGGTCTGCAAACTCCCTACCTCCCCAAATGGGACTTCCCAGCAGAGGTGCTGCTTTCAGTGAATCTTGTATGGCACAGAACAGATGTTCACCAGATTTCCTGCTTAATTCATGAGTGACACAGCTCACAGCCATGAACTTGTCCTGGAAGGGAGATGGCCAGAGGATGGAAATCTCTGATTCCCCTTTCTTTCCAAAGGTCCCCTGAGCTTTAAAATTCTATAGAGGGTTCAAGAGAAGAGGCAGTGTCCACTGACCCCACCTCTGTGCCGTGACTTTCCCTAGGTAGGAGGACAGCCACAGCAGTGGAGAGGCCCAGACCCAAGCAGGCAGCATGGCCAGGGGCCCCGGAGCACCTGGTGAAGCACTGATACCCACATGACTTGGTTTTATAGGTGCACCCTAGCAGTGTCTCAAAGGCAGGTGGCTCTGAGCCTGTCAGACCAGCTGTGGTCCTTAGTTGTCCTTTTCACACCTGGCGTAGTGTGGGACATCACTATTGGATCAGCGTTTCTTAGAGTTGCACAAATGGCAGCTCAAGGGTGGCCTCAGAATTGAAGGCCCTGGAGCTGGAAGGTTCAGCCAGAACCATCTAGTTCAGCTGGGAGATGGAGCTTCAGAGAGGTTGCCCCACTGTCCTGAGCTCACACAGCCCATTATAGCACCGTGGGGAAGAACACCCAGATCACAGGACCCCTGTCCCACTCCTGAGTGTGGAGTCATGATCAGGGGACACTCCTCCAGGGCCTGTGTTCTGGCCTCACTCCTTGCTAATGGGCAAGCCCTGAAACCTTTCTGTGCCTCAGTTTCTCCGGCTGTCATAGAGGCAGGAGTGGAACATTCCCATTGGGTTGTTTTGAAGGTTTGACTAGGACGAGTGAGATCCTCCAGGTAGAGGATCCCATGCCTGAAGCACGAGCCTGCTGCCGGTGTGTGTGAGGGTCTCCGCTCCTCCTGCTGCCCATTGCTCCCTTGGACAGTACTGAGCACCTGCCTGTCTTTGGTACTGAAGACAGGGCCAGAGCTAGAACCACGTGGAGTGTGCCTTAGCTTGGCTCTAAAGGGAGACAGGAGAAGAGGGGAAATGTAGAGTGTGACTTACAGTTTTTTAGGATTATTTTGACTTTAAGCACAGAGGGCAGTGAGGTGGTCGGGCCTGGGGTCAGTAGACTCCATGCCTCTGAACTGACACCAGCTTCTGGGGTCTGCAGCAGACCTCTCAGCTGTTCCAAGGCCTAGTTCTTCCCTCTGTAAGTGGAGGAAGAAAGCAGCCCAGCTGCTGTTTCGAGAGGCCTGGGGCACTGGCCAGGTTACTTGGAACAGGCCATCGCTCACCACCTCTGAATGACCCAGGATCTCCGTGGGCAGACATGGGAGGACAGCTCAGCAGGCTGCACAGTGGCTCAAAGCCTGGCTCAGCAGCCCATGTCCAGGCCAGCATGTCCAGCTTTGTGACCCCAACTGCCAGCTCCCTGGCCCTCGGCTGCCCATCTCAGGGCATATCTGGGTCACTAGGTGGGTGGATGGTGTGGGGCCTGCCACAGGCCCAGGCACAGTGAGCAGCCTCCTGGGGTCAGCTCTGCATGCCTCCTGCTTCCTGTGCCTGTGGGTGGACCCACGGTGACTGGAGATGCTCCCACGCAGGTGGTGGATGCTCCCAAAAGTCGGGGGCTGCATTATCCTCTCTTCTCCAGGTGTTTTCCAAAGTGGGCACCGTGAGGAGCTGCTCCATCTCCAAGAAGAGCAAAGCAGGTAACCCATGGAAATCTTGGCTGGAAAGAAGTGGTTCCAGAAGAAATCATACCTGCAGGTGGGGAGGGCGGCCAGGCTTGTCTGAAACAGCCCCTCCTCTCTTCTGGAGACTCCTGCTGTGCAGTCAAAGAGGACCATGTGTCCTGGGCTGTCCAGAGCCTTGTAGGCTGTCTTGTGGTCCTGGAGCTGTGCACCTAGTGGGTGGGCAGGTTACCATCAGCACCCGGGGTGCTCCCTCCTCCCCACTCCTTCCAGACACAGCAAGAAGGACTGATTGTGGACTTTCCCACTTCAGTTCCAAGGGAAATGACCCATACGTAGAACTTCTAGATCATTCCAACATGTCACTAATCTGCACATCCCTGGCTGTTAGGTAGTGAGAAGGCAGAGATCACCTGGCCTCTCCCTTCAGCCCTGTGTCTTGTTATGATGCTCCTGGCCTCCCCTCATTCATGCCCTGATTCCCTGCAGAACATGAGCAAGGACATGTCCTTTGTCCTTTATCACATCCATGTACCCAGAGCAGCAGCCCTTTGATTCATGGACATGGTGGGGTGCAGCACGAGTCAAGAGTGACCACTGCTCATTCGCTCCCTAACTGGTCTGGACCACCAGGCAGTGAGCACCAGAGATGTGATCCCTGTCCACAGGTACCTGTAATAGCTGGGGGACATGTGAGCTGGTGGCTTCAGCACAGGACCAGGAGGGCTGTGGCAGGTTCTTCAAGTCAGAGTGAGCTTAGAGGCAGGGAGGCTGAGCATCCTGGTGGCAGAGGTCAAGGCAGGAGGTGGAAAGGGAGGCAGTTTCCAGCTTAGGAAGTGGCTTTTATGCTCTGCAGGGGTTTGGACTACAACCTGGTAGGGAACCACCGAGGGTTTTAAGCAGACGCTTCTGTGTGTGAAGTTAGTGGTCCCTTGCCTCTGTCTGCTCAGGCTACCATGGTAGGAGGTAAACCAGGCCGCAGGGACACTGCCCCTGTGGGAGCCTGCCCTCGCCCCTGTGAGCACTCAGCAGTGCTTTGACAACCCGTCTTTGGTGTTGGAAGCAGCTCTTGGGGTGTCCACTGTCCTTTCGGGAGCCTGCCATCTGGCCAGGCACTGGGGAGAGCTAGGTGGTATCTGGTCAGCTAGGTGGTATCTGGTCAGCTAGGTGCAGCAGGACGAGGCCACACTCAGCCTGGGGTTGGCATGAAGGACGGCTGGGTGCAGGTGGCTGTGCAGCAGCAGGTCATACTGCTAACCCTTGAGGGGCACAAGGAGAGATGGTGGGCAGAGCTAGTGCAGAACTGGCACATGGGGGACCAGCAGAACTGGGTCTTTGGCATCAGCGTGTGTCCCTCTCCCACAGTCCCAGGTCAGCATTTCCTGTGGGCTGATCCCATGGGCGCAGAGGCCGGGAGCCAGGTACTGCTATTTGCAGAGACCAACCTCCCAGGCAGTATGGCCCTGCCGTGTCGGAGGCTGGGTGAGCTCCTCTTTCTCAGGAGTACGTTTGACACTGAGGTGCAGATGCCACCAGCCCACTGCCCACAGCCTTCTGCCCCCAAAGAAAAGCTCTCTGCTCAGAGAGCAAACTGACAGTCACCATGGGACAGGACTGCCTGTCCCCTGCAGTTCCGAGTCATGTTTGTGCTGTTCACAAGGTTTCCTAGCGTGACTGGCCTTGGGTCTCTCAGCCTCTGGATAGAAACACAGGTGCAGGGCACTGCAGAGGAGACAGAGGTGCAGTTAGAGACCTTGTGCTTTGGGTTGCCCCATGGGACACCCCAGCATTACCCCCTACACCTGACACACACACACTGTCAGGAAGCAGCGCCCCTGGAGAGGCTGCTGTTGCTCTTGCCCTCTGACCTCCTGTTGCCTTGGAGTGGGGAACCAGGCAGAGCCAGGGCACCTTCATCCTCCCCGTCAGAACTTTAGGACCGAAATCCAGGAGCCAGATCTGAGGGTCACAAATGCCCCCAGGAGGCAGCTCTGGGTGCTGGAGACACCACATGGAGGCAGGGCCATCCAGGTAGAGGCTCCTGCTGGAGAACAGTGGTCAGCCCCAAGTCAGTTCCCCCTCCCTGATGAAGCCGAGATCGTATTAGGGAATTAATTATCACATCAATCATCTGGTAATTAATAGTGAAACTCAGTGGCGAATTTCCTGGGGCAACTAATTGTAAATGGCAAGCCCGGAGCTGAGGCTGTGTGGGGGCTGGAAAGGGAACTGGAAAGGATCCAAAGCTGAGCCCTGGCTCACTCTGTGCTCCCTCTCACAGTGGGCCCCCTGTTCCAGGAGCGCTGCTTTCCACAGTGTTTGGATTCATGGAGTACTAGAAGCAAGAGCAGGCCCAGAAAGCCCTCAAGCAGCTTCAGGTAAGCAGACTGTGAGCCAGTGTCCATGCTGGGGGCCTGTCAACTCTGAAACTGGGGGTAACCCCTGATCTCCCGTCCTGCTGGGCCCATCCTTTTATCAGTTTCCAAGCAAGGAAGACCCCTCTCAGCCCTCTACAACCACTTTCATTCACTTATTCCACCCACACGCTTGTGTCATGGGGCTAGTTTGTGACCTCACTGTGGTAGACCTGGGGAGACCCTTCCTCTTTCTGGTGGGGAGATGGGCAGTGGAGTCATGAATTAAGACAAGACAAGATCATACCGAATACTCATTCACATGACTTCAGAAGTGGAGCTGCCTTAGGCTGGGTGGGCTAAGGGGAGCCCCTGAGGAGCAGATGGCTGAGCTGACACCTGCCCACTCGAAGTCACCTGCACAGAGACATGGAGGGAAAGCCAGCCAGGAGTAGAAGACAGCATGTGCAAAGGGCCTGTGTCAGGAACTTGAGGGAGTTGGGGGAATAAGCCCCCGAAGGCAGCCGGCACAACAGTGTATGGCAGGTATTAGGGGAGGTGGAGGTATTTAGGATGAGATTTGCAGGTCACTTAAACGACTGGATGTCAGCCGGAAGGCTGGACAAGACTGTCAGAGGGCTCGAAGCACATGGGGAAGGGTCTTATTTGTGCTCCAGGACAGTTTCCAGTCCCTGTGTGGAGATGAGATGGGCAGGAAACCCTCAGTGGTCAGAAAACTGTAGCTTGGGACAGGGATGGGCAGCAAACCTGGTAGGAGGGGCTGGAGATTATTTGAATGTAGATTGAACATCTGGTGCAGATGGAGGTGACAGCCTTCCTGCTGAGCCCTATGTCTTGTGATAAATAGGACCCTTAGCAGGAGGAGGGAGCCATCACCCACAGGAATTGCATGGCCAGGGGACTCTACCACCCCCAGGGAGCCGACCTCACTGGCAGTGACCACAGCTCCCTCACTGAGGCCCACATGCCAGACCCTGCCAGGGCAGGGAACAGGGCAGAGCACTTCCTGGTCTCTGGTTAGACACCAGAACTCCCAGTGTGTCACCAGCACTGTGTGCTGTCAGCTCAGATGTGGCTCCTCAGACTCTGTGGTCATCTTCCTCTTGCACTCAGGTCAAGGTGCACTTCAACTTTATCATGCAGAGAGCACACTGCTCAGCCCCAGCAGGGTGAACGTGCATGTCCGTGGTCACTGAGGATTGATTATGCAGAGTCACCTGGCTGTGTTTCCTGGGAGGTTGGAGGGACTTTTGGGGTATTTCACTCAGACACCAGCTACACCCCCAGGGACCACTGCTTTAGGTGCAGGGCGCTAGACTGGGGATTGTGGGAGCTGCAGACTAGATAACAAGCTCTCTCTGCAAGTCACACCAGAAGGGCCCCTGAATCTTCAGATGCTATTAAACAGTGACTGAGCCTGTGCCCTTGAATTCTGTAAAGGTCAAACTGCCGCAGGGCTCAGGGAACATTTGGAGACTGGGTCTCTGTGAACACTGGTCGCTGCCTGGCTCTCACCCCGCTATCTTGGGGAACGCCCTTCCATGCCTGCACTCCTGACCCCTCTGCATGGCCTCTGTGAGCTCGACCTCTGCCAGCTCAGCCTCTGTAAGTACTGCCCCTGTGAGCTCGGCCTCTGTGAGAATGGCCTCTGTGAGCTTGGCCTCTATGAGAACGGCCTCTGTCAACATGGTCTCTATGAATTTGGTCTCTATGAATTCAGCCTCTATGAGAATGGCCTCTGTGATCATAGCCTCTGTGAACATGGCCTTTGTGAGCAAGGCCTCTGTGAGCAAAGCGTCTGTGAGCAAGGTCTCTGTGAACACGGAATCTGTAATTCGTTATTTCTGTGCTCTGACTGAGACAATGCCTCTATGAGCAAGGCCTCTCTGAGCAAGGCCTCTATCAGCAAGACCTCTGAGATCTCATGGCTTGTGAACTTTGCCTCTGTGAGCATGGTATCTGTGAGTAAGCCCTCTGTGAGCAAGTACTCTGTGAGCAGGGCCTCCATGAGCAAGGCATGTCCTCTCTGAGCTCAGTCTCTGTGAACAAGGCATCTGTGAGCATGGCATCTATGAGGAAGACTTTTGTGAGCACATCCTCTGTGAGCAAGGCCTCTGTGTGCACGGCCACTGTGAGCAAGGCCTCTATGAACAAGGCCTCTGTGAGCAAGGTCTCTGTGAGCAACGTCTCATAGAGCAAGGTCTCTATCAGCAAGGCCTCTGTGATCTCATCATCTGTGAGCTTGGCCTTTGTGACATGGCCCTCTGTGAACTCGTCCTGTGAACTTGGCCTCTGTGAGCAAGCCCTCTGTGAGCAAGGTCTCTGTGAGCAGGCCTCTGTGAGCACAGCGTCTGTGAGCACAGCCTCTGTGAACATGGCCTCTGTGAGTAAGGCCTTTGTGAGCAAGGCCTATGTGAGCAAGGCTTAAGTGAGAAAGGCCTCTGTGGTCTAGTTCTCTGTGAGATAGGCCTCTAAGAGCATGTCCTCTGTGAGCACGGCCATTGTAAGCACGGCCTTTATGAGCACAGACTCTGTAAGCACATCCACTGTGATCAAGGCCTCTGTGATGTAGTCCTCTGTGAGCATGGCCTCTAGAGCACAGCCTCTGTGAGCACGGGCTCTGTGAGGTTGGAGTCTGAGCACGGCCTCTGTGAAGTCTGACACTGTGAACATGGCCTCTGTGATCATTGCCTCAGTGAGCATGGCCTATGTTAGCAAGGCCTTTGTGAGCTAGTTTTCTGTTAGCTAGGCCTCTGAGAGCACTGCCTTTGTGAATGCAGCCTCTGTGAACATGGCATCTGTGAAATAATCTTCTCTGAGCTCAGCCTCTGTGATCTCAGCTTCTGTGAGCAAGGTCTCTGTGAGCAAGGCCTCTATCAGAGACTGGGTCTCATCCTCTGTGAGCTTGGCCTCTGTAAGCATGGACTCTGTCACAAAGTCCTCTGTGATCTCATTCTCTGTGAATTTCGCTTCTCTGAGCATGGCCTCTGTGAGTAAGCCCTCTGTGAACAAGCTCTCTGTGACCAGGCCTCTGTGATCATGGCCTCTATGAGCAAGGCCTCTGTGAGCAAGAATTTTGTGAGCATGGCCTCTGTGAGCTAAGACTCTATGATCAAGGCCTCTGTGAGCTTGCAGTCTGTGAAAATCAACTCTGTGATCACTCTGAGCTGCTCTGAGCAAGGACTCTGTGAGCAAGGCCTATGTGAGCAAGGCCTCTGTGATCTAGTGCTCTGTGAGCTAGGCCTCAGTGAGCATGCCCTCTGTGAGCAAGGAATCTTTAAACTAGTCCTCTCTGAGCTCAGTCTCTATGAGCACGGCCTCTGTGAGCAAGGCCTCTGTGAGCACGGAGTCTCTGAGCTCGGCCTCTGTGAGCAGGGACTCTGTGAGCAAGGTCTCCGAGAGCATGGAACCTGTGAACTCGTCTTTTCTGAGATCGGCCTGAGTCAAGGCCTCTGTGAGCTCGTTTTCTCTGACCTCGGCCTCTGTGACCTCAGCCTTTGTGAGCAGGGCCTCTGTGAATAAGGCATCTGTGAGCAAGGCCTAAGTGAGCAAGGCCTCTGTACCTAGTGCTCTGTGAACTAGGCCTCTGAAAGCAAGGCCTCTGTGAGCACAGGCTCTGTGAGGTTGGATTCTGAGCATGGCCTCTGTGAGCTCTGACACTGTGAGTATTGACTCTGTGAGCAAGCCTCTGTGATCATGGCCTCTGTGAGCTTGACCTATGTTACCAAGTTAGTTCTATGTGAGCAAGGCCTCTGTGAGCTAGTCCTCTCTGAGCATGATCTCTGTGAGTAAGCCCTCTGTAAGCAAGCTCTCTGTTAGCAGGCCTCTGTGAGCACGGCCTCTGTGAGCATCGACTCTGTTAGCAAGGTCTCCGTGAGCGTGGCCTCTGTGAGCATGGCACCTCTGAGCAAGGCTTCTGTGAGCTCATCCTCTGTGAGGATGGCCTCTTTGAACTCGATCTCTGTGAACACCACGTACGTGAGCAAGCCCTCTGTGAGAACAGCCTCTGAGAGCACAGCCTCATAGCTTTGCCTCTGTGAGCAAGGCCTCTGTGAGAAAGGCCTCTGTGAACTCGGACTCTATGAGAATGGCCTTTGTGAGCAGGGTCTCTGTGACCACGGCACCTATTAGCATGGCCTCTGTGAGCAAGGCTTCTGTGACAAGGTCCTCTGTGAGCACGGTCTGTGTGAGAAAGCCCTCTGTGAGCTCAGCATCTGTAAGCAAGATCTCTGTGACCACGAGCAAGGTCTCTGTGATCACAGCCTTTGTGAGCTAGCCCTCTGTGATGAAGGCCTCTGTAAGCAAGGCCTCTGTGATCAAGGCCTCTGTGAGCTCAGCCTATGTGCACAAGGCCTCCATGGGCTCTTTTTTCCTTCAGACTGAAGAGAAGCATAGAGGACACAGCAAATGTGTGTCATGGGTTGAGGAACCAGTCACAGGTTGACTAGGGTCCCCTGCTGGCTGTGGAGGTCGACCTGTTTCCAGGACATTTTGCCTTGGAACTGCTGAGCTGAGTGGTCATCACACTCAATTTCATCTCATGCTGCGGGATGGGGAGGGAAACTTTAGCCACCAGAAGGGGAGGGAGCCTGGCCGACACCCACCTTCCTTCTGAGGAAGAGGAGGGTAGAGAAGCATCACAGTGAGCGCCTGTCAGCACCAGGACCCAGCCGCAATTCTCTGTGCCCTAGGAGGAATGTGCCTTGCTGACTGAATATCATAGAAACCAAAGTGCACTTCAAGGCACTGTATTGAGCTGCACCCTGCCACTCCTGCAACTTGGAGAACACAGACTGCATAGAGCCAGCGAGGAAAGGATGTCTATACCAGGCAGGCCTCAGAGTGTTGCCTGGGCCTGGATCTGTGTTTGTGTAACTGTTGCTAGAATTGTATATTGTATTGTATTGTAATTGTATAGTGGAATGAGGTGTTTGTGGAGGACACAAACATATGTAATGTAGATTCCCCTGCAAGAAAAAAGAATAAAATATTCACATAAAATAGTCCTTGAAAGAGCTTTGCAAGAGAGGCCTGCGGTTTCAGCTCCAAGGCCCTGGGTGTGCCACCCTGCAGAGCCTCTGCTCTGTGTTGAGGAACAGCAGACTTCCTGGGCTTCCTTCTCCTCCAGCTCAGGGAGCCCTGCAGGACTCTGGCTGCCTGTGGGTGCTCTTGGCCCATGTGTGTCCCCAGCCTGGACTCGACTTTGAGCCCTCAGCTGCCACACCCTACTCAGTTTGCAAGAAGCAGCTGTCTCCTTCCAGGGAGAAGATTTGAGGTTGCAAGCCACTTTCTGGACATGGGGCCCACTGATGGACCATGGGAGGCAGACGGTGGGAAGAGGAGAGGTCACAGCTGTACAGGGGCACAGGCACCTGACTTCCAGAGTCACTCATGTTTAATCCACTCGCAGGAAGCATTTTCCCATGTGGTGATGCAAGGTCTTTATAGAGCTTTAGAGAAGGCAGGAAGCAAACCAAAGAAAGTGGATGGTGGGTGTCAGGTGGGAGCGGGAGGGAGAGTGACCAGGGGACATGGGTAGCCAGCTGAAAATGTCCAATGTGCCCCAGTCCCACCCTGCTCTGTCCCTCAGTGGGAATGCTGTCTAGGTGCTCCCCTGGAGCACGGGGCCAGGAAACCAAGCCCACAGAAGTACACTAGGGGTGCTGGGGCCTTGGGTTCATGTCTGGAGGGTCTCGATTGACAGAAGCATGAAGCAGTTGAAGGCCGATCTCTGGTGCTGTCCCTGGACAATCCTTAGTGACTGCTGGCTGCCCTTGGCAGGGGTGCTCCCTTCTCTGCTGGACCCCAGCCCCTTCCAGGACCTGGACCTGTGGCAGGCCTGATCTGGCCCCAGATGGGGCCAGGTGGGAAATGGGAGCTCAGATGGGCCGGTGAAGAAGAGAGGAGGAGGGTCGGCCAGCCCTCCTGCCCAGAGAAGATGAGCCCTGCCAAGAACACAGAGCCACTGAACTGACTGAATGGTCAGGGAGGCACAGAGCGTGCCTGACACTGGTGCAGGGAGCCGGTGTTGCCAGGGACCTCAGGGAGCTCCTGCTCTGAGCCCCGCCACGGCTGGTGTCTCTGTCTTCCAGGGTTGTGAGCTACACACTCTGCATGGATGAAAGAAGAGGCTGGGGCTCCGGAAAATGCTGAGTTTGTGCTGATATCAGAAATGACATATGCACAGTGATGACCCAGGGAGGTGCACTGCCAGATCCTGGTAGTGCCAAGGAAATCAGCACTGACCTCACTGCTGGGGAGCAATAGCCACATGGTCACTCCCACCTGTGAGCATGTGAGCTCTCTACCAGGGAAGGTGGAGAGACTGTGTTCACCCACCCTGGGATATGCCAGGGGACTCAGTGCAGGACCTCAACCTCAGGTCAGCAGAAGCTTTCTGGGCGCTGCCTTAGGCTCCTCTGGCTCAGTGGAGGGGCCCAGCAATCTCTGGCAGGCGCTCTGTCCCTCCCTGAAGCTTCTGCCAGCCCACAGACACTAGGACTCCTGTGGCCCCACTGACCAGAAGCCTCCCCTCTGCGTGGGCTCCCCTCTGTGCCTATGCATCTTAACACTATTCAGCCATCATCAAAGCACATCCCACCTGACACTTGGTGACCACCCTCTGTGGGCTGCTTTGCTAGGCAGGATCTCAGGCCTCATTCTGAGGAGTGAGTTTTAGCAGATACACGTGAACAGACAGGTGGAGTCCCAGGTGCCCAGCACCATGCCTGCAAGGTCAGCTGGGAGGGGAAAGCTTCCTCTGCACTTGGCTCTCAAACTGAGCCACCTCTCAGACTGTCCCTGGTCTGGATGCTTCTGTGTGGCCTCTGTTATGTTCTTTCTTCAGACTATGTTAGACATCATTTATTTACTTGGAAGAGAAAGTTCAGGGTGGCTCTAAGACAAAGTTCATTTTTATAAGATGACATGGAGATCACAACGTCTGTGAATTTGAGTCCTGCCTTTTTCACTTAGCATTATGCCATGAGCATGTCCCCACGTCATTAGGTGCTTTACTACAGGGACTTTGGATTTATACAGAGGCCCTTTATGTAAATGTAGTCACTACTTTTAAATTGGCTCACTTAAAACCACTGTCTTGATGAACACTCCATTGTTTTCCCCAGGTTTGATTTTAAAACTTACAATTCACATTCTTGGTGGTCCAAATCTTAGTGTGTGTCTGTTTGATTGTTTTCTCAGAAGAAAAGTCAGGAGTTAGAATTGCTGATCCAAAAGAGGTAAAGGTCTAGGACACACCTGAGACATGGAAGATCAGCTCTTCTGAGATTTCACACAAAAGGACACACTCATCAGAGAGGTATGGGAATGATGCTTAATTCCTAGCAACAGCTGACAACCTGAGTGTTTTGTTTTGTTTTGGAAAATCTGCTTTTTTGACCATTTAAAGAATGGCACCTGGTTTAGGTTGTGTTCTCTTGTAGCTGGTGAGGTTGAACGATTCTCATATGGTGACGGGCTGCTTATTAGTCTTTTCTGAATTGCCTATTTGTATCCATAGTTCTTTCTTCCATGGAGATAACCTTTTATCTATTGATTTACAAGTACTCTTTACATATTGAGAAAATTAACAGCTTTTGGATACTGCATGTTTTAAGTATTTTCCCCAATTTATCATTTTCTCCTATTTTTTAACATGAAAATGGTAGGAAAATTTTAGGTTGCCAAATCCATCAAATTTTTCCTTAGTGTTTCTACGTTGATATCATGTTTACAGAAATCCGTCTCCACACCAGATATGTATGTATAAAATATTCTTTTCTTAGTTTCTTATGAATTTACTATTGTAGTAATTCATCTGGTGTCTATATAGATACGTGGTGTACTACGTGTCCAATGTATTTATCTGTTTACAGTTAAGCAGTTATTCTGGTTCAATCTGTCTCTACTGATTTAAGGTACAAGTGGCTTTACACTAAAGGGCCGCTCAGTCTGGTTCTATCTTTGCCTGCTCTGTTGAACTCTGCCTTGTCTCTGGCACTGAATCAGTCTTCCTGTTTCCTTAACCATGTGAACTTCCACATCCTGCTTCATATACATTAGTGAAGTTCACAAAACTATGCAGGAAGGTTTTTTTGTGTGTGTGGGAATTTATTTGATTTGCTAGTCAATTTGGGGTGAACTGACATCCTTACAGTATATGTCAGATTGTTCATCTGGTAATAGAAAGTGCTTTAATTTGGTTTGTTTCCTCAGTAAACATATTGCTGGATATAGGGTATTTTTCATCATGTTTATTTACTTTTATTTTTATATCATGTGGTTATTCTGAACAGCTTTTTAATTATTGCTGTTGTATAGCAATTCATTATATTCATAATAGTATTATTTTGCTGCTGACTGTCTACCTTGACACCAGTACACATTTCTTGGCTCTTCGTGATTTTCTGTTTGAGAGAGGGGCAGAGGAGAAAACCTTCCTGTTGAAAATAACAATAGTCGTGGCTTTTCTTTCCAACTCCTCGGGTTCCAGATGAGGATGGGTGATAGGAATAAGGGTCACATGTTGACGTTGCTCTTCGCAAGGTGCCCACAAAGCTAGGGAAGCACTGGCCACTGATTCTCCATCTGGGACACAGGTCCCTTGTGAAGTTTGGTGGTTTTGGGTACCAGGATTGAACCCGGGGGTGCTCTACCACTGAGCCACATCCCCAACCCTTTGATTTTGAGGCAGGGTCTCCCTGAACTTGCAATCCTCTTGCCTCAGCCTCCCAAGTTGCTGGGATTGCAGGCATGTGCCATCGCACCCAGTCCTGGTAAAGTTTTAAATACATATTTGGTTTCTGTCCATCTCCACTGGACTTTCCAGCCATGGCTCACTAGTACTCCTTGACATTCTTCTGGCCTTTCTCTATCTCTAAATGCATATGTATTTTCACTCTAGGACTTGAAATGTGTAAATTTGAAGTCTACTTTCTCTGGTGGCCATACTTGGTGTTTCTAAGATCTGAGCTCTGCTGGAGTTCTCTGCCAACATCAGGACTAGCTCTCACTCTGCAAGACCAGGGAGGACTGTCCTCCCTCACCAGAAATGCTCTAGAACATGTCAAGTGAGGTCTGGGGCTTTACAGCAGTAAAGAGCCAGGAGGGGTTCCTTGGCATCAGGGATGCTTTTCCATCAGTGGTGAAACTGCATGTATGTTTGCACATCTATGCCAGGAGCGCCCCTGCTGTGTCCCCGACTCAGGTCCTGTGGGTTCGTGGTGGCACTTCGTGCCTGTTTAGAAAGGCCTTACTGTCTTTCTGAGTGATTTTCATCTGGCACAGGGTCCTGCACCAAAGGCTGCACCCACACTCACCACCTGAGAGCTGGGTCCACACATCTCAGGGTTTGGTTCATGTGCCTCAGTGACAGTCTGGGGACCCTCCGTTTCAGCTGACATGCAGTTTACCCTGAATGCTCCAGCACCTGCCGTGGAGCCTCCCCATGCTGTGTGAGTTTCGCAGGGCTTCTGATCACCGTATGAGCTCTCTGCACTTTCTGTCCTTCATGTGTCTAACAGAGCTTCTCTCTGAACTTCCCTGGCCTTCAGCGGGCCCCAGGAAGGGATCCCAGGTCTGCAGTGAGCTTTCCTACTACCAGTGGGCTCTGCTTGCTTCCGTGAAGACCTCAGCCCCCAGCTTGCTTTGTGATTTCTCTGAACCCTCCTGTGTGGCATCTTCTGGTTCCCTGCCAGTCCTTACCCAGGTGCCTTCTGGCAGGCTTCCTCTTTACCCCGTCCCTTCTCTTGGTTCCCTGTAGACAGTCTTCTGTGCATTCTTACTGAAGACGAGAATGAAATGCTTTCAGTTTTCCTCAGCCTTCCGCAGAGGGTGCTGTTCCTCGGAACCCTGTTCTTCACACCTGATGAGACCTGGCTCTTTGCCTGTGTAGCTGTGTAGCTCCGCCACCTCTGCTGGGTTCTCCTCTCACTGTAGATCCTGGTCAGGAAGGGTAGCCAGCAGTGCCCTTGCCACCTGCCATGGGGTCTGTGGCCGGGTGTTACACGCTGTTCCTGGCAGGTGTCCAACCGGCTGGATCTGT
Source organism: Sciurus carolinensis (assembly GCF_902686445.1). Taxonomy (NCBI): domain Eukaryota; kingdom Metazoa; phylum Chordata; class Mammalia; order Rodentia; family Sciuridae; genus Sciurus; species Sciurus carolinensis. The sequence continues at coordinate 281,824 of NW_025920183.1, forward strand.
GGCAGGTGTGAGGCTGGCCTGCTCTCTAGGTACAGTCCTGGATACATTGGAAAGCCATCTGTCTCTCTTCTCTTTCCTAAAACAATGTGGGAACCACTCCACCATTGGGGCCTGGGCTCTGCCCACCACTTTCTACTGCTGGCCAGTTCACTTTTGGGGCAGGGAACCCAGGAGGGGTGCAGAAAGAGACCAGGAGAACCTGCTTCTGAGAGGGTCCAAGGGCAGCAGGTGGCAGGTGGCAGGGGAGGGCTCTTGAAGGTCTTCCCGGGGTACTGCTGGCCTTCCAGAGCTCAGTGCTCTGCTGCGTGCCAGCCCCCATCATTATTCACGCTGGGGCATCCATCCTGAGTGCTTCCTCCTTGACTTGGTCAGCAGTGACCCCAAGGATGAGAGGAGCCAGGCACTTCCCAGCCCCCATTACCTCCTTAGCCTTCACAGTGATCCCGTCGCCCACAGATGGGGCGTCTCCTGTGGGCTACAGCCTAACCGCTTTTCTGTTTTTCTCTCCTTTACTAATTATTATGCAGGTATAATTTTTCAGCTGGTACAAGAGAATAAAGTCTCTGAAATAAGGTGGTCCTGTGTCTCTGGAATCCCCTTGGTTTTAGCAGAGAAAATGGCAACAGCGATCATGGCCTTGCTGGCTCAGGGCAGAGGGGCAGCTCTGACCCCAGGCCAGGTCTCCTTGGTGTCTCTATGGCCATGTTACTGTTTCCTGAAGTCCTCTTGTCCATCCAAGTTCCTGTCCTGGGCCTGGTCATCTTGACCCTCAGAGGCAACCTGTTTTTCAAAGGGAGTTTTTTCCCAGTCCACTGTGAGCTCCTGTGCTCTGCTGGCCCGCCTGCCCCAGGCTGGCTGTCTCCTGGCTGTGGGCAGCTGTGGTCCACAGCTCTGCCCTGGCCCCAGGGTCTGACTCAGCCCCTGGCTGCACCTGAACACCCACCATCAGACCTCCCCGGCCAGGCCCTGCAGCCTCCACTCAGCCCCCCTCTCCCCCTTGCTCCCAACTGCTCACGTCTCAGCCTGACCACTCGAGCTTTGCCTCAGGCTACGACAAGCCAAGCCGAGATGAGCTCCCTAAGGTGGAGGCCAGCAGAAGAGTGAAAGGCACAGGACATGGCGGTCACTGCAACAGGGTGTGCTGGGACATCTCCACACCTGGACGGACCCCACCGTCACAAGTGTGGTGTCACTCTCACCTCCCAAAGCCACATGGCAGTCACTTCCTGGGTCTGCTCTTGCATGTATGCTGCATATCTTTTGAGGGGGAAAACATTACAGCTAGAGGGCAAGTGGCCATGGTCAGATCCTCCTCTTGGAGGAGGCAGCTAGGGCTGCTGTGCAGCAGATGAGGGGAGACGAGGAGGCTGCAGCCCAAGAGAAGAGACTTCCTGGGGAAAGTGAAAGATGGCGGCTTGAGGCCAGCCCAGCGGAAGTGGGAGCATGAAGGCATGAACTGTCCTGCACAGGGTTCTGCAGGGCCCTGCTCAGCAGGAAGTCGCTCCCTCCCGAGCCCTGGACCTGGCCGTCTGGTGGAGCCTGACCTTCCTGACATGCCAGGCTGCAGTGCCCTCTGGGGATCCACCTTGCATTGCTAGAGGGATCCAGAGGCAAACCTGGGCTCAGGCGCACATTCCAGTGGTGTCTGATGGAGCAACCAGAGGACTGGATCAGAGAAGGTACTCCAGCCAGTGGAGTAAGAAGAGCTCTGCCCATGGGATGTGTGCTGGAGGAAGAGGCTTGGAGGAGCTGGAGGGTGCAAGAAGTGGGGCAGGCTTTCTTCTACTTTTGAATCACTCCCCAGCTCTCTCCTCTGGCCTTTTTTTTTCCTGAGGTGGGGGGAACCCTAAAACAGAAAGGTTAATCTAAGTATACATTTGAAGCTTTTAAAGACTCCGATACAGGGCTTATTATGCTAAAAGAAACACACCTGGCCTGCAGGAGCTTCTTAGCAAATCCACCATGCATGTAATGATTCAGTTAAACACGGCCCCAGGATCCTTTCCCATGATTTCTATGTAAATTGGATGCTTCAAAATTACTATATGTGTGAAATTCCACTTATTTCTTTTAACATAGAAACTTTTATCACTTAACTCACTGGACAGAATATTTGAGCCATTTGCAATCCTTAGAGCAATTTTGTTTGGTCAAACCTTGTGGGATTATACTTCAGAAAAGACAGTGAATTATATTCATTGCAAGAAAACAGCCATTTTAAATATATAAGGGGCACCAGGAAAATTTTCATTTTAGTGAAAATTCAATATTATATCTTACTTCTTTTTACAGCAGGGTAAGCCTTTTATCTTTACGCAATTTATAAAACCCAGCATGGAACAGGACTGCGACAGGCAGTGGCAGATCAAGCTGATAGATAAATTGATGCTTTGGAGACAGAGGGAGCCATGATGTCTGTGGGGCTTAAGGTAATAGCTTTTTCTTGGGGAGATTTTCCTCAAGACCCTAGGGGAGGCCATGGGATATTTACTGGTTCTGCAGGTTCCAGTATGGAACTGGGTTCTCCCTTTTCCAGGGAGACTGGGACCATGCCAGCCCAGCAGGTGAGTAGGGCCAATGTGGCTCCAATGGACACAGGACTCTCAGCTGGACTCTGCTGGTGAGTCCAGAGTCCAAAGGCCTTCACTTTAAAGAACATCACAATTTTTTTTTCAAATAGATTTGAGAATTAAAAAAATTCAAGGATAAAAGGAAGCATTATTACCTATAAAACTAATTTCTTTCCTGCATTGAGCTGTTAGGATCTTTCATGAGATAAGTACTCTAGTTAGGGCTTGGTATTTTGGGAAGTACATTTTCTGCTTTGGTCATTTGGGACACTTTACAGAGGAAAAAGAGCAACTTAAAGAGGCTTTGCATAGATACAACCTGAATTTTAAGTGCAGGGGTAGGGGTATTTGTTTTCAACAAATGATTAGAAAAATTAAATTCAGGTCTTGAATAATGTCTAATTATATAAATACATTTAAATCATCAAGACAGATTTATTTTCTTCTTTCTATTTTTATTGCATTTTAAAATGTAATTTTTAAGTGACATGATATTTATTTCCCAAATTTTATTCTCCAAATTTATAACTGATAAAGACAAGTTGAAAACTTTCTATTCTCTTGAAGAACTGACATATGGAGTAAAAATTATTTTTATTTGTACTTTTTCTTTTTGTAGCTGTATCCCTCCAAGAGAGGATAATTACATTCTCCCGGAAATTGAAAATAAAGTAGTTGTCATTTCTCTATTAATGTATTTTCCCTTCAGATTTTGATAGTAATCTTTTTAGACATACATAGAAAATTAAAATATGCCATGTAATATATAAATCCATAACCTCATGTTTGTGTATATGTGTGTGAGAGAGACAGGTAGAACACAGAGAGAGAGGGATAGACAGACAGACAGGACCCACAGCAGAAACTCCAGAAAAGAGCGGTGAGGTCATGGTTTCCCTCTGGATGCTGCCTCAGAGGCACCTAACACTGGAACTTACCAGCAGAAGGCTTATGTTGAACCCAGCAGGCCCCATGGTCAACTTTTCCCAAGAGAGAGATTTAGGACTTTAAATCAGAGATGGCAACTGAAATTTAAACTCATGCCATGTTTAAGTGAAGGACAGGGAAGCCAGGCAGCATGGGCAGGAGGGCTGGGGGCACTTCTCAGTGTCGAGAAGCAAGCCCAGCTCCCTCCCACAGGCCACTGGGGCCCACACTGAGGTACAGTGTACCCTGGCGGTACAACCTCCTGAATGAAGGGCCTACTCATATAATCGTATACAGGTGGTGCGATGTGGCATAACTTGCACTTGACAGGAAGCAGCAACTCCTGGGTGGAGTCCATTTGGGGCACAGTGGATGGAGTGGGGCGTATCCAGCTATGTGCTTCCTGGTGGTGCCTGCATCCATGAGGCTGGGGCTGCAGACAGGCTTCTGCACAGACGCAGAATGGAAGACAGAGACCTGGAGGACAGACACCACCTTCCCCTTCAGGTTGAATTAATAGAAAAGACATTTTTAGAAATCTTAAATTGATAATGTATTCATAGTGAAGCAGGGAAACCAGGTGCATATTTTATTCCTCTTTCTTTGCCTGCATATTTTCAAAGACCTCTTATAGTTAACATTATAATATAGTTAGTCACTCCAAATCATCGGGTGATTATAGGATAGCTGTCAGCCTTGGCTCACGCTCTGAAAAGGCTGCAGCAAATAGCTTTTCTCTTTGCTGTGGAGACTGGGCCTGTTTTAATGGTTACTCTGGAAACCAGAGCCTTTCTGTTGTTGGTCCTTTTCAGTTACTTTAGCTATTAAACCCTCTGATTGAGACAAAAGGAAGGAGGAATGCAGACACATCCACAGGGAGAAACCCCCAGCCTAGAGGAACAGAACTCAGGATGGGGAAATAAAAGCTGTGCTGCCAGGCTGCTGCGTGCCTGCCACACAGTCAGCCCTCTCTGGGGAGCCCACTGTACCTGAGGCTCCTAATCAGGCTGAGTAGCAGCACCTCCATTCCCCACCCCCAGGCATAGAGGACCACCCTGCAGCTGAGGTCCCAAGTTCCTCCTGCCTGCACAGAGACCATGGCACCCTGTTTTACCATGAACCTGGGTTTAGCAGCTTTGAGAACACAGCAGTGCAGGATCCCCAGAAACACTGGTTGTTTTATGATGCATATTCACTATTGCTGTTGACCTGCGCCTCACTACAGAAGATGAAGTGGGTCCCTCTGCATGTACTGGTGTTGAATCTCATGGTTTCCAACCTTTCAGTTTCCTAAATATATGAACGACTACCACTGTTACTCAGTATGTGGACTTCATGAGACTCAAGTAATAGCTGTGGGTCACAGATCTCAGAGTATGGGCAGGTCGGCAGACAAGATAGGTCACAAATTCCACAGCTAAATTGATATCCCCAGAAGGACAACTTGTTTGTTTTTTTAATTTTAATTTCATTTTCAATTTTCTAATAATATCAGGATTAATGGAAAAAGAAACTCCTTAGTTCTCATTTGCCTCCTTTGCAGTTTATCCTTTAGCTTGGAAAGAAAAATTTCTATAGTTTAAAATAATTCCTGTGTTGAAGTTTAGAGGTGGGAGGTTGGGAGAAGAAAGTGTTCATACTGTTGTGTGCTACTCTGACATTAATGGCTCACAGACTCTCGGGTTGGACCTTTTTCTTTGCAACTCAGTTTTGTCCATGTACTCCAGGGTTTCTCAGCCTCTGAACTATTGATGAATAGTTCTTAGTAGGAGTCAAGGAGCTGCCCTGGATATTGCTGGATGTTTGGCAACATCCCTGGGCTCTATATACCAGATGCCAATAACACTGCCACACATACCCATGGTGACAACCCAAAGGTCACTGTCAAATATCCCCTGGGGGAAAAATAATCCCTAGTTGGGACCTAGCAATTTAACCAGATGTGACGAGAACAAGCTAAACCGACGTTACTGCCTACTACTCTGGGAATACATTATTCTCTGCTGCTCTTCCCGGAATGTCAGCAGCTACTTTTCCATGGTGCTGGCTCTGTGGAAATGAATCAGGTGTCTGCAGCACAGAACATGTGGGAGCAGTCATGTCAGAACAGGGTGTAAGTCACCTGCAGCCAGCACACTGTAGACTGCACAGCCATCCCTGGGCAGCAGGATGATGGTGGTGTGCATGTCTGCTAATATAGACATAGATGAGATCCTGGGGCTCGTCAGTGAGCCCACTGGACTGTGAGTGGTCCTTAGGTGACTGAAGTGCAGCAGGGAGAGGACCAAGAGTAGCTGTGGGATTCGAGGAGGGACTGAGGCCATGTCCCAGCACTAGACAGAAGGCACTTTTTGTGCATGCATTAAATGACATGCAACCCATCTACTCCCACAGCATCTGTCATGTTTTCATCATATGGTTACACGTTTTATGCAAAATAAGCCATCGTGGTCTGAGACCATCTTGCTGCATTGCTTGGTGACATGTTATTGCTTTGGAATCGTGTACTGCTATCCTGGCAAAGATGGGATGGGACTGTTCACCCATTAATCCTCCAGGTCGTCCAGCTTGTGTGGGCTTCTTGAACAAGCAGAGTTGGACTTCTTGCTCCAGTGACTTCCCTGGCTGGTCACAGCACCTAGGCCTCTAATGGGATGGACAGTGAGATGGCCATCTGGCTCTGAGCAGTTTTGAGATGGCCCCCTCTTCCAAGACCTGAATGTGCCTAGGGGGCCAGGGGCAAGAGACCTGGAGTGTGCGCTGCCCATCTCTGGGGGGTTTGGGTGGATGTTGAAGTTTGGTGCTCTGCCCAAGGGTGGGAGCTGCCCCCTGGTAATTTCTATTTCCTGGTCACTACTTCTGGTCTGCAGGCACACCAGTGGTGGAGTGAGATTTACAGAGCCAATAGGTGCAGGGATGCACACCATGAGAACCATTGCCACCACCTTACTCCCTGCAAGAGAAGATATAGACCAGGAGCTCCCAGTGCCTCCACAGACCTGGTGAGCATGAGCTCTGATCTGCCACCCAGCTCTCCAAGGCTCAGGGAGCCCTGATCTGACGTTAGCTCCACAGGCCTGTGTACACTTCATCATTTGGAGGTTGATTCTGATTTCGGCACATGAGCTGCAGCAGGAAAACATCCTGCTCCTTAGCCCATTTTATCAACTTTGTTTTGTTCGCTGGAGCCCAGTTCCACATCGCCTTCAAAATAATCACAACTGCGCAGGTGGATCCCAAGGGTGAAGGAGAGGCTTTTCCACAGGCCCTGATTCCTGCAGAAATGATGTGTACCTCAGGCTGATTGTCACTAACAGGAAATGAGAATGAGGGACATTCAATTCAAAGTAATATGTGCTGTACAATTACTGGATTAATAATTTTATTCCATTACTGTGTGGGAGAAAGGACATCAGGCTGAAGATCTGCAATTCTAGTATATTTCTAAGCATCCTGTTAAAAGATTGAGCAGGGTCAGGAAACTTAATTATGCTATAACTAGATAGAAATTGTCAAGTGATAAAAAGAAACATCCAGACAGATTCAGCAGGAAATTACAGCATTAATAATATAGCATAATGTCTACTACTATACAATTATTGGAGAAACCCTGAATGGTTCACTGTAACAGGCTTAGGTTTCCAGTAACTATAAAAATTTTCACTGAAAATGATGTTTCCAATATTGCTGTAAATATTTTTTAAAAATAAATAAATAACATTATTATTCAGTGATCAAACATCTTGTACCCATTTCAGACCAGATTGTATGACCACATTGACATTTTGGGGTGATGAGAGGGTTGGTTCCAAGAATAGTCTCTATTTGCAAATTAAGTTCCTGGCATCATAGGTAAATAAATTATCTATTTCATTTAGCCTTTCAGAATCCCCTGTCAAAAGAAAACCAGGCGTATGTTTGGAGATTTGTGCTCCGAGGAGCACTGGAGGGTGGTAGCTGTTCCCTGTGCCCAGGAGCTCACGCCCAGATGACAGGGAGGAACAGTGCTTCTGAATGTCCCAGAGGCTAAAGACAAGGAGGTTAGCTATTAACCCCAGGGGCGACTGGCCGCTGTCCCAGGACATCAGAAAGGAGGAGGGAGAACTCTAAGACAAGCTCAGCGAGGCCTGGAATGAAGCTGCTGTGCATTGCTAACATGTCATGGTGCTTGGAGTACAGAGCCTCGGCACTCTCAGGCTGCCGTGGTGGCTCCAAGATCCCTCCTGTGTTTGGCCTTTCCTCCTCCCTCTGTAGGAGGGATCAGTCATCTCCATGCTTGCCCAGGAAAGCCCAGTGTTTCATTTTGTATTCTGAGGATGAAGATTAATCAGCAGCTCCTTACCCAGAGATGGCCATGCTGCCCAGAAATCTGCATATCTGCATATTGCTGTTCTTCCCTGAATTTAATTTCCTACAGGAACTGATATTAATCACCCTGTTTAAACAGAGGGGATTTGGGTGGGGTCTATACAAATGTGACATTTTCTTCTTGTAGAACTTGCAGAATATTTTCCTCCTTTTTTTCTTGTTTAAGGGGACAGTAGCAAAGGTTGCTGCTGTTGTGTTTTCTTTTAATTGACTGTTGATCATTTGGATGGTATCGGTTGAACCCGAATTCCACTCTCATGCTTGAGGAACGTGTCACTAGATTTGAAATAGAAGTCTGTGACTTGGTTTGCATGAACCATCCTGTTCTCTCTCGGGCTGAGGCAAGGGAGCATCTCCGGCTGGAGCAGTGATACTCTAACCATCCCTCGCTGCTTGGCCCGCACTTCATGTGCAGCAGAGTCACATTCATCAGCCATTGGCAACTCTGCCAGGAGCATTTGGCATATTTTATTCTGGCTGCCTGCAGCACAATGGGGCTGAGGCAGAAACAGGAGACGGATGAGCATGGTACTTAGAAAATGCGCTGGTGTGCGCTGTGGAGCCATGCCAGCTGGAAACCAGCAGTGCACATCAGTTACACCATATCCTTGGCTGAGCTGGGCCAGCGCTGCTGGCCAGGGAGTGCTTAGGCTTCAGCCCTGACCTGTCCTGGCCCCAGAGGTGAATTACGGTTGGCGTTGCCTCTGCGGGTCACTGGTCCTGGGTCTGGGGAAGGCGCGGGAGAGGCAGCAGCAAAATACCAGCCTTTGGAGGCTGAAGGAACCCTGTGGCCCTCAGAATCTCAGAGGAGGGCTCTGGGGAGGTTGGACCAGGTGCCCAGCTCAGATGCACCCCTCAGAGGCCAGCACCCACTTTCTGAACTCAACACGTCTTTGGCACTGTGATCAGTGGTGTAGCAGGGCAGAGAGCACTCCTCGGGCTGAGAGGCAATCCCCAGGGTGGCATCTCCACTACTGCCAGCCCATCAGGCTGTGGACTGAAAGTTTGGCAGTTTGTGACTACAAGCTAGCTTCGCTGCTGTACTTGAGACTTACCTCAACAACAGGGTGCCTTGTCCTCACTTGACTGCACACGCCGCAGCTCACCTTCAGTGTCTCCTCAAACCCCCTCGTGCTGCTGAGTTGGACCTGGGCTGGCCATGAAGTAGCTGCCATCATCTTCACAGGGCTGACCTCTGCAGGGCTGTCCAGGGCCACATGGTTCCGGCCACCTGGTGGGTACTGTGAAACAACTGGTATTCACACCCAGGCTGCTCTACCTTCTTCACCCATGTGAATCACCCCAGAGCCGTAGAGGCTCAGACTGTTTATCTGACTGAGAGCATTTTATTTTCGATCTTCGGGTCCCAGGTGGCTTAAAGGGGCACTCATGTGGATTCACATTTCATCGTAAAGTGACAGGCCCCCTTCCTGTTCTTTGCTCTGAAACCTTCATGCCACTTGGTCAACAGCTGTGTCTCTTCTGATTCATGTTTTGAGCAGGATCCCCGTGAAATGTGGCTCTTCTGCAGGAAAGGAGAGTAGGACACATGGGGGCCACTGGCCTCACAGTTTCTTTACTGCCAACAGGTGTGGAATGAGGAAGTTAATGTAGACTTTTCTAATAAAGGAAGAGTACCTGACAGTATATAGGGATACATATTTTGTGTCAGATTATTTAAAAGGAAAAGCATTCCATTATGTAACCCCATGCCATCATGGAGGCATTCACTGAGCTGAAATCGATGCATTCATTCTCAGAAGAGGAAACGTACCCAGGTGTGGACGCTGCCCCAGCAAAGCTTCAGCACAGGGGCATTCGTGGGACATTCCAGAGCAAATGTGGTCCTGAGAGGTCAGCAGGGGAAGAGAGCGCTGTGCCTTCACTGTGGAAACCACTGACCCCAGTGCAATCCCAGGTCAACCATCGAGGAAGCTGTCCACAGGCAGGGAGTGGGCCTCACCATCTTCTAAGTTGCTCAGCTGTCCAGGAGGTTAAAGATTGAACCCTCCATGCCACAAGCCACAGGCAGGGAAGCTTGAGGAAGCTACCTCAGGTTGGTTATGGAATTTACCTCACGTTGACTGCCTGAATCTTAGGAGGCCAAGGAGAGAGAGAAAGCAAGAGCACACACATGCATCTATGTGTGTCTATGATGGTGTGTTTCTGCAGGTGTGGAGATGTGTATATTTGTGTGTATGTGTATGTGTATTTGTGTATGCCTATGTGCATGTGTGTGGTATGTATGTGTGTAGGTATATGGCATGTGTGTGTGCTTGTGCTCATGTAGTGCATATGCATGTGTTTGTGCATGTTTGTATATGTTTATGTGCCTAGGTGTGTCAGGTGTGTGCATGTGTATGCATGAGTGTGTGTGTGTGTGTGTGTGTGTGTGTGTGTGATGAGTGTGTATACAGGTATCTTCAGGGTTAAATGCATGTACATTTTCCTGGGTGACAGTTTCTGGAGAAACTCCCTGGAGTCCTCAGTTGACCCTGCTAAGGCCACTTTCCCAGGAAACTCCTACAGCATATGGCTGGGACCATCCACTGCACAGCTTCCCCCTTAAAGCTGCCTAGCTCTGTGGCCCTGTTTGGTGTGCCTTAATGGCACTGATGGTGAGCACCAGTCTCACTACTGAGGGACCTTGACTGTCTCAGTGGTGACCATCAGCACAGTCCAGCCCTGCGTGGAGCTGCGACATTCAGAGCTGAGCTGAGGCTCTGGGGCCAGCACAGGGTGGAGGCTGGAGGTCCTCAGTCCCTAGGCCCTGCTGCAGGTGGTGCCCGCCCTCTGGGGCTCACTCGTCCAACATTGCTGCCTGTCCCCATGAGGCTGACAAGAGGGATTCTACTCCAGGGGTTCCTGCCCCAAGTGGCCAGTGTGGAGCTTGTGACTCAGATGTCCCAGAGCCCTGGAGACCAGCCCAGCAAATGTGAAGCAGGTGGGCATGCCAGCTTTAGTCACCAAGCTGGTCAGTACACCCAGGGTCAACTGACGCTCATTGTGCCCTTCCTCAGTGGTGGCACCATCTAAGGCTGACCGTGAGCCACCCCACTTCACCCCCAGTACTCTGACTTCACAAACAAGAAACCGAGGCCCAGGTAGTTTATATCCCTAGTTTCCAGGAGGTGGCAGGGCATGGATCATGGTTGCCCATGGCCTTGGGACCACATCTTTCTCATGACCACCTCCCTTTCATTTTACCTTGAGGTTCAAATGGCAAAGGAAGGTCCTTGGGAGGAATCTGATCACCGATCCAGAGGGAGCTGAGTTGATGCTTTCAGCTGTGCATGTGACTGTCTTCATCTTGAAGGTGCATTTACACCTTCTGCACCCTTGCTGCCCATCTGCCAGGTACAACAGAGAGCATCCCTCCTGGCAGTGAAGGCAAGTCAGAGCAAAATCTCAGGAGGTGATTTCTCTAGATTGTGCAAAATTGGCATCCAAATAAAGAGCTACAAGAGTGCTGTTTCTTGCTAGAAAGCAATGTAGCTCTGTTGAGAAGAACAGCGACTCCCAAAGCTGTTCTTCCCTTCACTTCCCTTACTGTGCAGAAGTGTCTACTTCATGCAGGAGTCGCGAGGTAGCCCAATCTACAGATATTGGTGTAGGGAGATGCATGTCAGAAAGAAGGTAATTGACAGTAAATGTCAAATATTAAGTCCCATCTGGTTATTATCCAACATATTAGCCATGAAAGTAGCTTAACAATTACAGTCATGATTGACTAGGTGGGAACTGAAATCCTAAACACCAACTGCCAGAAGAATAATTATAACACATTAGCACCTGCTTAGACAAGATTGACAACTGCAGTCTAACATCTGCTTAATACCACTTTCATACTTCTCATGCATTTTTTCCCCTTTGAATAGAGCCACATACCATTTCCTGGAGGATAACAGTAATGCAACATCGATGTTATTTATGCACAGCATTATGACTGCTTGTCATCTGTGGTCATAGTTTCTTGCTGACACTTTTGCAGCTAAATGGAGTGCATAGAAATGGGTTTTGGGGCCTAGGCAGGCACAACCATGGTGTGTTTCTAACAGAACTGGGTTCCTGTCAATCAGATGCAACGAACAGAATCCCAAAATGTGATGCGTCATATTTATTTTGTTGGCTGACCCAGTGAGTATCACCTATATTTAAATATATATCTGTCTACATCAAATTAAAATCTGAATGATGGTCTCCTGGGCCCACAATTATAGCCAGGATGGCAGTTCAGGCGTCTTCCCACTAGGCACTCTTGGGGAAGCAAGGAGCATGGTGTAAGGGTGTACATCATGTCCTCCCCTCTCCCTACCTTGCCAAAGTGGCACAGTCTGCCACCCCACAGCTTTAGTTGGAAAAGGATCAGCCTCAGCACCTCAATGGCTGATGACTGAAAGTGATTTGAACTTGCTTTGGCCACGGAAGACTTCACAGGAGGGAAGTTTGAGCAGGCTGTTGAAGTATGCAGAATTATTCAGTTTGGAGGGTTAGGGAACCAGTATTCCAGGCAGCAGGAACAGCATCTAAACTCACACAAGGTTAAAGTCAATCCACTACCTGCTCAGGGAAGGCCAAGAAGACTGGAGTGAGGCTCCTGCTTCCAGGAATTCCTGCAGAGCCATGGAGCAAGGGGCAGGTGGCCTGGAGGCACCAGGTCCAGGTCCAGACCAGCCTCCTGGTGAGGACTCAGGGGAGCATTGTCGGCAGGTGGGAGCTACACCCTGCACTTTGGTTTGGTGATTTTTACTCTGATTCAGGGGCAGGATTGAGGTCGAGGAAGGAAAGGACCAGTGGAACAGACAATTAGGGAGTAACACTGCAGAGGAGGTGTTGTCAGTGTCGCTGCAGCTGAGCAGGAGGACAGGACAAAGCAGGGCAGCATATCCCAGGCCCCAGGAGGGACATGGTCAACCCGAATGCTGCAGGGGCGACCCCTCATGACCCAGTGCCACCTTTGCCTTAAAGGAGAGCTTCCCAGCCCTGCTTGGACCCACCCACTCTGTCCCTGGGAGCAAGCCCCGTGCAGTGCTGTGTCCTGCTCAGCACAGGGTAACCCTGGCGGTGCCTCCAGTCCAGCTGTGACCTAGCCCTGGCCTGTGGGTTTTCCACACAAGAGGAAAGACAACCACCAAATTACAAAGGAGGCACATGCCACAGTGAGTGGGCCTGGGGACATCTGCAGCTGAGGTCCCCACAGAATCTGGAAAGTGGCTTTTTTCTTTTTTCCTTTTTTTTATTAGTTATTTTTAGCTTACATGACAGCAGACTCTATTTTGGCAAATCACACATACATGAAGTATGACATCCCTATTTTGTGGTCATACATGATGTGGAGTTACACTGGTTATGTATTACTATATGAACATAGGAAAGTGATGTCCCATTTGTTATTCCCATTGCCCCATCTCCTCTCTTCCTGCATCCAATTCAGAAAACCTCCACTTCCCCAACTTGCATCAGCATCCATATATCAAGGAGAACATTTGGCCTTTGCTTTTGGGATTGGCTTATTTTATATTGCATGGTAGTCTGTACGTCCATCCATTTCCCAGCAAATGTCATAATTTCATTCTCCTTTAAGGCTGAGTAATATTCCATTGTGTACATATAGCACAGTTTCTTTATCCATTTGTCAATTGAAGAGCATCTAGGTTGGTAACATAGCTTAGCCATTGTGAGTTGAGCTGATATTAACATTGATGTGGCTGCAACACTACAGTGTGCTCATTTTTGGTCCTTTGAGTATATACTGAGGAGTGAGACAACTGGGTCAAGTGGTGCTTCCATTCCAAGTGTTTAAAGTGATTTTTTTTACCAAATCTGAAAGATGAGTAAGAATTAGCAAAGTCATTCACTATTTCCCTCATGAAATCCAGTTCCAGAATCTGTACGTTTAAAAGATCATATCAATCAAATAAGTAGTCTTTATAGTAGTGGTTAAACTAGTATCAAAACTCTTAGCCTTGCTGAGCACAGAGGTGCTTTTTATAATCCCAGAGGCTTGATATGCTGAGGCAGAAGGATCACAGGTTCAAAGCTAGCCTCGGCAACTTAAGGAGGCCCTAAGCAGCTCAGTGAGACCCTGTCTATAAATAAAATATAAAAATGGGATGGGGATATGACTTGGTGGATAAGCACGCCTGAGTTCAATTCCTGGTACCAAAATCAAAAAAAAAAAACTCTTGGCTCATAATTATGACTAAAATTCTGTAAGAATTATATTAAATTTTTGAGCATAAAAATAAGTCCAGGTCCAAAAAACCTTATTCCTCATTTGCTCACCTCATGCTGTTGCAGAAGAGGAGACTAGTGAATCAGGAGCTAAGTGTCTTCTCAGCCACAAGGCTCCAGCTGAGTGTGTACTTGGAATTCTGAAGCATAGAGTGGGTGGCATGAGGGTCTCCAGGGTCAGGTATGGGCTCCCATGTCTGAGCTACTTGCACCTGTGAAGGACCAGGTGCCTCCTTCTGACAGGTGGACTGTGTCCCGGTCAATTTGGAACTCAGTGGGCAGAGGACCACTTTGGGCCAGGATCTCTTCTAGAAATTGGACCTCTTCCCAAGGGAGAATGAGGATGGGGAGGCAGGAGGAGGCCCTGGATTGCAGCACCTGGAGAAGGAAGCCTAGATCTGGGACCCCAGCTTGTGATCCCCCTCTTCCAACAAGAAGCCTCTGCCTGACAGTAGTTGTGGGAAGGAGAGCAGGAGAAGCTTGTGCTCAAGTCAACATTGGTGCCTCAAGGTGATGGGAGGGCAGTGGGCCAGACATCCTGCTCCACACAGACACACATTGCTTGTGCGTTTTAGGATGCTGGACTTGTGCGGGATTATAGGGATTATCTAGGATCCATTATTGCCTATCTCCTCCTCCGTGCTTCCCCAGGGAGGAGCTTAGCAAGCAGACCTGCTGAAAACTGCGTGAGTTTTACTCTTAGTCAAATACCCAGGTTTGAAGAAGAAACTGTGGCTCACAAAACACGATGGAGCCACACTCGAGCTTAAGCCAACCGCCAGCATTCAGCTGAGAAATCAGACCAGAGGATTGGACTGCACAAAGGCTCTGGGTGGCCAGAGGGCCTCCCAGTATCCTGCCCACCAGGCACATCCAGGCGGCAGTGCAGCTGCTGTGAGTCCTTCCATTCCTGGCCTGGTCCTCACACTCCAAAGGCCCCCTGGATGTCTGTTGCTGTGGGGCTGGGGCTATGCATTTTGCAGGTGTGCAGCAGATTGAGATGCAGAAACCAGCAACATGGTAACAGGCAGTCAGAATGAAGTGCAGGGGCAATTCCAAGGTGTACAGAGCTGGGCCCAGCCTGGCCTCCACCAGCATGACCTCCCAAGCACAGTGGCCTATGGTTCAGCAGGACCCATCCTTCTCCACCTCCCACTTCTGCACACGTCTGTCTAACCAGCTGTTGGTTTTGGATCAACAGAGAATATTCAACCCTCATGCAGATCCCCACACCCTGCCAGTGCCCCCCAGGGTGGCCGAGGGTGCCTGTGAAGATGCAGGTGGTGGAGGATTCCCCCAGAAACCAGTTGGTGACCTGCACAGAGGTGGCAGGGACTGCACCTGGTGACTGAGCCACCACACCCAAAGGAAGAATGAGAGCAGTGAGGTATGGCACAGGACCACCGGAGGAAGACCCCCAAGCCTCGTGGGATGCACACCATCAGCATGGTGGCCTCTGAGCTGCTGGCACCCCTGCAGACCTGCCCTTTCCCAAATGTCTCAGGACAGAAGCTTACAGTGCTGTACTTTGGAGACTAGTTTCTTTCACTCAGAAAAATGAACTCACAATTTACCCATTTGTAGCATGAATTGTGTGTTTTCTTTTTATTACTGCTGTGAACACTCAGGTAGAGTGACTATCCAATTCACATGAGAATCATTTTGTTCTGCGAGAACACAGGGTTGCTGGTGTGTTGGGTTTAACTTCATAAGAAGCTCCCAACTCTTTCAGCAAGCGGCTGTGTACCTTCCCTCCAGCAACAAGAGGCAACTTCTCTTTCTCTACACCCTTGCCAGCAGTTGGTGTACTGGTTTTCAAACTCACATTGATCTGCTTTTATTTAACTATTCTGTTGATGCAAGTGTGGTTTAAATTGCAGTTCCTTACTGATGAGGTTGAGCACATCATTATAGCTTCTCTGCCACTGATTGTCTTCTTGGGTGATATATCCAATCAGATGGTCTCCATTTTTAACAGACCATCTTCTCGTTGCTCAGTTTTAAGTGTTCTCCTGATGTCTCAGAGGTTGTTCACCAGAGATCCGATTTGCAAATATTCCCTACCTGATGTGTGGCTGGATTTTCATTCTCTCAGCAGTGTTTCTAATCAAAAAGAATGTGATGCTAAAGTGCAGCCTGTCATGGGCTCTTCATTGGTGGATTGTGCTTTGGGTGTCATGTCCACAAACACATCTCCAAACCCAGAGGCCATCCGCTTTTCTTCTAGAAGTTTTTCAGATTTTCATTTTGTTTAGACATGTGATCCGTTATGAGTTAAATTTTGAATAAAGTGTGAAGTATATGTTAGTGTTGGTTTGTAGAGAGATGTCCAATATTTCAGGCAACTTAAAAAAATACCTCTCCTTTCTTCATTGATGTTGCCAGTTGTACACAATTAGTTCGCCAAGTTTTGAGGGCTCTTTCTGGACTCTCCTGGCCCATTGACCTGTGTGTTCATCTTTGTGCCAATACCACGCTATTCTGGATACTCCATGGTGGTGGTGAGTCTTGCCATTGGGAGGTCTTTTTCAGAATTGACTTGACTGTTCTCTTTGCTTTTCCATATGTATTTTAGAATCAGCTTGTCAATATCTACAGAACACCTTGCAGAGGTTTTCATTGAGATCATGTTTAATTTGTAGATCAAATGGGAGAGATCTGACGTCTTAACAATGAGTCTCTCACTCTGTGAACACCATACCTCTCCCATTTATTCATGAAAGAATTCTCTCTGATGCTCACAAACACACTTTGGTAGCTTTATACTTAGGTACCTCCTTTTTTGGTTTATTTTAAGTTGTGTCTCTAAGTCTTGAGTTCTACTGGTGTTGCTGGTTTTAAGAGCCCAGCTGAACTGCAGGGCCCAGCTGCGGTGGCCTAGAGGGGTAGGAGCATCATGCTGGCTCCAGTTCCATTGCTGCTGTAGAGTAGCCAGGAGGTCCCAGCAGTGCCTGTGGCAGGGAGGCCTTCTGATGGCAAGGAGCCCTGTGAGGATCTGGGCTGAAGAAGGAACAGGGCAAAGGTTGATGGCAGGGAGTCTGAGTCACAGTGGATAAGTGTCTTCACAGTTCCCTCCTGCCTCCTCAGAAGGTGGGCTCTGTGAAGGGCCTTCCTCCAAATAGGGCTTTCTGGGCCAGGAATGCAAACCAGTATGTGTGCTGGCTGGGGCCACTGGACTGCCCTGCCCAACCTGCAGCAGAGTGGCTGCCCCCTCAGCAGGGCGGCACTACCCAGGAGACCTGCAGGGCGAGTGTTGTTGCTTATGGTGGGCCTGGAAGATCAGATGTGGGGTTTGGCCCAGAACTGCAGTCTTCTGCTGGTGCACAGGATGACCTCCTCAACTCATTCTTAGTTCTAGAAGTTTTGTAGATTTTAAAATTTGTTCTAAATAGTTATACATGACAGTAAAATGCACTTTGACACATCATCCATAAATGGAGTAAATTTGCCATTTTTCTGGTTTTAATATAGAATCACACCAGTTGTGTAGTCATATATATAAGTAGGATAACAATGTATGATTCATTCTACTATCCTACCTACCCCACACCAATCCCCGCCTTACTCCCCTCTACCTAATCCAAAGTAACTCCGTTCTTCTCTAGCACCCCTGCTTATTGTGAATTAGCACCCTGATATCAGAGAAAATATTCAGTCTTTGATTCTTTGGGATTTACTTATTTTGCTTAGAATGATATTCTTTAGTTCCATCCATTTATTGGCAAATGCCACAGTTTCATTCTTCTTTAAGATTGAGTAATAGTCCCTTGTGTATATGTACCATGTTTTCTTTATCCATTCATCTGTTGAAGGGCACCTAGTTTGGTTCCATATCTTGGCTATTGTTAATTGAGCTGCTATAAACATTGATGTGACTGCGTCACTGTAGTATGCTGATTTTGTCTTTGGGTGTAAACTGAGGAGAGTGACAGTTGGGTCAAATGGCAGTTCCATTCCAGGTTTTCTGAGGCATCTCTGTACTGCTTTCCATAATGGTTGCTCCAATTTGCAGTCCCACCAGCAGTGTTTGATTGTGCCTTTTTCCAACATCTTGCCAACATTTGTTGTTGCTTGTATTCTTTGAAAAAATAAATAAAATTGATAAAACTCTAGTCATGTTAATAATGAGAAAGAGAGAAAATACTCAAATTACCAAAATATGTGATGAAAAATATCACAACAAACACTACTGAAATACAGAAGAAAATTAGAAATAATTTTGGAAATTTATACTCCAATAAAATAGAAAATCTTAAAGGCATCAACAAATTTCTAGAGACATATGAACTAACCTGAACTGATTCAGGAGGACATACATGATATAAATAGATCAATTTCAAGCAATGATATAGAAGATGCCATCAAAAGCCTACCAAGAAAAGCCCAAGACCAGTTGGATTTTCAGCTGAGTCCTACAAGACTTTCCAAGAAGAATTCACACCAATACTCCTCAAATTATTGCATGAAATAGAAAAGGAGGGAACCCTTTCAAACTTACTCTGTGAGGCTAAAATCACCCTGATACCAAAACCAGACAAAGACACATCAAAGAAAGAAAACTTCAGACCAATATCACTAATTAACAGAGATGCAAATCTTCTGACAAATCACATACAAAACATACTTAAAAGATAGTGCACCACGATCAAGTGGGGTTCATCCCAGGGATACAGAGTTGACTCAACATACAGAAATCAACTCATCACATCAATAGACTTAAAAACAAGAATCCCATGAGTATCTCAATAGATGCAGAAAAAGCATTTGATAAAATATAGCACCTCTTCTTTTTCAAACACTAGAAAACCCAGGGAGAGCAGGACGTACCTCAACATCCTAAGGGCTACTGTGCTAACCCAGTCTGCATCTTCTAAACAGAGGAAGCTGAGAGCTTTCCCTCAGAACTTCTGCAGATGTTTCCCATGGGTTCCTACAATCTCGTTGTCTGCCGTGGAAACAGCCCTCTTTCCTTCTTCCCAACCTGTAGTGCTTTCTCCTTCTCGCCTGCTTTTCTGCGTGGACCTTCCATGGGGCAGAGCAGGAGTGGCAGTAGTGCATGTCCTCCGCTTGTCCCCAGCCTCAGATCAGGGTGGCCAGGGTCTCGGGTGGGTGTGCATGGAGGTCAGGAGGCTGCTGCTCCAGGTGCTAGGTGGGGAGCGCTGTGTCCGGCTGAGCTGGTTGCACTTCCTGGTCACTGAGATGAGGTTCTGTGGTTGTGTTTTAGTTCACTGGATGGCAAGTGGTGCAGACTGACTTCCACAATGCCCTGGCCATGCTGTCCTACAGTGGAGACTCGCTGACCTCTGGGGCTGGCCTGAGACCTGTCACTGGCATGTGTTGTTTCCCACTCAACCACCAGACTCTTTCTTCCCTCCTTTCTGCATGCCTGTTGCTGGTGGGCTGTGTTCCTGGGTTTGCTTTGCCCCTCTCCTGGCTGATCACTCCTACTTCTTTAAGAAGTTCTTCTGGTAGATGCTCTAGGATTTAAACTGGTGGTCTCCCTTTAAATGGTGGTGCACCCCTTTGTGTGGCATGTGCACCCCGCACAGTGTGTATCCCTGGTGTGTCCCATGGCACCACCTCCACATCCTCGCATGCTGGGGGCATGTGGCATCTTTTCTGTCCACCCACCATCAGCGAAAGTTTCCACTGCAGTCCTCACAGGCTGCATGTCTGTGGTGACCACTCAGCTTTGCTCTGTGGCATGGAAACTGCCAGTCCCAGGTGGCCTCTGATGAGCAGGAGGCGGGTGTAAGGCAGGCAGTGTCTTTCAGGTGAAAGAGAAAGTGAATTGCAGACTCTCTTTGGGGTGTTCCTGGTGCTCTGCTCTGTGGTCCCACATCCAGGGCTTAGTCTCAGATGTCCCTCTGGCTGCAGAGCTTCCTTCAATTGTCTGCAGCCTGAACTGTTGCTAGAGCTCCCTCGGGTGGGGTTTCCCCCTCAGGAGAGCTTTCTTTCTCTTGGACAGGTCCAGTAGGAGTGCATAATCCTGGACCCACTGACCGAATGCTTTCTCCCTTTGTCATTTTGAGGGTGACTTCACCGTCTGGGTTCCCTACCCCATGCTGCTCTGCATGCTGCCTGCCCTCTCCGGCTGCCTGGAACTTGCCTCCTGTCTTTGTCTTCAGGTCGGTGTGGTGTCTGTGGTCGGTTTGCCTCTGCCTTGTTTCCAGTCTCATCTCACGCCTGTCCTCTGCGTGCAGTGGACCTGGGGCCTGGGTGGCCCTGGTTCTGTGGGTCCTGGCCACCATGCTTGGCCAGCACTCTCCCTGTCATGCTCTCTCCCTCGCCCCTGTCCTCTGAGCCTGTGTTTCTGGGGTTTGACGCAGCCCTCCAGGTCTTGGAAGTTCTGCCTGTGGTTGTTTCCTTCTCTTTCCCACTGTGGCTCCAGGTGGGTCGCTGATTCTGGCCCGCCCATGGTGATTTTCCTGCTGAGCCTGAGGACACAGTTCCAGCACCGGCACAGCATGGCCTGTCTGCTCCAGCACTTCCACTGATGTCTTACACTTCCTATCTCGCTGCTGAAATCCACTTGCATTTTGCACACAGCCCATTTTTCCCTGCTGGAGCTTTAACATACTAATTACCATTATTCCAAACTCCCTGATAGAGAGTTCCAGTGACCCCTGAGGACTACCCATCCTGGGTGCTCTGGGTCTCCCTGCTGGTGAGCATCTCAGTCTTCCCTGCACATGTCATGCTGAGAATGAGACAGAACTCCATTCTGGTTCAGCATGTGCCTGCCACTGCTAGATCAACCAGCTGATGCATGTGTCAATCATGGTGGCAGAGGGTGGTTTGGAGTCAGTGCTGCCATGGTGATTCTCTGCACCACCCAGGCTTCTGTCTCCCACAGAGCTCACTTGGGTGCCGCGGGCATTAGCAGAGCACAGTCCAGTTCACCCTGAGTGTGGACCTGCCCTTTCCTCTTTGCCCTGCTCTAGCTCCTCCCATCCAACCAACAGGACTCCCTCCTGGTGGTGGCAGGTGGGGAGAGCAGTCTCTGTTGTGAGAGGCTGTTCTGGGGTAAGGGTCACTTCCTGGGGTCTTGGTGGTGAGTTCTGTGCTCCTGACCCTTCTTCAGCAGCAGTGGGGCTCCAAGCTTAGTCCTACCCTGTCTCCTTCTCACAGCTGTGGAGTGACCACCCTGCATGGAGGCTGGGGGATTGCCCTCCTGGCCTTGCTGCCCAGGGGCTGCTGCTTTCCTCCTGGGCCTTCACTGTGAAACCACTTCCAGGTCTGTCCATCTGTTCCATGATTGCTGGGCAAGGTTGGTGGAGAGAATCTGTGGGACCTAGCAGAGCTGCTGCCCTGCAGCCCTGGTTCTCCCTGAGCCTTAGTCACCTCTGAGCTGTCCCAGATCAGCTGCCCTTACAGTTTCATCTTGTCTGTTCAGGAGGGTCCAAGTTGGCCTGCCCCATCCCCACCAGCAATCATGGCATTTCAACATAGGCCAGCTGCTGCTTCCAAGTCTCCACTCTGACAGGCTGCAGCCAAGTTGGCATTCTGGAGGGCAACTCTTTTTAACTGACAGATGGAGGTGAAACTCCTTCCCAAGTCAGGGGTCTCTGGATCCTCATTTTAACACCTTGCCCAAGTGGGTCCTCTGCACCTTGGATGGTTGCCTGTGTTCGAGTGGATCTCAGGCTGGGCTGATGTTAGAATTGCCCAGACTGAGTTCACCAGAGTTTTAGGTTTGGACTGGTCTTCAGGATGAAATGCACTCTGCAGGTGGCCCTATGTGCAGCCAGGTGGGGAACCAGTAGTCTAACACCTTGTGAACCTGCAGCCTGGGGCCACCAGGGCCCTTGTGCCAATGACCAGGTCTTCCTGCTCCAGGTCTCTCTGATTTGCAGTGGCTGTATTTCACCATCCATGTAGGTGGGAGTATCAGCAGCCTCCTGGTCACTTTTCCCATTGTGAAGTCTGAGGATGACTCCAGTGAGGTGAAAAGGTTTTGATTTCTCTGTCTGGTTCAAGACACTTGCTTAAACCTGCCAGAGGGGCTGCTGAGCCTGCTTGGTGTCACTGTGTTGTAAAAGCAGAGGTGAAACCAGCCCCATGTGGGCTCAGACTGGGGTCTTGGTTGGAGCCTTTCTTCTGTTCTGAGTTTCCCGTCTCCTGTTACATTGCCTCTTCTGCACAGTTGCTATTTGGCCCTGAACTCTGTTGCTGTGCAGAGGCATTGTGTTCTAGTGTTTGTTTCCTGCTTGGCTCTCTGGAGAACTGGTGGTCCTAATTTTATGACTGCCCCAGAAATAGACTCACTGGGGTGCTTGAATGAGCCCTTGTCCTTGGAGCAGTGTGGCCCTTAGACACAGCCGTGTCTCAGACAATGCCACTCCAAACGGCCCTCCCCTCCCTCTCCTCCAACTCCGTGTCTGCAGCTTTGGGCGTTCCAGTTGCTGGCTAGTCGTTGCTTTCGCAGCATCTCATTTGCTCCTCTATGAGTGTCTGATCCTGGCCAAGGCCACTCCAGCTCCCTCCAGGTGGTCCTCATGGTCTTGCACCCTGTGGAGGAGCTTGTGAAGCCTCAGGTACATTCTAGGACAGTGCTCCCAAACATGGATGAGACCTCCAATCTCCCAGGTTCAGAGTGACTCAGGAGGCCCAGTGCCTTGGACTCCACACTTCCTGCCAGCCCCTGGAGCAGATGCCTGGACCAACTCTGAACACAAGGTGCCAGAGGGGCTGATGAAACTCACAATCCATGCTGTGCCATTTGTTAGGACTTTTCATCCTCCGACTTTCCAGAAGAGTCTCTCAGCCCAGGATTAAAGGCTTCGGCTAGTATCATGCAATATGATGAGACACTGTCCTTGAAATACCAATTTTTCTGCAGTGCCATGAGTGCCAGGGCCAAGCCTGCCAGGCTCAGACAGGGCCTAGAGCAGACAGTCAATATTTATCCATTGGTAAATCTGCAAACTTCTGAAAAAAAAAAGAAATGTGTTGAGAAAGCAGGCAGGACCTCCCCATGAGTGAGCAGGGGCCATCACTGTGGGTGTCACCTCTGCAAAGTCACCCTGGTGTTCTTGGTGCTGCAGGTGCAGCGTGAGGCCCACAGGTTGGAGGTCAGCAGCACCCTCTTCCTTCCTCTGTCTTTCCTTTGTCTCCCGACCAGCCTCACCACATCCACGCCTTGTAAAGCAGCGATCTGCCCACAGGGCTGGGAAATGCTGGGCCTTGGTGAGAGGTCATGCCTGCTGCCCAGAGAGCTCTGAGTGCCCCTGGTGTGGTCAGCTTAGCCCTGGGGCCTCTACCTGCCTCCTCCTGCAGGCAAGTCTCATGGTCCAGGCTGAGCCTGGGAACTATCTTGCTTCACCTTTTGTGGAGGGGCTGATAGGAGCCTCTCAGTGACCCCTGACCTCTCCAGGTTGACACTGAGAGGGCTGGCCATTCACACTGACTGGAGACACTCAGGACCAGAGGCTCTGCTCCCCTGTGGCAGTCTCAAGTTCTTAGCAACTAGGGAAGCCACATCTGTGTGCTCTCCCCAGCTCCCCTCCCGTCTGCCACAGCAGTGTTTGCTATTCCCTCAAATGAGATAGAGATTGCCATCACCCCTTATCCACATTCAGTTACCTACAGTCAAAATCTGCTTGGAAAATTCCAGAAGTCCGTCAGTCACAAGGGTTAAGTAACTCTTACTACAGGATGTTATATAATTTTTCTGTTTTATTTTTGCTCTTAATCTCTTACTGTGCTGGATTTATATCCTACATGCTGCCACAGGTGTCTGTGTAGAGAAGAAAAGAGTGTATGGAGGCTTTGGTGCTTCCGGGGCACTCAGGCATCCACTGGGGTCTGGACATACACCCCATGGCTAAGGGAGCACTGTGTGTACTGATCACCTACTTGAAAGAACAATCCATAGAAAAGTTATCTCCTTCACTGACCCTGACTGTTCTCTTCAATTTTTTTTTCCCAAAGGAACTTGTAATTCACTTGATTTCACAAGTGCAGGCATGAAGTCACCTCCAACAGTACTGTGACCCTCCACTGCAACACAAGGAAAAGAGCCTTTCATTTCTGAACCCAATTCAGCTCCTTGTCTACTCATTCAGCACAACTTCACCAGGTTCAGGTACATGCACAGGGCACTGTGCAAGGAGCACACTCAAGGAGGTTCCATGGGGTGCTTCCTAAGAGTTTGTGACCAGCTGGAATCCAGGAGGACAGTGGCACACCACCAGAGCACTGGGGAGGGTTAAGGAGGGGCCCAGGGGGTTGGAATCTGGAGCAAGGGCATGGTGACCGAGGCACCATGTGCCATGCGACACGGCTGCCCATGGCAGGGTGGACATCACATCTTAATGATGGGGGACAGAGGAAGTCATGGCATGCCATGACGGTGGTCAAACTCACCAAGCCCCATGAGCACCAAGTGGCAGTCGCCAGCATCTGCACGGGTGTGCCTGCATATTAGAGTGAGGCCGTGGGAGGCGGGCCTGGCCTCCCCTGCTCTGTGGTCCTGTTTATTCTGTTCAGCTAGGTCACATCCCTGTCTGTAGCAGAGTTGGCTAGGGTGTTACTGGGTTCTAAGTTATGATCCCCTGTAAGGTGATGTGTCAATGGTGCAGCTGGTGGCTTTATGCCCACCAGGCAGGGCCTGGAAGTCTCTTGCCCTGTCACCAGGGTGTGCAGTGTGACCTTCCTGCACACCAACACTGACTCTGCTCTTTCATTGCCTTTTGATCTTTGTTCCATCCTACCTCCACAAGGGGGGAACATTTGGTTCAATTGGATGGTGGCCACATAGAGGAATCTGCTGATTCATTCAGGATGCTCTTGTGTAGGAGGCAGCAACTAATCCCTGCATCTCTGCTGGGCATCGGTCCAGGGAGGCAAAGTAACTCATATGACCTCATTTATGGAGTGCAGGGGCATCTGCTTTGACTTCCTTGAGATCAAACAGTTAATAACTCAGGAGCAGCAGAAGGCGACTTGCCTGACACCGTCTCTGCTCTCCCTGGCCCGCCTCCTCTTGGCCCACTCCATGGACAGCTGTGCTCAGGGATCTGTGGGTCTGAGAGCATGTGGGGTCCAGTTCCGAATGCTCATGTATGTATGTAGGCATGAATCTCAGGGCCCTAAACCAGTGCTTGAGGGTTCCTGCATCAGACCCCACAAGAGAGAACCAATATCCAGCTCTAAAATATTCACAGACAACAACAGACACGTAGGCTGAACTTCATCAAAATTTAAAACTTTTGTGCATCAAAGGACAGATAACCAGAGTGAAAAGGAATGGGAGAAAATGTCTACAAATCATGTACCTGATAAAGAATTATCTTACAGAATATGTGAAGGACTCTGTAATCCAATAACCTCCACCAAACGACTCCATTAGATACAAGTAGACTCAGCTCCCAAGAACAAATAGCCTGTGAGGAAGATGTTCAGCCTCATTAATCACCAGGGGGAGGTGAGGAAAGACCCCAGTGAGATATCACCTTATGTCTGTTAAGATGGTTCTGTCAAAACAAAACAACCCCAAACCAGCACAACACAGGTGTTAGAAAAGAGGAGGAGATGTTGGAGCCTCGGGCACTAGAGGTGGGCCTAAGGGTGCAGTCACTCTAGAGTGTTTCTGTGGCTCCTCATTCCATGCAGACGAGTTTCCATAGGACCCAGAAGCTCCACTCCTGGGAAGACACCCACTGGAAGGGACTGAAATAGGTACTTGCTCCTGGGAACATGATTCCCAGTCACCAAATGTAGATTCACCCAGATGGCCATCAGCAGATGCCTGGATGAAGCAAGGGCAGAACACTGGTGCCAGGGAGCATGGTTCAGCCCAGAGAAGAGTTGGAGGTCCACACGCTGCAGCGTGTATGGAACTCAGGGCGTCACACTCGGTGACAGTAGCTGACCACTGGAGGACAATGCTGCATGGTTCCAGAGTGGGAGGGAGGGGAGAGTTCTGGAAGGGTAGTTTGGGTTTGGGCAGAGGAAAGTGTCCTGGAGGTGGGCAGCAGGGCCTTGCTGCATCTGGAGAGAGGGCTAAAACAATGTGGTGCATATTTGGCCACTACTCTGAGTCTGGGGAGGGCTCATGCCAGCCTCGGGGGGGGCTCCCTGGAGACGGGGCTTCCACATCTCACCAGGGCCACACTTTCTCCAGGGCAACTGCAATTTATCTCTTATTTTAAAAATGAAAAAAAATCATACAAAGAAGATGATTTTCAGGTTATTTTGCTAAGATTTTCTTATAAGATATCCTAAGAGTCATGTCAGACATAGATTATTGCTTTGGGTATGGAAAATATATAAGGCGTGATAGTATCTGTGTGGGGGACCTGAGGCCAGGAATTGTTTCTCCTCTGTCTGCAGCTACCGTATCTCTTAAATTACCCAGGTAAAGGAGACTCTGCTCTTCTGAGACAAAAGAGCTCCTCTTGTCCCATTTCACTGTTAAGCAATTCCCTGACAGAATATTACCTATCATTCTCAAACTGTCTCCGTGTTTGCAAGAACACCTAGCAAGTGCCCACCACGGCACTGCCCTCTGCTGCTGGTGGACCAGAGCGAGCATGCCAAGGGTTTGTGACTGAGTTGAGGGAGGAGCTGCGTGTGTGGAGTGGGGCTCCCTTCCCCTTGCTTTGACCTGGGGACCAGGGAGGCTCCCACAACCAGCTTCTAGTTAAGTATCTGCAAATTGAAAGACCTAAGGGTGCCTCCCTGCCATCCCCCACTGCACCAGCCCATGTCCTTCTGCCCTTTCTCGGGCAGGGCTTTCTAACTGTCCAGATTTTTGACCCCTCTATGTGAGCCTGGAAAATGTACTGTGTGCCACTGTTGCTGGGGGTCCTGTCCAGGAACACTGTGTTCTATAAAGGCCTCATTGTTCTCAAAATAATGAAGTTAGGGCAGGTGTGATGCAGTTCAGATTGGTCGGCTGGCCTTCTGCCCATCCCTGGACATGGCCAGAATGCACCACCTTGGGCAAAGGCAGCACCCAATGCCTCGTCTCCAGCTCAGTGGTCCTGTACCATCAGAGGAGGCCACTGTCAGCATCACTGTGAGATCAGTCTTTGGGTTGGAGACTTCTGCCAAGAGGCACAGCAAGCCAGCACCCCACCCTCAGGCTCAGGAAAGCCCAGGTTGCTCCCGGTTAGCAGGGAATGGTGGTCAGGGCTGATGTGTGCCGGCATTATTTTATTATGTAATCACAGATCAAAACAAGTGCATCTAGGACAGGCGCTGAATGTCAGGGGACTCAGCAGTTCATCAGCTTGGTTTGCCAGCCTGTTCCTGCTCCATGGATAACCGTTCTCTCTAATCCATTTAGTGATTCATCCAGGGGGTTTATTGCTGTGTGCAGTCTGGGCTAGATCAGGGACTATCCTGCGGATGAAGAAACTAAAGTGCAAAGGCCATTTCCTCACGTGGGTCAAACTCGAATTCCCATCTTCTTGCTGCAGACAGATCATGCCACCACCCTAGAGGCAATCAGCCTGCGAGCGCACAGTGAAGGAAGGCAAGGTAGCCAGGTGCCCAGGGGCAGGGCCTGCACCCCAGGAGGACTTCTTTGAGGTCCCTCCAGCCTCCAAATGCAGTGCTTACCACGTTAGCACTCCTTCGCTCAGCCCCATTGGTATGATAGTTCAGGCTACTGCAGGGAAACCTAGAGGAGTGGGTATTGATGTAAAGATTGAGTTAAATGCCATTATAATATGCAGCCTATAGTTGAACTGTTTAATCTATCATTGTTCTCTGTCACATTGCTCCATGATTGAAAGCAATTGCATTACCAATCTAGAAATCTGGAGTTACTCCGTGGGTGATAATTGACCAGGTTTGTATTTCTATTCATGGTTTTTTAAAAAGAAGGCAAAGTGGGCTGTGTCCAAGTGCAGGATTTGATTGCGTTAATAAACGTGATAATCAGACCTGGATTACATCAAAATGCCTCCCACAAACAGTGTGTCAGACTGGCCTGCTGGGTGCCCATAACCTCACAGAACACCAGCACCATTGTCCCTAAGTCACTGCATTTATTGTAAGAAGGATTACTTCAACTGTACCCACTGGAATGATTTGTTCTAAAAGAAAGTTCTAAATGAAGAGTTACTTAAGAAAAAGGCACCTGGCCTCCCTCGCCCCTTCCACACCTTCAGAATGGCACCTTGGGGGCTGGATCACATGAGACAGACCTCCCTGAGTCATAGATGGGCACATTCTGGCCCTTGCTCCAGCTGCCAGGCAGTCATGTCCAGGCCTCATTCTGCAGGGTAGCCATGCCCTGCTCCCTGGTGCCCAGCTCAACCCTGGGCCTTACACCTGAGACTCAAACTACATAGCCCCGGTGAACAGCTGCTTTGGAAAGGGAGGGACCCAGACCTTGACTCCTCTGCCACTTCTGGAAGTTTGTCCATGAACCAGTCCTCCCATTTCTTCTTCCTCAGGGACCCCCTGCAGAGGGTCTTAGTCCCCCACCATGTGAGCTCCCAAGGCAGCTAGCTCTCTGCCTCCACATTGGAAGATTCAACCAACCACAGAACAAGAATCTTTTAAAGAATCCCAATTGTCCTGAACACAACCTCTTTCCCCATTGTGGCTGCCCAGACAGCTGTGTGCACAGGATTTGTCATGTCAGGTGTTACAAGTGGTTCAGAAATGGTCTGAAGTGTAGGGAAGGACGTGTGGACCCTATGCCCTTTTATGCAATGTCTTGAGCATCCATCATCTTGGTAGCCCTGGGGGGTTCCTGGAACCCTTCCCTATGGATACTGAGGGACAAACATATTTCCTAGAAAGTAACTGGTTCTCAGCCATACCAATGCCAACAAGTTTCTCCCTCTGAATTCAACTTCCTTTGAATGTTGGAAGCCAATTTTCCCAGTACAGCAAAGGTGTGTGATTAAAGAGGGTTCTATGAAGAGAATTGGTTCTGGTCAGTTCTTTTCCATTGCTCACTGGTCTTTGAATCACCCTGGTGATCCTTGGAGGCCATGGGGATTCAGAAGCAGCCCTGAGAGCTGCAACTTGCTGGTCCAGAGTTGGTTGTGTCTCCTTCATTCATTGGGCAGTGGGGGTAAAATTATTCTGGCCTTTCTCACAAGAATATTCGGAGACTCCCCTCCAGCCCCAAGCATTTTGAATGTGATGGGCAGAGGACCCATATTTTAAGCCAACAGCTGCCTTCGTGGGAGCCTGGGAACACTCTTCTCCAAGGCTTCTGGCCACTCTGTAGCCACATGGCTCCCAGAGGCAGTCCTGAAGCTCCCTCCTGACCTCTCTGCCCTCCTGCTGGTCCTCCTGATGGCTTGGACCTCTGTGGTCACAGTTCATTCTGCAGATGGTCACAGGGTAAGTAAGTAGGGAGCACTGGTGGCCCCACCTTGCAGGGAGCTCAGGGCTCAGGCTTTTCCCACAGCTGTTGATCTGTCTCCATTTCCATGACTCCTGTCATCATGGCATCTAAGATCCTGCCAGACTGGAGGCTAAAAACAGCACCAGGGGTGGGAAGTGCACCCTTTCCAGATTAAGATCATCTGAAGTTATGTTCTTCAGGGAACAGAGCAGAGAACCTGCTCCTGGTGCCCACAAGGGTGCCTGCCTTCATACCTCTGGGCGCTCAGACCTCCAGACCAGCCAGGGGGACATGCTAGGACCTGCTTATAACCTGGCACCCAGGAGCCTCACTTCTTTGACGTACATTTAGGGTCCTCTAGGAAACCAGTTGCTGAACTGGGCCATGGGAAAGAGGTGAAGAACACCCAGCTCTGTCCTCAAGGAGAGAGCAGACTTGGGCTAACTCTAGTGCCCCGAGAAGCCTGCTGTGACAAGATGAAATTGTGGAGAAAGTCAGCAGGGTTCAAATAAATGCCTGTGGGCAACTGAGGGTCCTCAGAAGACTGGTGGAGTGGGCTCACTGGGTTGGGCCATAGAGGCTTATGGGATGGCAGCAGGTAGAAGTGGGTGTGGTCAGGGTTCATGGGCAAGGTGGGATGGGTAGGGGTGTGGGCTAGGCATGTCCAGCGTGGGCTGGGAAGGGATTGCTGCAGGGCATCCTACACTCCAGCTGGCATTGTGTTCAGCAAACCCCTGTGGAGCTGAAGCTGCTGCCCAGATGCCCTGCCTGGTGCTGAGCTTGTAAGTGAAGGCCAGCAGGATGGGGAGGCCCCATGTACTCCCTGTGGATTCAGCCTGGGAGATCTCACCAAAGAAGAGCTTACCCAGAGAAATCATAGATGAGGCTCTCTTCTATTCTGTGGGTAGGAATTCAGTTATCAGAAGCTTTTCCTGTGGTGTGAGGGTATTTCCAGCAGTAGGTTGGCACTCAGTGAGATAGACAGGACCACCTTCGTCCACACCATGTAGCTATTGAAGTTCATACTTTGGCTCCTCCCACAGAGGCCTGTTTAGGGTGATTCCATGTAACATTTCCTTATCAACAAGGGAACTTCTTCAGATGCAGGGCTTTGGTGGATGGGACTGTGGCTGGGGTGGGAGTTCTGACTGGGGCCTGGTATACAGACACATGGTTTCCTCCCATGACAGCAGGGTCCCAGGACACAGTATCTGTGGGCTAGCCTGGTTCCAGCGAAGAGCAAATCTTCCTTCTAGGTTGTCCAAGCAGAGCCTTGTTAAGTCTGAACCTTCCCAGTGGTGGGACTGGGGCTCAGCCCTCCCCACTCAGCAGGGCTCCATTGGAGGCCCCATTTAGGACCATCTTAGACTGTTTGAACCCAGCCCTCCACACTTCCTCCTCCCCAGGAGGGGTTAGGCTCTTGACCAGCTTTCAGGGAGGCTGTTACAGGCTGCTTCTACAACACTAAGATTGTCTCTACCCTGCACTCTTACTCTTTAGAGTAGGGGCCATTACCTGAAGGGACCTTGGAGATCGCATCTCCTCCAGATTCTAAGGTGGAGGATAAGGATACTTTTTTGTCTCCTAGATGCTATCTTGTGGCTGACAGTTGCTTTTCCTGCCTGCCAGGTGATTCCAAGTCAGGATTGGCTGCCAAGCCAGATGTCAAGCCAGGTTGTGGAATCTCTTAGAGCAAGTTTCTTCCTGGGCACTTCCTACTGGACTTCCAGGTGGAAACCTGAGCAGGGCAACTGGGCAGCTGACCTTGAGAAGCTGATTGGCAGTTATGGCATGAATACCCTCCTTCCCATGAAGCCACTAAAGTCCCAAACCCTGTGCCTGTGACTGTGGCCTTATGTGGAAACTGGGTCTGTGAAGATGATAAGGTCAGGATGAGGTTATCTGTGGCCCTCCTGAAACTCAACTGGTGTCCTTATCCAGTGAAGGGGTGTGGGCGGGTGGCATGTGTGTAGGAAGAGGAAGATGCAGGGATCGACAGCTGTCTGTAAACCAAGGAACCTGAGGCTGCCAACAGCCAGGGCAGAGGCACAAGCCAGACTTGCCCTTACAGCCAGACTCCTGGCAACTCTGACCCCAGGATCATGAGGCACAGTGGCTGTGTGAGGGCCAGTCATGGTGCTTTGTGATGGCAGCCTGCAGTTGTCCATTCCGTGGTACAAACAGATGTCAGCCCCAGCCATGGACTCCTCGGCCCTTAGAATGCTGACTGGGACCTTTGTAGACAGGGCTCAGCAATGCTCACTGCGAGAAACCTTGGTAGGAAGACACTCTGTGTTGAGGTGATGGCCACTGGAGGCGATGACCATGTTTGTGTGACACCTGAACTTGGCAGCAGTACAAGCCTGGCCTGTTGGAAAAGTCCAGGATGATTGTCCACAAAGGCAGACTCACGGCTTCTTGGGAGCAAGGCTGGGACTGTCCGCCTCTGTTTCCTCTCTCCCTCTCGATGGTTCACCAGTTGAGGAAGGCCTTATGTGATAGCTTTTCATCGAACCTGGCTCTTTTTCTGCCTCTATTCTATGTTAAAGTGCCCCATGATGATCACTTTCCGTTACATCTCTTGGAAAGCCCTGATAATTAGATTGAAATCATAAAATATGCTAATTCATGCAGATAGGAGCAGGTTAAAGGTTTCAGAGGCAACTTAATGTATTCTCCCCCTTGGCAGGAACATTACAGGGCTGTGAAGATAACAGGCTATGCACTGTTCCAAGATTCAGGAAGGTCAAATCCGAGAGCTAAAAACCTACCAGGGCTGTGCTCAAGAATCCAGGACTGGCATCACCATAGACCTAGCACACTTGTCTTTCAGTCCCACCAATGCTTCCTGAGCTTGTCCCAGCTCATGCATGTAACCATGTGTTTCTGCCAAGCCTCTGTCTGCATGCATGGTTACTGAGACAGCATCCTGTGTCATGGGTGGTGTCAGACAGCCAACGGGGCAGAAACAGACAACACATATAAATGCCACCCATCCTGCTAGGTGCCAGCCCAGGCAGGGGATGTGCAGGGAGCAGCAAGCACCACAGTGCAGACCTCGCCTGCTGGAGGGTGGTGATGGCCCTGTTCCAGAAACACTAGGTGAAGTGTGGCCTTGCCAGCTGCTCCTGTGCAGAGGGCACTTCGTCTCAGAAGTGAGGAGGCAGTGCATCCTGGTGGGCTCCCCAGGAAACCTGAGGAAGCAGATGGGCTGTGGGGGAAGTGTCCTGGGCATGTCATCTGTTTGCAAACTGAGAAGACCTGGAAGCTTTGCGAGAGTCAGGTTGGGGGATTGCTGGGCTGGAGGTGAGATTGGGAGCACCTATGTCATCTGAAGGTGATAGTAGAGAAAGAGCTTGTGAGGGTGGGAGGCAAGAACACTCATAATTAGTGCAGAGCAGGAGTAGGGAGCATGACGTGGGTGAACACCATGCTCCCCTCGGGTTGGCATCCACTCTGGGTGGCACATATGTGGTCATTTCAGCAACCGTCCTGAGGAAGTGGCCCTGTCTCTGTGGCCACCCTTCCCAGAGAGCGTGGGAGAAGCTGAGTCAGGTTCCTAGCCTGTGACAGAGGACGTGTCCTGGGCCTGACTGCTCCCAGATGTTGCCGTGGCATAATGTCCTAAACATCCAGTTCCAGCACACATTAAATGAAGGAGAACGTTCATGGTACTTGACCCAAAACTCAAGCATACCCTCGCCACTCCACAGAAACCCAGGTTGCCCTCCTCTCCTTCCCCAAGTTTTCCTCCTGAGACAGACTGCACCATAAACTTGACATCCTGCATTTTAGTTAATGTTCCCTTCTGCCAACAAGAGAAGAAGAATGGATTCTGCTTCACACATGATGATACCCATGTGCTCAAAATGGCCACGGAGTAGAACTTGGTGAATATTTGATGAATGGGTGAAAAAGCAGGAGAAAGAGTGGTGGTCTCTGCACAGGGCACCTGAGGCTAGGCAGGGCAGAAGGCGGGCAGCCCCAGGGTGCCATGAAGTCTCTCCTGGGCCCTCTCAGTGGCGTGGTCACTGGTAACATGAAGCTGCATTTCAGCAGGAGCAGACTCCTGATGCTTTGTTCTGTATTTACCTGTTAACTGCTCCTGCACATTAGCTTTGTTCTGGAGGCTAAGCACATCCATGAGAACCCTCAGCTACCTCCTGGATCCATGCAGGGCATCGGCATTTTTAATTCTGATTTTAATTTTAATTCCCTTTTCGATGTGCTCATGTTATAGTTTCTTTTAAATACATTGTCTTCTATTCCTTCAGTGAAAATTCCTTTAGCTTTTGCCAAGCCCTGTGCTGAAGGGTAGGCAGGAACCCTGGATGGAAGCTCCAGAGGAGTCGAGTCTCCCTGCTCCTCCAGGCACCTGACGTGCTGAGTCTGGGCTGGGCCAGAAGACAGATCACCTGGTCCAGGCAGGGGCCATGTGGTCCAAAGGCCTCACCCTTCAGTTTGCTGGGCCTCTGCCACTTCACCTATGGCCAACCGTCTTGGCTGGCTGTGATCTGCTGCTGCCACAGACACCTGACTGGTCACTGACTGGTCACTTGTACACAACATGAGTTTACTTGGCTCAGGGTTCTGACTGGAGGCAGGAGTGTGGCAGGGGTGTCTGTGGGACCTTCCTGATGTCACCCACCACTGCAGGGGCAGGGGCAGAAGAAGTGGGATGAGGAGGCTGTGCTGATTGTGCACTTACATCAGAGGCCACTGCCCAGACAACCAGCTGCCTGCTCCACGGTGACTCTGGGCCACTCACCTCTCAGAAGCCCACCCCACAGCCCTGTGCAGGGGACAGACCACTGGGGCAGCAGGCTGGGCGTGAGATATGACAATGGCATTCACAGTGTGATGTGAGCTTCAGAGGAGTGTTGAACCCCCACCTCACATTCCACACACACACCTTTGCCACCCTGTGATGTCATCACCACCCACCTGACAGCTGTGACATGCCACCCCATCTCTGCTAGGAGGCAGTCAGTTGTCTGCTATGAAGATCATCCGTGTGAACACCATGGCCCGACTCAGTCTGGAATGCAAACATTGAATGTGTAGTAGCAAGAAAGCAGGTGTGAAGCCACCTCCAACGCACAGCTTCTGCTGTGGCAGCAGATGATGAAATCACAGCCATGTCAGAGGAGCAAGGAGGAGGTGGACATGGTGGTGATGGCGTGGGTGACCTCATGCACTCTGTGTGTGTAGCAACTTCCTCAGGACCTACATGCGTGCACACATACTGCACACACGTGCGTACACTACACACACACACTGCACACATGCACACTGCATGCACACACTGCACATATGTGCACACACACTGCACACATGCACACATACACTGCATGCGTGCACACGCACACACACCCTGCATGCACATACTGCACGCAAACACACTGCACACATGCACACAGTGCACACACACACACATTGCACACATGAACATACTACATGAACACTGCACGCTCATTGCACACACACTGCATGCACACACGCACACCCTGCACATGCACAGGAGTCCCAAACTGGAGATTGTCCTCTGGCTTCCACAGGCACCTGAGCTCTGGCAGTGTCACCTCCACTGCAGCATGGTCTCTGGGACCACCTCTGCACCCTAAGCTTCTGTCTGCAGACCAGGCTGCACTCCCTCCACTGAGGGGAAATCTTCAAATCTCACCAGCCACTGGTACACCCTCTTTGAGTGACGATGTCAGACACCAAGGCTCTGCTCCCTCTGGAAGTTTCTGTTCACTCAAAACCTGATGCCTCTCCAACAGGCTGTGGGCTGGGATGCTCTTTGGGTCCTGCCCCCTCTGCCAGGCACTGGATCCGGGCTGTCTCCTCAGGAGCAGTGCCTTCCTTGGGTCAGGGATCTGCTGGAGCTCTTCCATGGGCACAGATGCCCTTCCCACATCCACATGCCAGTCAGTAGCTTGCCACAAGCTGGCAAGTGAGAGTTGACAGAATTGAGGTTGCTAAGAGTTTTTACACCTGCACTTAACTCTTCCAGGCTCAGAATGCTACAGAGTAAATGTACAGAGTTCAAACGGGCCACATAGTGGAGGGAAGTTCCCAGATTTTTCTGGAGTAATCTCCAATTTGTGGAAACCTTTCAGTCAGTTTTTCCTAATGAATTAAAACCCAAGTTGTCCTGGCTTTACTGGACCAGCAAGCTTCATCCTGCTTGACTTGTTTGAAATCAAGTTAACTCTTATATTTTTCCTGATCTTGTACCCCTAGAGCTTTTCCAAAAAAGGGGGGAATTCTAACAGCATTGCCACAGTGCACATGGAGACCAGGCAGCAGTATATCAGTGGATCACGTGTGTGAGAACAAGAAGGAAATTATGGGACCTGGCTGGCGAGTGTGCTCTGTGGACACTTGATTTAGGTGGCTCTGGGCAGCAGGGACTGTCTGCTCTGCCTATTGTCATAAGGTTTTTCTAGGCAGGGTGTGGAGGCTTGGCTTTGCATCTTGATGTGTGGTAGAGGCATTAGTGCAACAGGATGAGCTTGGGAGGTCTGGGGCTGGGCTGGCACTGCAGGGAGAGACCTCATCACAAGTGCAGGGGCCTACAGTGCCCACTCCCCAGCACTCTGCCACAAGCTGGTGGAAGCTGGGCAGAGTCCATGGGGGACTGCACAGGCACAGAAATTTGTTCAGAGGAAGTGGAGGCCTGTACGAGTCAATGCTTGGGAGTCACATCCCCTGAGGAGAAGTGGTAGAGAAGGCCTTCAGCAGAACACCCCCTGAGGCCTGGTGTCATGCCCCTCCTCTGCCCGCACCTGTGTGAGCACCCACGTTGGTTGCTCCTTATACCCCTGGTGCTGTTGCCACAGAACACAGCAGAACTTCACCCAGGGTCTAATGCTAGCCCTCCAGCCTAGGGCCTGGACCCCTGCCTGACCCTGCAGACTCTCACCCCTGCTGGAGCTAGAGCCTTGGTGACCACCTGGCAAGACCATCTCCCCAGGTCCCCTGCCAGATGAAGGGGTCCCTCAGATGTGACACCAGCTCAGAAGGAAACTGGTTGGACATTAGTCATGGACACTTCAAGATATGAGACCAGAAATGTCACAAGGTCAAGAGCCCACAGGGTTGCCCCTCAGATTCACCCTGCTCTGCTCAGTGTCTCCCAGGGAGGGAGCCAGCTCTGAGGAGGAGTGAGGACATCAGTCATGTGGAGTGCTGTACCAGGTCCTAGGGTGGCTAATGTTTTGCAAAATGGTTCACCCTGGAAGTGGATGAACCTTGGTAGGGAGCTCAAGCTCAGAGGGTTTGATCCAAGAGATATAAAATGAGGGCAAGAAGGGGTAGCTAGGAAGGAAGAAGCAGGAGCTACAAAAAGATTAATAATGACTTAAAATGGCACAGTGAACAGAGAATAAGAGCGCCACCCAGATGTGGATGTGACTCCCATTCCCACATGTGGGTGGCTCCTGGTGTGGGTGTTGACCTCTTTGAGAGAGCAGTTTTCCAGCCATGCTGCTCCTGGTGCTTCATGGGCAGGGGGCCCAGACAGGGGCTCCTTTGCTCTGTGGCTGCAGCTGCACTCTGGAGTTGAGGTGTCAAGTGTACCTATGGCAGATGGGCCTTACCCTTTGCTGACAGAGCCCTGAGGTCCAGGGGTCAGGGATGGAGAGAGGGGAAAGTGTCTCAGGGTGTGGAGTGCTACAGGGGGAGCCAGCCTTGCCTCCAGCCCCAAACACAGAATGCCCTCCCGAGCACTCCATCTGCTCATACCTCTCTGTGTCAGCACAGGGGCTCCAGCCAGAGCTCCAGGGGTCAGCAGCCCCTCCTTCAGTGAGGGCAAGGTCCCTGGACACCATTGCCAGACAGATGGGACAAAAATGGCATTCCTATCCCTCCGACTTTCCCAGTAAGTTCCTGCTCGGATCAGTATCAACATCTTGCAAAGGGCACATTTGTGTACAAATCAAAGATCCATCACCTTCTGATGTGGCTCTCTCTTCATCTATTATCTGAACACAGGCTCCCTTGGCTGACCCTGACCTTCTGCAGCCCTTCAGCTCTTTGTGAGGGTCTCTTTCAGGCACTGTCTTCTTCCCTCTGCTCACAGGATGGGTCTCTGAGAGCACAGTGACCGCACCACACACCTCTGCCACCGGGAGAGGGTGGAGGACCATCCCCACCCATGCTGGCCACAGACACCTGCAACGGCATCACTGCCCTTCAGCACTGACGGGGTCCGATCCTTATCTGCCCTGGCCTCCTTCAAGGTGACCACATGCCTGTCATTGTTGGGCCACAGACCCTTGCACACTTTCATCCCTAGTCTCATTATCTTCCATTTTTTCCTGTTAATTACATTGCCCTGTGGAGAGATGCTGGCTTTCCACCTCTGTCTTTGTTGACCAGTCACCGTGAATGCCACTGTGTTCTCACAACCAGGGTGTCTTTCCTCCCAGGAGTGCACTGGTCCTACTGCACCCCCAGGCCATGTAACACTGCAGTGTCCACATCTGACCCCAGCTTCTGTGTGTCCCCGTGCCATCCATGTCCAGTGCACACAGCTCCTTCTGGAGTCCTGCCACAGGTGACCTCTGTGTACCTCCTTCTATTCTTCTTTTACCTATCCTGAAATAGGAAGAAACACACCCCTGCTTATCAACTGAGATTCTGTGTCAGAGAATGCTTACATTGCATTCCGTGAGCTCCTCTTAGTTGCCAATGGCCCGTGTCACCACGCAAAGCTCTGTTCCTAGAAAGACTTACCTCCAACTGGAGTTTTGCTGAGCTGGTGCTGCAGAAACCTGGCTCCAGAGTGTTGCTTTGTGTGTGTGTAAGGATGTGTGTCTCTTGGGCATCTGTATGCGTGTCTGTGTGTGTCTCTGCATGTGTGCCTATGTGTGCCTGTGCATATGCCCTTTGTGTGTGTGTGTGTGTGTGTGTGTGTGTGTGTGTGTGTGTGTGTGTTGTGTTTCTCTGTATGTGCTGTCTCATGGGATAGGATACTGGAAATCCTTCCTACAGTAGGACACGAGCTCTCAGCTCAATCCTGTTCATGATCCTTACCCCTCATGTGAGCCCTGCATGGGAAGCATATTTGCTAATCATTCTGGAGAGCTGCTTGCTGGGTTTCTGGCCCTGTTTGTGCCACAGGGTCTGGAGGTAGGTGCTGCAGGGGCCTTCAGAATCTCTGCAGGGCGAGTATGCTAAACCCCTGTCACCTGAGGGGCTGCAGCTCTGACTTTCTCTTCTTCGTTGCTCCTTCTACAGGAAACCTGCCTGCTGCCATCATCTGCTCCAACCCCTTTGTGAATGATGAGAGAAATATTAATTGACTTTTAGGATTTAATTATCATCACCCTGTTTAAGAATCCCTGTTGCCTCTGACCGATGGCTCTATATAGTCGCACTAAATTGCATGCTTTATCCAATACCTCCTTTCCTTTTCAGGCATGACTTTCTTACCTTTTTTTTTGGTCTCCTTCAAACTTTCAGTTGCTATTGAGTGCACAGGCCCCAGGCTCCACCCAGGAGCAAGCCCAGACACGTCCTCCACCAGATTAGGCTGTCCTCAGAGTGCATGTGTCCATGCTGGGTGTGCACATGTGTGAGTGTGTGTGCATAAGAGTGGCGTGTTGATTGTTGCTGGTATGAGGGAAAGGCAGAGGGCAGTTATGTTTATTTAGGATTCTGGTAACAAGTGTGTAGCCACCTCCAGGGTAGTTAGAAGAAGGCTCCCAATAATCCCACTGGTGGGTTTGGAATGACCGACTGAGCTGGGTGCTCCTACTGGGTGGACTTGCCAACAGAACTGCAGACATGACCAGGGATCACACAGGAAAGCAGGAGCCCTCAGAAGAGTGTGTATGCTTGTGTGTCTGTGTGGTCCTGTGCACATGCATGTGCTTCGCTGGTGCGTGTGTGCCTGCTCTTCAAGCGAGAACATTCCATTTGTGAGTGTGTATGTATGTGTGTGTCTGTGTGGGCTTGTATTTGTCAAGTATGTGTGAGTTTGTGTTTGTCAGCTGTGTCCGTGTGCCCCTGTGGTAGGTGAGGTGAGCTCTGTGTGCACCTGTGGTGCATGAGGCATGGACCAGACAGCAGGTCAAGCTCTGTGTGAGCCTGTGGTGGGTGAGGTGTGGACCAGATGGCATGTTGAGCTCTCTGTGCACTTGTGGTGGGTGAGGTGTGGACCAGATGGCAGGACGAGCACCGTGGGAGCCTGTGGCGGGTGAGGCATGCTCTAGATGGCAGGTTGAGCTCCGTGGGAGCCCGTGGCAGGTGAGGCGTGCTCTAGATGGCAGGTCTAGCCAGCACGGGTTCTGGTGAGGGGCACTTTGCTTCTCACACCTGCAGGTTGGAGCAGCGGAGCCTGGAACAGGAGGGAGGGCACCCAGCTGGACGTGGTGGGACATGGGTGCAGCAGCAGCCACCTGAACATTTTGGCTGAGAGTCTAGGAGTTCCTGGAAGCATCCGAGTGGGTCTAGTCAGCCCATCAGAATTGCATTTTCCAGGTTCTCTGGTGTCAGGAGAACGCACAGGGAATGTTGGTGACAATCCGCTTGTGTGGACGTTTCCGGGGATGATACCTGTGAACGACAGGCTATAGAAGTGGAGTTACGTGTGAGGTGTGTGGCATACCTGGACCTCCAAGGTGGTTCTGGGCACTCAAAAGCCTCCAAGAGATGGCCTCCTGGGCTGAGAGTCAGAGCAGCCCAGGCAGTGAGTCTGACCCTCTGCCTGACTGCCATCCCTTGCTGCTGGGCATGCACATTTGTTCTGGTACATTCTCATTGCTCTCCTCCAAATTTGCCACCCAAATCAGCTGTGCCCTTGGAGGGCAGGCAGTCTGCATGGGAGATTCCCCGGGCTGGGGCAGTGAGAGGTGGCTGGTGAAGGATCGTGTGACCACAAGGCACTGCCATGCTCCCAACTGTGGCCCCACCTCTCAGCATCACCCTGATGTCTGTCTAAATATCACTGAGCTGTTTTATCCACATCTGTGTCTCCTGTCTCACAAGGAC
Source organism: Sciurus carolinensis (assembly GCF_902686445.1). Classification (NCBI taxonomy): domain Eukaryota; kingdom Metazoa; phylum Chordata; class Mammalia; order Rodentia; family Sciuridae; genus Sciurus; species Sciurus carolinensis. The sequence continues at coordinate 322,243 of NW_025920183.1, forward strand.
AGTCACATTCCAGTGTGGCTTCAACTTAACTAATGATATCTGCAGAACCCTCTCCCCGAGGAGGGTCACATTCCCAGATCCTGGGGGTCAGAGCTTCAGTGTGTCTTTTGAAGGGGGCACAATTCAACCCCCAACCACTGGCTCTCGGGTGTGAGAATTCGGGTCCTGGATCCTAGAGGAAGGGCCCTCTGTGGGTTGATCTTTAGGGAGACCCACATGGGGAAGCAGCCCATTCTACAGTGCTTACAATCAAGGCCCAGGCTTGATTTTCTTGCTCAGAATGGACTCCAAGCACTGACCATGATAAGTGGCCCCTAGAGATGTGTCGATCACTTGAGCCCTAGGATAGTGTGCTGGCCTGACCCAACCTCAGAAAACTTCACATGTGGCTGAGCGTGTGTGGCCCTTCCCCACAGGCTGGCTTTGGGGCCTGCAGATGCAGAAGTCCATGTCCGTGGGAGGCTGACTGCAGTGTACCTGGGGCCCTGAGGGTGCTGTAGTTGGCTCTGATAGCCCTCGTGAGCCAGCTGTGTTGTGCTATTTTCATAACTGAACAGGTGGCAAAACTCTGCTTTCAGGGTTGGAGAGCAGCTCCGTACATGTGGACGTGCCCCTGCTGCTATGACCTCCGGCCTTGGTAGACCATGGGGCCTGCCTTGGCACCCTGCATCCCTCTACTTCCCCAGCTCCTCACACAACACCTGCCACATGGTATGATCTCCACAGGGCCCACAGAACTCACCCATCAGGGAAGGCGGCAGTGTACAAGGAAACCCTGAGGTCCATTAAGTGAGCAACATTCCGTGAGTGAAACCAAGTCACCACCACTGTGGTCCCAGCAGAGGGCTACTGGAGCCTGGGCCCAGGATCTTCCTTACCAGGTGCTGCAAAGTTTCTGGTCCACCCTGACCCCTGTGGCTCATTCTTTAATTGAAGTATGTATCAGTCAGTGCACCAGCAGCACCGTCTGCCTGGTGAGGTGGTACCCTGTCTCACTCTTCAGTTTACAATCCATGAGGTGAAGGGACTGGAGCAGCCCCAGGTCCCCAGTCAGTGCACAGTGCCTGCAGCTGCATACACACACACACACACACACACACACACACACACACACACAGGGCTGGCCCATTGGCTGTTCACTCAGCATGCTCACAGATATCCTCTTCATGTGTCTATGACATGTAAAAAAGCAGCCCTGGGAGGAGGATGTCTGAGCCCCTGTGAGAGGAAGACTCCATCCAACACCCACCTGGCTCTGACCTGACCCAGCCCTCAGCCCTTACTGATCCTTCCTGATGGATCTGCCCTGTTCAGGAAATGCTGACAGGGACCTCCCACACGTCAGCCCCCCTCCTGAGAGATGACACCTGGGTTCCCAGAACAAGGACGAGTCCTGCCTCACAGGAACTGACGAGCGATCCAAGATGACCAGAAGCTGTGGAGCGAGGGCAGGATAAGGAGGCAGACAGTGACTTGGGAGCACCTGGTGAGCAGCAGGGGTGTCTGGTGGGTGACCTATGACCTGGTGGTGAGGTTTGAGGCAGAGGTCCAGGCGGGGGAGAGGATGTCAAGTCAGCTGTCCTGCAGTTGATACCTGGGAAGATGGGAGAGGAGGCCAGTAGCCTGTGAGCCCTTCAAAGGCCCTGCTTTTGCCCCTGATTGAAAAAAGATGGGCGAACCTGGGGACACTCCCCTGCTTTAGAGCAGGAAGGATGCAGCACACCACTGCATCAGCTGACAGCACATCTCACACAACTCGAGGTCCACAGCCACTGCAGCTCCCAGGCTGTGTGCAGTCTGCACCTTTGTGCAGGCCAGGTGCTCACTTGCAGCCTTCTGTCCATGGCCCAGTGCTATTACAGGACTGAGTGGCCATGGGCTCAGAAGCAGAAACACAGTCCAGCTGATGGTGCTAATCTGTATTTGTAGACCACTCTTCCTGCTTTGACCTCAGGATTTTCTCAAAAGAGCATGAGAATGTTCCACATGTCCTCCCACAACCCCGCGAGGAGAAGTGGCCAGTGACAATCACAACATACGTGGTGGCATTCCTTATTGTGGTGTGAGCCCTCCGCAGCTATGCCACCCGGCTCAACGCAATGGAGACTGTGTTTATTAATACATTGGAGTTAAAATGACGATGATAAGTACATTGAAGGCATTCGTGTGTCCTCACTCAGCTTGAGGAAAGGCCATATGCCTTCTTTAAGAGTTGGTGACATGGCAATGAACAAATTGGACAAAATACCTGTTGCCATGCTTATTTAATTTTCTCTCAAACTCACAACAGTCAAGCAAATAGCCACCAATCCTGCTGTTTTCCATTGATGCAAATGTGTCTGGAACTCCCTCCGACTTACATGGGGTAGGTGGGCAGGTGGAGCTGCTGGCCAGGGGATGTGGAGTCTCTTCCAGCAGCCAGGTGCTGCAGGGCACCCAGGAGGTGGCTGGCAGGCAGCAGGGAGACAGGCTGCTGACCGTCCTACAGCCCTGCCTTCCTGGCACAACCTGGGTGAAGACCCCTTGCAGGAGCAAGAGAAAGAATGCGATGACACACCAGGGCCAGAGCAGACAGCAGTGCAGGGCAATTGCATGGGGGTAATGAAAGACCAGGGAGAGGAGGGGAGCTGCCTGCTGGTGGCTCTGTAGGCACAGGCTGCTAGAGGTGTGAGGGTCACTAGTTCTACTGCAGTCACGCAGGTCTAAATGAACTAGCCCTCGCCCTCATTAGCACCTTGGTCCTGGAGGTATTGCCAAGTGCCCTGGTCAAGAGTTAGCACCCAGCCACACTCCAACTCCCCCAGACCCCTGTCATTATTGCAGAAGGGACAGTCCCACCTGCCAGGAGGCAAGGAGAGGAAGGCTCCTCAGACACTGGCCTTGTCACACCACACGGTTCAGAACTGCAGGAAGTAGTGTGCGTCCACTGGCCTTGGGGCATCTCCTAAGCAGCCGATCATGGTCACTTGGCCTTTCTTTTCTCATAACATCTCATGTCCAGATGAATTTCCCCAAAAATTGTATAAATTGTGGACTCCACATTAAAGAGTCCAAAATTAAAATGTTTAAGTCTCCCATTGAGTGGGGTAAAGTAGCCACACATAGCTGCTGGCCCATTGGTGTGTGCCGTGTTCTGCTGACCCATTGTGTGTGCCACATTCTACTGCCCCATGGGTGTGTGCCATGTTCTGCTGCCCCAAGGGTGTGTGCCACGTTCTGCTGCCCCATGGGTGTTTGCCACATTCTGCTGCCTGACAGGTGTGTGCCATGTTTTGCTGCCCCATGAGTGCATGCTATGTCACCTGCTAGCAAATGCTCAAAACCACAACAGCAAGATCCTTGACTCTCAGCTTGTGTGGGGCTCTGTAAATGCTGCAGACAGACATGGACCTGTGCAAGTCTCTTAAACAGGACAGCAGCCAGGCCACCTCCTGCTTCCACCAGCTCCTCTGTACTGAGCAGTGTCGGAAGCACAAATGCCAGTGCCAGTTTGAGAGGGGCCTTGAGCCATTCCTTTGAGGGGCCAGTGCCTCCCATCTGCTGCCTGCCATCCTGCCTTCACTTGGAGTGCATGATGTCTCCTTACCTGGCCCCTGTCTGCTCTCTGTGGAGTCTCAAAGTCCCTCTGTGTACTCCGGGAAACCTGCGCATAACCGGTTACTCAGAGCATGACGAGGGGTTTGCATGGGAGGCTGAGCAGGCAATATCTGGCTTTGGAAGCAACAGGAGGTGCAGTGGGAAGAAAGTGGCTCCTTTGGCCATTGGTGGGCAAAATGAACCACAGGACCACCAGCTGGTGGTTGCAGGACAGTCTCTGAACATTGACATTCACATCAGTTATTCAAAACACAGTTGGGGACACCTGGTCCAGGACTCCCTGAGTGAGAAAGCTGCATGTGAATTGATGACACTTGTGGTTTGTGGTATAAAAGCAGCTGTACTGATGCTGTTGGGAACATTCCAGAGGGACTCTCCATTTACCTGGGGCACTCAGAGATGATCTCCCAAAGAAAGCACCTTCAACTGGATTTGAAGACTCAGGAGTTTTCAGGACATGTGGGTCAGATAGTGTTTCTGGGTGGGAACAAGCATGTCTGGGACTTGGCATGTATGTGAGTCTGGACAGCAGAAGCAGCGTGACTGGCAGACGTGTGAAGACAGTTAAATGTCAGATGTTGACCAAGCAAGTAAAAATTACATTTAAGTAATCTGATATAAATTCAATAAAACTGCTAAGCAACATTAAGGGTGGGGAAACTGCTGGTTCAATCCCCAGCACCCTCTAACATTGAAGCATATGATGGAGTCTGTCCTCAATGCCAGAGGTGACTGACCGTGTGCCTGATGTCTGCGAGGACCTCTTCTGTGGCCTGTATGTGTCAGCTCCTTGGACCCTCAGCAGACCCCAGGATGATGATGATGATCCTCAAGGCGCAGATGAGCTTACTGAAGCTCAGGGAGCCTGAGCAATTTCCAAATTCACGTACATGCAGTAGGTGGCAAGGATTTGGCGTCTCCCAGTGCCCATGTCAACACAACCCCTACCAGGACCTTGACATTCCTTCAGGAAGACAGGACAGGCACACCTAGATGTAAGGTGGAAGGACCAATGGCATCAAACACCATCCTGTGCAGCCAGCACGTGCCCAGCATGAGGAGGGAGCTGAGAGCCACTGAAACCCTCAGAGACTGTTCACATGTCTTCTACAGGGTGACCACGCAGAACCAGTGTCTATCCCCTAGAACAGGTAAGTTTCCCAGGGTCACCCTGAGGCATGAAAGCTAGGAATAGAATAAATTCCTGGCATTGTGAATGACTGTGCACATGCACATGTAGATTTATGGGGTGTTATGTGTGTGCGCTTGGAATTTGGGGATGCTGAGTGTGTGCTTGAGATTTGGGGTGCTGAGTGTGTAAGCTCTTGGGGTGCCATGTAAGCATGAACTTGGGTTTTGGGGATGATTTGTGTGCGTGTGTTTGGGATTTAATAGAGGGAGCATGGAAAGTGGCCCTTCTGGCGATCGAGACGCAGACACTAGCAGTGCATGGATTTCCATTTCCTTGTGGCTGCAGTTGAGCTGTTGCTGGTAGGCCACCAGCTGGCAGAGGCCAGGCCTGGTTCAGTGATGGTACAGCCACTGTAGCTGGGTTAATCAGGAGCATCTGATGCGAGGAAGGCAGCAAGCTTTGTGTCTCAGAGGCACCACAACTAGGTGGTTACTGTTTGTCCCCGTGACCAGTCCTGCATCATTATTGTCTGATGCTGGCACATAGTGTACTTAGCCCTGAAACTCAGAGAGCTTGGTGTGAGACCTGCCCATGCCCACTGGGCTCCTTCCTAGTGACCACCAGTGTTAGCACTGAGGAGGGTCCTCACCCTGGTTCCATTTACCTGTTTACTGAGCTGCCACTCCCCAGGAAGCCTTTCTGTATGAATCCACGTGCAGGGTTCCAATGGTTCCTTAGGGTCACTCAGACAGTGTTTAGGTGGCTGGACTATGTGGTAGGCCTGGGTGCCTCCTGGTCAACACTAGAGCTCAGAAGACAAGGGCAAGCGTGGAGGCCGGGCACTGCCACTGGAGACTCTGGTTGAATCCTCCTTCCACTCTGCTGCCCTCTGAAGAGCCCCTGTCTTTCCTCTCTTTGCTCAGTCCAAAGAGAAACAGCTGCCTTTCTACTTCCCTCCTATGCCAGTGACACATGCCTGGCACCATACATGTGCACATGTGAGCAACACCAATGCACATGCATGCTCCAACGCACACTAGCACATGTGCACACGGGAACCATCAGTACATGTCTGCACACAAACAGATGCACTCACACATGCCCCAGCACACGTGTGCATATATGTGCCTGCTCAGAAGGAAGCCATCTAGTGGACACCCATGGCTATGAAGTGTCCCTTGCCTGTACAATACCCTCTGGCTTCGGTGGCCCCTGGGTCCTGAAAATGTAGCTAGTCAAAGGGAGGGGGTTTGCCATCTTCCTGGGAGAGGTCCACACTGTTGTTGTCACTGCCATCATCACTCTGGTTCCAGGGAGTTCCCTGCGACAACACCTCAGGACAGTCTGTGCTGTGTGGCCACAGTGCCCATGAGGGTGGGCTGCATGTGGAGTGCAGAGGCACACCCTCGCCTGTGGGGGGCCATGGCAGGGCCAGTGTGTCCTTGTGGGCATGTGACAGATGGGAGCTCCTGCCAAGTGAGCATGGCAGGGTGGAGCATCATCACCACCTGAAAAGGCTGGGCATGGTGCACAACCTGCCTGCACCTAGGAAGGGTGGGAGTGGAGGGCGCTGTGGGGCAGTTCACACGTGGCCGCCCATGTGGAGGTCAGTCATGGAGACCCGCTCTGCTTCCTCCTCATGCTCCACCCGCTCCTGTCACAGGAGGGAGAGTCCGACCAATCACATGTGGCAGGACACTGGGCACCTCTTCCTCTGCTCTGGAGAGCAAGTCTTGCTTTTGGGATCATCCCAGGTACAGCTGTTCAAGCAAACTTGGGAGGTGAGAGCCACTCTCTCTAGCTGGGGCAGGTCATGTCTCACTTTGCTGCCTGTCACATGGGTAGGATGGAACTTCCAAGTCACAGGGTAGAGTCCAGGTTGAGTCCTGGCATGGCACTGCACATCCTGACCTGAGTGCCCTGGGGAATCTGGGACCTGGGACCTGAGTCTGCCTTCCTACCTGGCCCCCACCCAACTCCCACATTCACTTTAGCTTCAGACGTGGACACTCAGTCCCACGTGCCATGTGCCTCTTGCTCTCTCACCCAGCCTGTTGAGGGCCCTGCCGCCACAACAGCTTGTCCCCCTGAGCTGGCCTCAACCCCCTGGGGGAGGTGTGTCTGTCACTCCCCAACCTTCCCACCATCATGGCAAGGAACTGCTGCACTCCACCCATAGGTAGGGCAGGAAGTGTGCCCCTGGAAGGTGAAGAGCTGTGTACATTGCTCGCACCCTTCCCTGGGAGAAATTTGTCCCCTTCCTACTCAGTAACATTTTTGGCTGTATGTATTCCTGATCTAGGAATTACTTTTTCGCGATTTCATCATTATAAAGCAACACCACCTGTGGGTTTTACTATGAGATATGCAACACTCTAAAATGGTCTTTATTCACTAAAATGTGATGAATCCCAGGGAATTTCCTGGATTCTACCTTGATTTCACTAAGTACTTTGTAGGGTGAGGTAACGTGCAGTCAATGATGGGTGTTGCTTTACATGATCTCATTCAGCTCTGCCCTACTAGCTTTCCATCTCTGTGACTGAAGTTCCAACGTGACTGACTGTCTCCATTGCTTTGGACTGGAGGCAAAACAGGAGGGTTTGGAGAGGGAAAGTGCTCAACTCATGGCAGTCAGGACGCAGAGAGCAGAAGGATGGAGCTGGCCATGAGTTAAGTCCCCAAGGACTTGCCCCAAGGACCACTCCCATAAGCCAGCCCAGCTCCCACTGCCTCCACCACTACCCAACATGCCACTGAATTATTAGTCCACCCCTGGGTCATCCCACTAACGAGCTCAGAGCCCTTGTGGGCCAACCCTTCCCAATGTCCCCCTCTGACACTACTGCACTGGGGATCAGGGCTTCAACAGAGGAGCCTTTGGGGGACATCCAATGCCAACCATAACATGCCCACTGATGTACCATTAAAACTAATCTCAGGGCTGGTTGGCTTTGACCTTTTCTAATACATGGTTCATTACTCATGCTGGGTCTTCACGTAGAAAGCAAATCAGCAGCACTTCACACCTCTCCACTTGGTAATCTGTTCATTCCACCCACTTTGATGAGTTCTGGTTGATTAAATTCAAGAAGGTACAAAACACCTTTGTCTCCCAGGAGACCAGTAGTTCATAGGTGGAGACCTGGGCAGGATGCCACAGGAAGAGGCACGAGGAACAGGACAGCGAGTCATGGAGGGACATCGGCCTTGCTGGGGTGGGGCAAGGTCTGAAGTGTTGGTGCCATCATATTAATTTCAAAGTCATTTTGCTACTGAATCCCAGCAGCATGTATCGGTACATCATTACCCCATAATGGCAAGTGTGTAAATGCACATAATTGTTGGTAGAAAATCTACAAGTGCCAAAGATATTTCCATTTATGCAATAAGAGCAGCTTACTAGAGTTTACAGATCTGCTCACAGAGGTTGTGCTATTCTGTCATATTCCCTCCCTCAGCACTGGAGGGAGGGTGGCTAGGCAGCACACCTGTCAGCATCACCTGCATGCCACACAGGGTGCCTTGAGCTGAGGCCCCAATCTAAGGGACCATGATGCAGGTGTGAAGAGGCTGGCTCCATCACTGCAGGCTGACAGGCATCCATGGGCCTGGCTCACAGCAGGTCCACCCTGACTTCCAGGGCCCAGTGCAAGGACCACTTCTGTCAGAACATAGAGAACCATGGTCCACCTTCTGATGGTGAGACAATCAGCCTCCTGGGTAGTGGTAGGGAAGCCCCTGCCCTGAACTGCCCAGATGGCCCTCTCAACACCCTACCCGGGAACAGGTTAAAACCCATGGTCACCCAAGCATCATAGTCCAGGAGACCAGCATGGTGCTTGAGGTGCTGTATTTGTTGAACTAAACCATCAACTAACTTGAGTGTCTTCATGGCAGAGTTGTTCTGTTCTGACCAGTTTTAGCCTGAGTAGCTAGAATGTCCATGGTTCCAGGAAAGTTTCCTGAAGTAATGCAGTGGAGAGTCCCTACGTGTCTTAAGTAAGAGGGGCGTGGTGAATGTGGCATTCTTACAAAGGTCAGGCCTCGAACCAGTGGTCCTTGGCCATCCTCTGAGATGCAGTGCCTGCTTGGAGGAGCTGGGCTCTGGGCTACCCACAGGTTTACTACGTGGGCTGCTGCTACTCCTGAGATGCAGGGTTAAAAGCCAATGCTGTGGGATCATTGACGGAGAAGTAACATTTTCAGGCTTTTGGCAAAAAGAAGCGTTTTCAAAAAATCGGGTGAACTCCAGGGAAGAAAGCCCAGAATAAGAGTTGAGGGTCCCACCCCATCGGCTTCTATAGTCCACCTGTGTACATAGCCCACCCGTGTGCAGACAGCATCCCCACGGGCTTCTATAGCCTACCCATATGCAGACAGCATCCATGCCTTTCCTTCTGCTAGCTGCCTACTTCCAAGCAGATTCAGAAGGCACTCCTGCCATGGTGCCGCCCGAGGAAGCCCCAGGCCAGAGCAGGTGGGAGTCAGCAGGCAGGAGCGGCACTGCAGACCCAGTGTGGACAGAGACCCTCCACTGGGACCCTGGCTAGTCCCACCTGGTCTCTTGTTCTCAGCAGGAAGGGGAGGTGGCTCTGGCACCAGCAAAGGCAGAAAGCTGCTCTGGGCTGGAAGATTCAGGGCCCAGGGTCAGCTCCAGTCCGTGAAGCCTCCCTCAGTGTGGCCTCTCTTGGCAGCCACGCCTTTCCCAAACTCTGGGATTTCCTCCATGGGCTGCACATTAACATTCCTCGGTGGAGATGCATATGTTAATTAGCTTATGGTAATCGTTTCCCAATGTGCATATATATCAAAACACCATGCCATATACCATAAATTTATACAATTTTATTTGTCAAAAAAGTGAAATAGAAATGAAGAAAACATGAAATTTCCACCAGCACAGTGCTGATTGTCACCAATTCCCTGGCCTCACAGGTTAGCAGGCCTGCTCTGTACGCTTCCTGGGGTGTCCAACCACGACAGAGGCAGCTTCTGGAACCAATCAGGACAGATAAACCTGGCACCCTGTGTTGTGACCACCAGTGCTATGTGCCCTCAGGGAGACTGTTCTGTGCTACTGGGAAAAGAAGGAGGGATTTCTGGGAGAAGGCCAGTTGTATGTGCCAACTGCTGGGGCATCTCAGACCTGTCCTGGGATGAGGGCCAGCAGGTTCCCTCAGCATTTACTCAGTGCTTCTCAGTGATGGTCTTTAGATCACTGGCACCTCTAAGACCTTCCAAGGTATTGGCAAGGCCAACTCTGTTTTCAGATCAGCCAGGCTGACTCTGGGACCTGGGACCTAGGCAGTCACCAGGACCTTCTTCCAAGGACCCCATGCTTGGAGTGAGCCTCTGCCATGAGCTTGGCAAATGCTCCCATAGGAGCCTGCATTTAATGCTGCACTGGAGACTGCAGATAGGTTCCTGGTCCTGAGAGCAAACCTGAGCTGTTATGGGAGGCAGGCCATGACTCTGGGGCTTCTCCAGGCTGTAAAGACCCAGTCATAGAGTGAAAGAAGGCATGGGCTGAGGTGCTCAGGGGGTCACAGGAGTGGCAAAGGAATATTGCAGATCATCAGGGTTCGGATGCAGTAGACAGAGTTTGTCCAGAGATTATTTGGCAGGGGCTTGGCCTAATCAGGTGGGCCCTTGGGAAGCAGAGCTTTTCTTCAGAGCTCTCCAGGGAGAGCAGGTAGCCATGATGTGAAGTGTTGTTTTAGTCAGTTTTTTTTTTTTTTTTTTTTTTTTTTTTTTTTTTTTTGCTGTGACTAAAAGACCCAACCAGAACAATTTTAAGAGGAAAAGTTTATTTAGGACTCACAGTTTCAGAGGTCTCAGTCCATAGAAGGCTGGCTCCATTCTTCAGGGCTCAAGGTGAGGCTGTGCACCATGGCAGGAGAGAGTGGCAGAGGGAAGCAGCTCCCATCACAGTGATCAGGAGGCAGAGAGACTCCATGATCCAGATACAAACATACACTCAATGCCACGCCCCACGGCTCCCTCCTTCAGGCATACCCACCACTCAGTTCATCCCTATCAGGGGATTAAGTCACTGATTGGGTTAAGACTCTCAAAACCCAATCATTTCTTCTCTGAACCTTCCTGAATTGTCTCACACATGAGCTTGTGGGGACACCTCACATCCAAACTATAACAGGTTTCTATAAGGAGATGACATCTAGAGGAAGAGTCAGCATCTAGCTGACCACTCATGAAGGCAGGGGTCTCAGCTGGAATCTCCAGCAACAGGTTCTGCTAACACCAGAATGTCCCAGAAGAGCACCTGAGCCCCAGTGAGTCTCATAGCCCGATGGCCACCTTGATGCCTGCAGGCTGGCCTCTGAGCTGAGACGCTGATATCCGCTCTGCACCTGACCTGCTAAAGTGGGGCCAGCCAGTGTGGAGCCTTCTGCACCCTCTCTGCACAATGTGCCTTTCTCGGTGTGTTGACTTCAAGCTGTTTGTGGTAAGACAGCAGTCTCAGCTGAACCTGGCACAGGGCCACCACACCGGGGGCCCTAGTGTTCTTCCTAGCCATGTGCTTGCAGGCTTGCATCACACTTAAGAATGTCCTGGGTGAAGTGCAAAACATTCTGACTGTGGAACTCAACCCTGGGCACATGGCTGAGTGATGATGGGAGGACCAGGAGGCTCTGTAGCTACCGAACACACCAGAGAGAAGCACCAGGGAGAGCTGACTCAAGCTGCTGCCAGTGCCAGTCCTCAGGGGACACCTCTGTGTGAGAGGACTTTTAGCCAAAATGCCATTCAGACTGGTCATTTGGCAGACATTTTCCAGAATACCACTTCAGAGGAAATAACAGTTGGAATTTGTTGCAATAATGAAATTTGAGAGTGCAAGTGAAAATTAGAATTTTGGAAAACTTGACCTACCACTGTGAACTTGAAATGCTCCAGTACATTCAGACTTCTCTGATGGAATTTGTGGTGATTTGAACAAATGTGATGTTTTAAAGTCTTGCCTAATAAATTTTGTCAATACTTGAATATCTGCCTAACCCAGGAAACCAAAATGTTTAAATGCCAAGAGTATACAATCCTATATGGAACAGACCAGGGAATTTCAATGTAACAGAGTAAAATCGGTTACTGATCTGGCTTCGGGATCCACAAGTAATTTTTAGGAAACAGCTGCTGGTTGCATTTTGGTGTGGCTGCAAAGAGGAATTTCCACAACTCCTCTGCAGGGCTAGAACACATCCCCTTTTTGCGTCTCTGTGAGATAAGGTCTTTGTGGAGGTAATTGAGTTAAGAAGAGGTCATTAGAGTGAACACTAATCCAATTCAACTGCTGTCCTACAGGAAGGGACACTTGGGCACACAGATGGATGTGAACAAGGGAGGATGATGTCAAGAGGGAGGAAGGAGATGGCCAACACCAACCAGAGGACGCCAAGGATCACTAGCAACCATGGAAGCTGGAAGAGGCCAGGAAGCATCTCCCTGGAGCTTGGGAGGGAGCAGGACCGGCTGGCACCTTGATTAGGACTTCCAGGCTCTGAACTGTGAAAGAAAAAACACCTGCTGTTCTGACCACCCTAGGTGAGGTACGTGGATGCTGCAGCCCTGGCAATCTTGTGCATGCATGTGCAAGAGCCATGCTGGACCAAGTCCTTCACCAAGTGGGTCTCCAGTCTCTCAGGACCATAGACACAGGTGCCTTCTGTCCACTTCTCATGTCAGAGGGAGACTGGCAGGGTTAATATTCCCTGTGTTCCCATGCTACCTGCTGGAAGTGAGGATTCTGTGTCCCCAGAGCTGCTCCTGGATACCTCTGGGAATTAATCAGGAGTGTCTTGGAATTACTCAGGAGTCCTATGAAGGCCTTGGGCTAAAATCACTCACTTTGCTGCTCTGGAGTTTATCCTTGATTATGATATTCCCACAGAGGAGGTAATTGCTGTTTAGCAATTTCTGCTTAGCAACCTGGGCCAAGACCCCAATTGGAAAGTCAGCAGCAAGCTCTGCTGCTGCTGATCCCTGAGTCAGGGTGGTCACCCAGCATCTTTATCAGACAGTATAATTATGCCCTTCAACCACCATCAGGCAGAGGTTGGATGCTAAAGGGGGGGTCATTCCTGCCTAGAGGACCAGACACAAAGATGCTCAAATACAAGGGCAGGTAGCTGCTGCTCTGGGTATTCAGTGGACAGGGCCGATGCTGAGTATGACATTTGAGGATTACCCAGGAGATCTGAGAGGCATCAGGTGGTCCTCCCACCCCATGCTGGCCCTCCAGGTCACTGAGGAAGTTCCTGTCCAGTCCTCAGGTCTCCAATCTCACCTGTGGCTAAGGATGGCTGGGGGGTCAGTGCCCTTCAGTTTCCCCTTAGATATGTCAAGTCCCAAACACTGGTCAAGGCATATCTCCCTGGATGTGACCCAGGCTTCTCTACACTTGCTGACATTTGGGCACACCGTTTCCCCTTCCCCAACTTCCACCCCAGCCTCAGGAAACCAGAAGTTTCATGGTTTTTCTTTCATTTCCTCTAAGAAAGTCAACCTTCAGGCACGAATCTGGAAATCTTCTAGGTCAGTCTGTTAGTGATTCTCCTCAAGGAAAGAAAATGAGTTTGTAACATGGACAGAAAGCTTATTTCACTTAGGTCAGAGGCGTCTGCCTCTGCTACAGAGTCTCAGTCACCTGGAGGAGGTGAAAAAGCTCCCTGGTTCTTGCAGGAGGGATGGAGCCTTTCTTTGCCCCTGAGGTCACACTGCCCACCCATGTGGGCCCAACTGGAAGACGGGCGCTGCACTGTCCCCAGTCATGCCAGCATGTTCCCAAAATGCCTTTGCCTTGCAGGCTCCATAGCCTACCCTGGACCAGGCCTTGGCCCAGAATGAGGGAGATGCAACCCAGGAAGCGGATCCCTGGGAAGTGTGTCCTGCCTGGGTTAGTCACAGCTCCTTGGCAGTCATGTGGACTCTGGCAGTCAACAAAGTGCCAACAGTGACATGGCTAGAGCCCCGACCAGCATCTACAGCCTTAGTTGGTGCTATTCACAGTTCATGAATGGATCGGGCACTGAACTGCTCCTTATTCCACCTGGCTAACAGTTTTCAGTTTTCATGGAGACCCTCTCCTGGCTGCCCACACCACCTGCTGCCAGTGGGCGTATTTGGGCTCTGGGGACCTGACATGCTGAACCCTCACAGCAGGGTTGGTGAGAGTGTCCCTCTGCCAGGCCACACTTCATGAAGCATCTCGGTCATTTCATGTGGTAGAAATCATGGAAATAAGTCGGCAAGGGGAAAATAATGAGCAATTGATTAAAATTGGAGGAGTGACTGAGGAGATCATTTTCCCTGGCAACTTGTGGTAAGTGCAAAAAATCAAGTCTTCCTCCTGTGCTGTAGCTGAGCAGTTCTCACAGTGGACAGAACATGACTGTACCCCACAATTACCTTGTAGGAGCTTAGTCCAATCTCAGCATCGAGAGGGCAGCTTCTTGGGGGCTGCCCAGTCCTCCCTTCTCCCCTTCAGGATCAGCCTTGTCTTACTCCCCCCACCCTGAGAACTCACTCCAGTGTTTGGGGAGGGGCTTCTGCACTGCAGTTTGTAGCTTTGTGTCTGAGAAGGCCCTGGTTCCCTTTGAGGAGGTGCTCTTGACATCTGAGACTGAGGGAATGATCCACTCTGAGCTCGGGGTTGGTGGCTTGTCCCCAGAACAGAAGCTGTGTCCTTTGAAACAACCTGGGGTTTTTCTCTCAGTTGCTTCCTTTGCATTGTAGGTGAGAAAATGACATGCAAACCTCTCCCCCAGATGCTTGTGGAGGGTGTTCTCTGAACAAATGGATAGTCTCTCTGTGAAGTGTGTGCTTGTAGATCACTTTCAGCTGGACAGACCTGGTTCCGCAGTATGAGGTCAGCCTTCCCGTGTGCTTTCCATTTCCAGCTGGCAACCTGGCAAATTCTCCCTTCCATGAGGAATCTAGTGCTGCTGATCTAGAAGAGAGTTCAGTGATACGTGTGCTCCAGAGGCATGCTACGCAGGGTTCTGCCTACATCATGCTCCTGAGCCCAAGTGTCATTACAGATGCTGGCCCATGGGTCTTCCCTGTCTCACAACTCTAAGGGAGAGGGTCTTGTCCATCAAAGGTCTGTAGCTGGTGGGAGAGGCACCTGGGAAGGAGTTGCAGGACTTCCCTGGGACTTTGCCAAGAATGGTTTGAGGGCGTAGCCTTCAGAGGGACTGTGATGGTCAGATGCTGACTCCAGCAGTGAGCTCTCACCTCTGCAAACCTGGCAGCTTTCCAGATGCTGTGAGCAGCCTGAGAAAGCACTGGAAACCCGCACTGGCCTGGGAGGGGCAGACCTAGGTAACCACAGGTCCTGGCCTTGCATGCAGGGAGCCTCAGATGAGCAAGCCACCAGGGAAGGACTGACTTACAGGAAGCCAGTCAGAAACATGTGTGGACACAGGGCCAGGGGTGTGACTATCACACATGGTGTGGACACAGAGTAGGGTGGAGCCATCACCTGTGGTGTGAATATTGGTTTTGTGTGGTATAGACACAGGATCAGGAGTGTACAGCTGTGACCTGCAGTGTGGACACAGGGTCAGGTGTGTGACTGTCACATGTGGTGTGAACATGGGGTTAGGTATGGTATAGACACAGGGTCAGGGTTGTTGCTGTCACCTGCCGTGTGGAGCAGGGTTTTAGGGGAACTTGTGTTTGAGGGCTGAGCACCCAAGAACTCCAGAGAAGACCACACCCCTGCCCAGCTCTGCTGTGGCCTCAGGGAAGCATGGTAGAGGGACCCAAAGAATCAGGAGTGGGAACCCCGGAGGTGGAGGAGGCAAGAGGTGGCCATGGGCCCTGGTCTTGGAGGAACGGGGAAGCAGTTGACATGGCTGGGTTGGGGCACTTCCAGCCAGGTGTGAGCAGGGCCACACACATCCAGGGAGGAAGGCGCCTCACATGGGGGCTGACCCTGGGGCCTGCAGGTGAGCATCCTAGTCAGAGGAGACGCTCTTCCTTCCTAGGCCATCACAATGCTCAGGGGAGTAAGAACCACAGGAGGCTGTATCCACAGATCCGGGGGACCTCCTTCTGAATAGAGGTCCACCTGCCTCCTCCCTGTAAGACCCCTTCTCTTTAAGCCCAGTGCAGCCACTGACTCTCGAGACGGTGGGCCTGGGTGCTTCCCTCCAGTGTGTGGGCACTCTGCCCCAAGTGGGACCAGCTCATCACAGGAACCCCTGTGAAGGTCCCAGGAAGAGTGACCAGCACAGGAGTGAGTAGATTTGGGGGCCTCGGCCTCCCCATTCATACAGTGCCTGCACGGGGAGCTTTGGGAGAACCTGTCCATCTGAGCACAGGTAGACAGCAGTGACGCAGGCAATGCTGACTCTTCCCTGGGCCCACGGAGTGTCAACCCTCTGGCTTTGCTGGGGGCTCCTGCAGTCTGGTGCAGTGTGCACACCTAGGACAGCTGGTGCAGTCTCCTCACTCCAGTATCCCATCAAAGTGACCCTGGAAGCACTGCTCACGTACAGGTACCAGATTGGAGGCGGGGGACACAGAGCCAGTGCAGAGAGTGTCGAAGAGCTGCCCAGATCACAACTGGGCAGCAGCTCCATAGAGCCAGGCCCAGTCCCGTGGGACAGCACTGCCCCACAAACCCTTTGCTAAGATGTGTCCTCTGTGAGCTTCTGCTGAGCCCACCTGGGAGCAGAACTGGGCTGGAGGAAACTGGATTGGAAGACCTACCAGAAAGGTGACTGTCGTGTTCCCAAACTGCCAAAGTCCAGCTCTGTGGTCTCCTGTAGAAGCCAATGAGGGGTGATGCCACCCTGTGCCCTTCAATAAAGAAGTCCAGCCAGGTGTGGTGATGCACGCCTGCAATACCAGCAACTTGGGAAGGTGAGGGGGGAGGATTGTGAGTTTAAGGCCGGACTCCACAACTTAGCAAGGCCCTAAAGCAACTTAGTAAGACCCTGACTCAAAATAAAAATAGAAAAGGGGCTAGGGATGTGGCTCAGTGGTTAAGCATCGCTGGATTCAGTCCCCAGGACCAAAAAGAAAAGAAAGCGGTCCACACACAGCTGCTTCCTGTCTTTGCTGAGAGTCGGATCCACACAGGGACTGTTCACAGGCTGAGACTCTGGGTAGGTTCAAAAGAAGGCAGTGCAAGTCAGATTTCTGCCCCAGAGGGAGGAGAGGCAGGGAAGAGTGGCCAGCATGTACTCAGGCACACTCAGGTGTGTGACTGTGCAGTCTGACATGGGCTGGGTGTGTGCTGACTTTCAAAGGGACACAGCCTCGGTTCTTGGTGGTATCACACAGTGGAGAGCAAGGTGCACCCAGGTTGGAGTCTGAATTTGCCATGGCGTCTCCTTGGGAACCACATTCTCCCTGGGCACTCAGGCTCTGATCTCAAGCAGGCCTGGGGTGCCAGCTCTCTGCCCATCTTCCACAAAAAGGAATGGGGAGGGGTTCTCCAGGGAAGTGGCCCAGTCTGTGGCTGTCCTACCAGAAGGACATAGCACTGCCTCAGCTTGGAGGTGTGGAGGCAGGAGGAGGGCCTGGTGTGTCTTCCTGGACCTCACCCTCTTGCCCCCGGAAATTTTTAAGTTAGTGCTTTACAGGCGCACATAATAGTGGGGCCACATCTATTTTCAAACACCTGCGTGGCTCCTGTTGGTGTCCATGTGCCCTGACTCCCACGTGGCTCCTCTGGTTGATGAGGCTCATGTTTTGGGAGACAGAATCACAAGTCCACGCTGCAGACCACGTGCCTCCCACCCTCTCTGGCCGAGGGGCACATCCAAGACACATGTCCTAAGCCTATTCCTCAACTGTGAAATGGAGATGGAGCACTTTGGCCCCTGAGGAGCCAAGGGTGTTGGATTCCCTGGCCTCTGGTAACATGAGTCTCCACATGGGCCCAGAAGCTGCTTTAGGGCCCAGATGGCACCCGTCTTCTCTGGCTCTCTGTGACATGGGCCATCATGGAGCTGGTAGTGGTAACCCTGCAGAGGGCTTGTTCCCTGGCCCTGCCCAAGAGGGGGAAGTGTGGGTGAGGTCTGGCTCAGAGGAGCTCACTACTGGACAGGGCCCAGGCATCTCCGACTGTGCCCATGGTGCCCTGGGCTGCCCTCACCAGGCCTTGCCCCCCGGGTCTTTGTGCCTCAAGGGGCAAACTCAGGACCCCCAAGAGTGGGAATTGCTGGAAAATGGCCATTTCTCCCAGAAGCTGCTCTGGGCTACAAAGACCCGGAAAGTGCTCTGTGGAGGTGACCTGGGCAGTGGCGATGCCTGACTGGTGTCCTGCTTGGTGCCTCGGGCGGGAGAGGTGTGAGCAAGTCCTGGCTCCTGTCTGACCCCCGCTCTTTGCTTCAGTGCTACAGATGTGACCTGCAATCAAGACTGAGTCCAGAAGCATCTTTTTCACACCTCCCATTTCTCTTGACGCATGACACTCAGATTCAAGATGGGAGCAGAGATCAACAAACTCTGTCAGTGTTGTCAACCCAGGTGTGACAGTGCCATCTCCCTAAATTGCCACCAATCTGCCAAAGGCCCTGCTCTCTGCAACCTCCATGGCATTGTTTGCTCACAGTCAGTTAACACTCGAGATCTCCCCTTCCGAGGTGTCACTGTTTGCCATTAGTAGGAAGGAAGGAGCAGGGAGCAGCTCGGGCTCAAGGATTTGGGAAGCTGGAGAAGACTGAATTCTCAATAAGAATGATCTTATTGAGAGAGTAAGAGCTGTATAAAGAATGCCTCTCCCTCCCAGCAACAATCTTCTAAATATGTTGTCAGCTTGTTGTTGATTCTCCCCGTGCATGCCCAAGAAGTCATTTTCTTTGTTAAGAAAGAGATCTCCAGAATCTAAGGCTGTTTTCTGATTTTTTTTATTGTTCAAGGAATCTGTATTCATTAAACCAAACATTAAAAAATGATTGGTGTGCAGCATGATTGCTAGTGCTGAGCAGGCAGGCCTTGCTGGGGCTGGAGGCCGGGTGCCCAGGGCATTCATGGGCCAGCCAAGCCGGGTGCAGATCAGAATTCCACGCAGCATGCATGGTGCATCAGGTTTCACCTTGCATCAAATGCACTTGCAGAACAATGTGGCTTGATGGTGGGAGCAGTGGGGAGGGAGCTGCAGGTTCTGAGTGAAACAGACATTTCTGGGGATGGATGCTCTTTGTAGAGGAGAAGGAAGTGCTAGTGGTGCTGGATGCTCTCCTGGACCCCTCCTCCCTGGAAGGGGAAGAACCAGGAACAGGAGCTGCCTTCCTAGTCATAGGGGTGCCCTCAGAAGTGTGCCCAAGGCTCTCACCTCTGGCAGAGGGCATGGAGGGACAGGGGCGGTGGCACCTCTGTGGCTTGGTCCCTTGCTAGCAGGCACAGTGTCTCCATGCATCTACTACCTGCTAATTTAAATAATGAACAGTGAGGAACTTGTGCTCAGCCTCAGCATGAACCAAGCACCGAGTGAGTATTAAAGAGGTCATTCCAGCAAATTCCGTGAACATAAGCAAGGCAGGGCCAGCGCTCAGCTGGCCAGAGTGGAATGTGCACTGTCTTGGGGTGGCCTCACCTGCCAGGGTCCCACACCATCTCAGGGTGACAGGCACCGTTTCCCTCTCCTGTAGGATTTGGGGCACATTCTGGCAAATGTGACAGTTAAATACCATAGACTCAGTGTGTCTGTGGGCTGCCATCAAACCCCCTGGTGTTTGAGAGATGGGCTGATTGAAGGGCTTCTTTCCATGGCCAGCAGCCCACGTGGTGAGATGACTCCATGGGGCTGAAGAATGCAGCTCCAAGCTAATGCTCTATTTGTGGCCAGTTGCTCTTTCCTGAAGTGGACCTCAGCATCCCAGGGCCACATTGGACACCAGCAGCTGATCCCCTCTTCCTTCCTGGGAACCTGGAACCTGGGCTGCCCACCACTCCTCTGGCCTGCAGAGTGGCTGCGTCCTCACCTCAGGAGGCCTGAGGCACCCCCAGGGCTCCAGTGTGCAGCAAGGAAACTCCATCTTTCCTGCCCTAGGTGCCTCTGCTTCACTGCAGACTGCGGGGCACAGAGGTGAAGCATAGATCCATCTCCATTCTCTCAGGAGGACACACCTGCTGGAGTGGGGGCAGGGAGCCTGTGTTGGGATGGCTCTTTTTGGACATGAGACTGGGGCAGGATGGAGTGTTCTGGGCAGAGGAAGGCAGTGATATGGCCCTGGCACCTCCACACATTTCCTAGAAGCCATGGTAAGCCAGTGCACACATGTAGCCCTGGTGGTTTTCATTGACTCAGGGAGGTGAGTGCTGGAGGAGTCCCACAGGAGAGGCCAGGGGACCCACTGTCTGGTCCAAACAGAGAGAGGTGGCTCCTGGCACAGGGGGAGTGGACTGCAGAGAACCGTAGGTGTACAATGGTCTGAGAGGGGCCAGGTTGGTGAGTGGGGTCAGGTCCCAGGCAGAAGCCCGAGTGTCGGCCTTGAGCATCAGGCAGAGCCTTCTGTTGAGGACAAGCAGAGGGAAGCCAGACTCCCAAACACAGTGACCTCTTCAATGTGGCACTAAAGGACCCCCTGCATGATGATCAGTGCAGAGTCTGCAGGAGGCAGTAGAGACACAAGCACAAGCAAAGCATGTTCTTTGTCTTCAAGAAGTGAGGAGCAAAATCTCCAGGAAGTGTCCAGGTGGGCAGAAGCCAGTGTGGATGCCAAGTCAGCCCTTCCCACCTGAGCCACCAGGAACAGGTGTCTTACCACTCTGTACCTGGTCTCCAGGACTACAAAGAAGAGCAAGCACTGATTTCAGGGTTTTTATTAGGTACAGGGAAAAGAGCCTCACACATAGTAGGTGCTCAGTAAACTGGTTTGTTTTGACTTGCTGGCTGTGGTCCAGAGGACCTTCTGCTCACTCATTTCCATTTTACTCTCTTCTCTCATTTCCTTGTTTTGAGGGGTGCTGCTGGCACAGGATTCAGAGTGCGCCAGACACACCTCCTGGCAAGTGCCCTGCTTATCAGCTCTGACCTCAGTCCTTTTTATCAGGGCTGGACAAGGAGCCAGGAGGGAGCTGCTCTGCAGGACACCCAGGCCTCAGGGTAGGAGAGACTTCTCCCAGCCACTTCCACACCCTCTTGGTGATGGCAGGGGCCCTGCGGTGTCTCCTACTGACCCAGGCCCCAGGGGCATATGAGTATGCCTGTTCCTCACACATGTTGGTGTGTATGAAAGGAAGGTTTCTGGAAGGGCAATTTCTGATTCAAAAAGTATGTGATGTGCATTTTAAATCTCCTAGAAGTTGAATTGTCCAACAAATTAGAACAAATAAAAAAGTAATTAAAAGCGGTTGGATTGGCACATTGTAACTGCACCTATTTCTGGGGTCCAGTGTGACACACATGTACCTTGTATGATGATCAAGTCAGGGTCGCTGACATTGTCGTCCCTTGAGGCGTTTGTCATTCTTTTCTGTTTGAAGATATCAAGCTCCCCTGTTCCAGGTGTGAACTACACAGTAAGCCATCACAACTTCTGTCCTTCCTGTGCTGCAGAGCTCTAGAACCAGCGGCTACCTGCCTGGGTCAGGCACTACCCTCTGAACCTCCTGGCCATGGACCACATGCTCTCCAGCCTCCCTGCCAAGGCCCATGGAGTGGGCCTCCCCATGCCCGCCTCCTCCCCAGCCAGCAGACCCCACTTTCTCCCTCCAGCCAGAGGGAGGCAGGGATACCTCGCTTGGGCCTCCTTCTCATTTCTCTTCCTACAAGCGAAGCGGATAATTCACCTGGGAGAGACGCTTGTTCCATTTTCTATGAACCATCTGCATGTGTCCCTTGGCAATTTATTCTACTAGTTGACTGTCTTTTGCTTATTGATTTGTAGAAGATCTTTATCTACTAGACAAATTAGTACATTGTAATATGAATTCAAATATTTTGATCCAGTTAATCATTTGTTCCCTCTCTTTGTTCCCATTTCTTTTTGTAATTCAGAATTTTCAGATTTTTAATGTGGGGGTAGGCAAAGATTTCTTGAGTGTGACACCAAAAGGAGAAAGGATGACTTGAATGTCATCAGAATGAAGAACTTCTGCCCTTCAGGGACACTGTCTGAACAGAGGGAGGACAATTCACCACCCAGGAGGAAATATTCACAAATCATATATCTGATAAAAGACATGCATCCACAGCACACAGAGGACTCTTAAACTCAAAAATAAAAAGACAGATGACCCAATTTAAAAATGGGTGAAGGATTTCCATAGCATTCCACCAAAAAAGGTAAATTGTCCAGCTGGTGACAATTTAAAAGATGTCATCATCATGTGACTCAGCAAAGTGCAGATCAAATGAGGTGAGACAGCTCCACTCCCTCAGGCTGGTGGGAATACTAAAGATAAACCCAGACAGTAACAAGTGCTGGTGTTACTGTCCACATGAGAGACCAGGCACCCCTCCACCTCTGGGGACATGCTGGCAATTCCCGTGACCATTGGGCCTGGTGCTCTGACCACAAGGAATGAAGGCCAAGTTCCAGGGCCAAATGCTCAATGTGCAGAGCAGTACTGTTTTTATGGTCCAAACTGTATGGTGCCCAAGGGCCCTCAGCAGACACATGGACACAGGTGTAGATCCAACTTCTGAAATTCCACTTGGGCCAGTGTCCTGGAGAATCACTCTCTTCCATAGTTACCTGGAGTTCCATAGTCCTGCATGGCCGTGGCCATCTCTGGAATTTCCTCCATAACCCTTTGCCCATCTCTTTCTGTGACAATACCATACTGTGTCTGTCACTGGAACTTCTGAAATAGATTCTACAGCTTCACATTCCTGTGCTGCTTTTAATTCTCAGAGACTGACTTCTTGCCAATTTTCTTCTCCACATGAAATTTTCTGTTGATGTGTTTGGGTTCAGATGACCCTATTGTGCTCTGGGGTGCTACTGCCTCACATGCGTTAGATGGTGCATGTTGTCATGGACAGCAGACAGCTTCGGGGTCCCACAACAGGAACCAGAGAAGCCACATCTGTGCCAGCAGCAGTGACTCAGATGCCCTGTGGGGAACTGACTACAGGATGAAGCTTGGCGACCGTGGCTTCATTTATGATCCTAATGTCTGTGACACTGCTCAGCTCCATGTGTAGGCATGTCAATCATTTAAGGAGTGTCCATCTAAAGCTAGTGACACATGGTTTATTAGCCCTGAATTTACCTAACTTGCCTTGTCCCTCTTTACATCTGAAGCAAGATTTTCAGCACCCTTTTCAGATCCCTAGAGCAGCACCCAAGGATCTCCAGTACTGCTCTCCACTTTCCAGGAACAGTGGGGTCTTGTGGGAAGGTCACCCCATGATGAGGTGGTCCCCCAAGCAGGAGCAGTCTTCCCATGGGAACTGAAGGCCTGCAGGAACTCAGGCCTAATGGAGAGACATCCTGAGCAACAAGCAGAGACTGCACCCCTAGTGGGAGGGATTTCTCCAGAGTCTTGCAGAACCAGAGCTGAGCAAGTGACCCGCCAGACCATCACACAGCCTCTGGCCCCACCCAGTCCTTCCTCTCTCAGCCTACAACTCTCATGACAGAGTGGAGACACTGATCTCGCTTCGTCTTCCTTATGTGGCCATAATGATTAAAGTTCCTTTCTTGCTTCTTGCCATGACTTTCCTGCTTGGTTTTGGGGGTGAGTGGCAGGACCTGGTTTGTTGGGACACCTACAGTTGGGCCTCTGGGCTGGACTCTGGAACAGTCTGAGCCTATCCTAGGAGCCAGTGCTTCCCCTTTACTTAAGTCTTACTTTATGTCCCCAGCATTGTCCTCATGTAGATCTTGTAGTTTTATTTTCTATTTAAATATGTCCTTGAGGGCCTACATTGTCTCTGAGGTGTGAGACAGGTGGTTCTGGGAGGAGGAGCACACCATGTGTCCCCTGCTGTCCATGTCCTGCCTGGTTGCTGACCAGCCACCACTCAGCCCCTTCCTCTGGAGGCTGCCCTTGCTCTGTTGTCAGAGGGGTGGCAGAAGCTGGCTCTGGGCACACTTACCTGGCTGCCAGGAAGGCTGGAGCACGTGAGGGCTGAAGGGCCTCAGAGCCAATTACAGTGCAGACCATGCTCCAGGGCCCCTGGGGGCTGCTGGATGCCCGCCTGTATCCCCGTGGCTCTGGCGCACACCTGGGTCAGGAAGGTGTCTTGCAGCAGAGCAGAAGCTGCCATGCCTGTGGTCAGCATGGGTGCCGGGGCTGAAGTGGCTCGCTCTGCATGTGACTTGGCTACACAGCCAGTGTGGGCTAAAGGGTGTCCACAGGGCACCCACGTGCCTCCTGTCCTGAGTGTGGAGGCTCCTCAGTTCCCCTGTTTGCTTCTCCACAGGCACAGCTTCATGAGCAGCCGTGAAAAAATTGTGTTAGGATGGGCAGGGGCCACCTGGGAGCTGCCCCCCAGCAAGGAGGTGGAGGGTGGGGGAAAGCTGGTCCCTGACTCAGCTCCACCCACCTATAGGCCAGGGTGCCCAGGACCCTTGGTGCTCACTTGGGCACCTGGCCTCACCTGTAGCCTGTGCACTGTTCCCCTCTGGACCCCTGGGCCTCTGTCCTCGCTCAAGCCTGATGCTGTCAGGTGGATGGAGCCACCATGTACCAGAGCCACCTTCCAAGCCTCTCTGTGGCCTGTTTACTGTCTGGACAACAGGAGGTGAGTTCCTGTGTCATCCTGCTGTACAATCAGGGAGCCTGTGGCATGAAGAGTGAAGTGCCCAGGAATGGAATCCCGTTTTTGCCCAGGCAGGGTAGCTCCAGGACCCGCCGCACAAAGGACTGTGATCTTTGTTGCCCATTTAGGTAAGGGGGTGCTAGGCCCAAGCTGAGTGATTGGGGACCTCACAAGTAACCCCAGGGGTACAGCAGGCCTTCTGGGGTGTGGGGAGGAGCCAGAAGGGCCACGCATGCCCTGGCCAAGCAGAGTCCTCCATGTGTGCATTTCTGGGCTCAAGCACTGCAAGTCCTTCTGTAGGCAGACGTGATCGCAGGGTGATATGACATGGGATCAGTCAGCCATTTGTCCTCAGATGGGGCTGGATGGAGTGAATCACCTGTCACTGAAGGTAGAGAGGAAGTAAGAGCCAGGCAGGGGCCAGAGGGGCTGGCTTGGCTCCCCCCAGTCTGTGCAAGACTCCTGGCAGTGGTGTGGGGTAAGAGAGGCACCTCACCTGGTCAGAGTGCTGTCTGTTCAGGGAACGGGCCTTGCAAACATGGAACAGAGAGTAGAGGAAGAGGCCAGGCAGGAGCGGAGCCTGTCCTTCATCCTTGGCTTCCTCCCAGGCCTGCCCCTCGGCTGGCCCTGATTCACAGGCACAGCCCCTCTGGCTACCTGTGGCTGCTCTGCTCACCTTGGCCCCACACCAGGATAGCCTCTTACAGAACACACCCAGTAGGACCAGGAGCAAAGAGAAAGTGCAGGTTCGTGCCCCAAGTCATCATGCAGAATGTCATGGGTCGTGGTGGTGACATGTCATTGTTTCTGTGACTGCTGCCACTTGGCCACTTCTGGTCTTGCCTGCTCTTCGGGTGTCTGGCGAAGAGGGGCTTTCTCCATGGCCCAGCCCCCACTCATTCTCCCCCCCACACTCATGCACACCTGCACACGCTCCCTGAGGCCCTCAGTGCAGAGCACTGCTGTGCCGCCCGGAGCTGGGGTGCAGGTGGGGGCAGTCGTGGAGGCAGTTCTGGCAGGCTGCTTGGTGGGGCTCTGGGTGCTTCGTGCCTCAGGACCACAGGCTAGTGCACTTGAGACCCTGCGTGCTCTTCACTCACTTTTCTTTAATGGTGAGACAGCTCCCCTGGTTCTGTCTTTGTGGCCTGAGGTGGTTTCCGTATTCTGATTCCCAGCCATCCAGGCTGGGTTCCATGCTGAGGCCAGGGCGGCGTCTCTTGATGATGTTTCCAAAGGGCAGCAGGACCAATGCCCCCACAGTCCTTCTCTGACTCCTCCCCTTAAAAGCCACGTGGACATGAGGTCTGACTTAGGCTAGGAAAGGCTGGGCATCTCCCCAGGTCAGGACTGGTGGACAGACCATTTCACAAAGCTCCCCAGATGTTAGGTACAAACCCCAGGTCCGTGGTCTAGAACCGGCTTGCAGGGCACCTGGAGAAGAGATTGGGCAGGTCCACCTCAGGGAGCCTGGTCTAATAGACCTACCAGGACACCTGGAGGCAGGTAAGCCACACTCTGGGCAGACAGGCACATACTGCTCTGAGGCACCCATAGCACTGTCCTCGGGAGCTTGAGCACACTCCTCCTGCCCTCAGCTCTGCGCCCTCCTGGATGCATGGGGCACCACTGGGGCAAGTAAGGGGCATCTCTTCTGCTGGCATTCACAGTGATGTCCTGCAGAAAATCTTGTGTGGCTGGAGAGACCACCCAGGGATGCAGTGCAGGACATGGGCTGTTTGTGCCTTGTTGACATCTCTGCACACAGACCACGCTCACCTCTGGCTCCTGCACCAGGGTACTCAGACTCTCGAGACCCCCAAATGGCAGACAGGGGAGAGCTGCAGCTCAGCCATGCCCCACCCTGCCTGCTGGCTGTGCTCAACCAGGGCCTCCTGATGCAACAGGTCTGGTGGCCATGTCCAGATGGAGGTGACTGCACTAGGTTGTCTCCCTGGGCCCCTTGGTGGCCCTGGCCCCATGACCCTGGCCCTCCTGTTTCATTTTCCTTGAATTCTACCACTACCCTGCAAGCCAAGCTCTCCCTCTTGGTGGCATGTCCAAGGACCAGAGTTCTTGTGGGTCCCAGAACTTAGAAGAGTCACTGGCTTGGAGTGCTTAGTGAAGATTGTCAAGAGGGAGGGATAGAGGGACAGAGAGGAAGGAATGAGGAAGAGAGCACAGGACAGCTGCTGCTCTTCATGGAAATTGCCTGGAGCAGCTGCCACAGCACGGGTGTCCATCTGTTCCAGGCAAATCCAAGATTGTCAACTGTACCAGGGGCTCCAGCAAGCAATTACAGCCAGAAGTGCTTTTCCACCAAGGTACATAATGACTCATGCTGAGAATGTAATCAAAATATTGGGGTAGTTTAAAAATAATACTCTATTAGGATAATACACCAAAATGGCTAATTCAGAAAGAGTGCTTCCTGCCCTGATTGCATTTGGCTGATGGTACATCAAACACTTTCATCTGAGCACCACACTTCATAGAAATACTTTGCTGGGATGTGTACTGGATTCTGGGTGACTGACATTCAAGAATTTCTATACCCCCAGAAGCATCCGAGCAGTGTCTCAAGTTGACTTGGGTTTTGAAGTTGGGCCTTGAGACACAGAGAAGCTCCTCAAAATGCCCTTTCTGGACAGTCCCAGCAAGGGTGGGGCTGAGCCCTTCCTGGAAGCCTCTGCCACTGTCCTGTGACCAGGTTATGAAGGATGCTGAGCCCTGATCTGCCAGGGAGGAGGGCCAGTATGGACCTGGCCAGCAGAGCGTGTGAGCACCCAGACCTGCCTCCATCTCAGGGAGGATAAGGCTCTGTCCTCATCAATAAGGACCGGTATTCTTCCCTTGTTACAGAGTCTTGGAACTGTGATTCCACACCAGCACTAACAGTCATCATGGACACGAGAACTGCCTTCTCCAGGTCCTCTGGCTCCCTGTGTATCCTCCTTACAGGAATGCCAATCAGACCACAACAGACCCACCTGTTCCAGTATAACCTCATCTGGGTGGGCAGCAGGGGCGAGTCTGAGCCCTGGCTGGCAGCCCGCTCCGCCAGGCAGCCCTTGGCCTCCGCAGTCGCTGGGTGCACTGTGCTGAAGGAGGAGTTCCGGCGGATGCCTCGCAGGCCATCAGTGGCCGTGAGCGACTCGTTCCTCCGCAGGGCGCAGGACAGGTTGTTGTTTTGGGGTGGCAGGGACACGAACACCAACTGGGAGGCCCTGCCGCACGCCATTTCTCATCTTCACCGCCACAGCGCCTGACGTCTTGCCAAAGCCCCCGGGAGGCTTGGAGGAGATGGTCTGCATGGCCCTCTTGCTCTGGTTGATGGTGTTGAGTGCCTACACCCGCTTCTCGATCTTCTCCAGGCTGTCTGACTTACCCTCCTTCTGCCTGCTCTTGAGCGCATCCTGCTCCTTGCCAGGGGTGTTGGGCTGCTCGTTCTCATCGGGCACCAGATAGTGGGAAGGGGCCCAGCCCTCCAGCTCCCCAAACCTCACATACCACCAGCCACTCTCCTACTTCTCCAGCACTTGCACCTCCACACCTGCAGGGAAACTGATGTCCGAGTCCTGGACCTTCTGGTAGGCGCTACATGTCACATAGGAGGTGGCCAGCCCTTTCCACTCCTTCTTGGGGAGACATGGGAGAGTGGTGGCCGGGAGGGTGATGATGTCAGCTGAGCCTCTCCTGGCCCCCTCATGAGGCCCCTTGGAGGCTGTGTGCCGGGGCAGCTCTGAATCCTCACTCCTAGAGCCCTTGAGGCCCCCCGGAGCTGGCTGGTGGGTCTCAGTTGGCATCGTAAAGTGCCGATGTCCATCTTCTCTCCACTCTGTGATTCTGCTCGGTTCAGGAAGGGCTAAGGACGGACAGATGGCTTGGCCCGCGCACAGGAGGTCAGCCCAGCCCTTACATCAGCATCCTTCTTGGCCCCGACCTTGGGAGTGTCGCAGATGCCTGCATCTGAGGCAGAGCCGGGTTTCAGGTCGCCACTGTTCTTTGACAGGGAGGAGGAAGAAGAAGAGGAAGAGGAGGAGCAGGTGGTGTTGATGGTGATGGAGGAAGATAAGGAGGCCGAAGAGCGGTTCTTCCCCAGTTCTGCCTGGGCATTCTTCTCTGCCTTGAGCTTTAGGAGCTAGGCTGACTTGGGGGAGCCTGACTTGGGGGAGTTCTTCCTGGCAAGGGACAGTGAGGAGCTCCCTGGGGAGTCACTGTCCCCAGAGGAGCCTCTGGTCAACAGGGTGTCCTCTGCATAAGGCTGGAAGCCCTCATTCTCATAGATGGTCTCCTCTTCCAGGGTCACGTCTTCTGAAGACTCACCCACCTTGAAGTGGGCCTGCTGCAGGGAGGAGGCGGGAGAGGGCCTCCAGGGCTGGGCAAGCTTCTGGTCTCCCAAGCCTCTGTCCTCTGGGGTTCCTCGCTCAGCTCTGGCTTGGAGTCAAAGCCAAAGGCAGGGATGTCATACTCAGGTTCCTCGTACTTGAGCTTCAGCGGGGAGTCCTGACTCTCGCTAGCACCCACAGGACCCTCCTCAGTCTCCTTGGGCTTGCTGGGGTGTGCCGGAGATGGGACCTTGGGCCGTGTCAGTGTGCTGGTGCAGCGGCTCAGGATGGGTTTCTTGCGCTTATCGATGTATGACGCGGGGCCCGAGCCCTCCTTCTCACCGATCTGCACGTACCACCAGCCGCCCGAGTTCTTGTCAGTGACCTCTGCTTTCTGTCCACCTCGGAAGCTGATCCCGTCCGAGATGCACGACTGGAACTCAGCAATGGTGTAGTACTCCACCTGGACGGAAGGGGGCTCTGGTGGCTTCGGCAGCTGGAACCCCAAGCTGGATTCTCGGCGTAGTGGAGGTCTTGTCCTTAGGTTTGGGGAGCCTGATATACCACCAGCCCTCCAAATTCTTCCAGATCACCTCCACAGTGACACCCTTCTCAAAGCCAATCTCATCCTTGCTTTGGCTGGTATAAGGCTGAATGGTGACATACTTCTCCTCTTCCCCAGTCTTCGAGGTGTTGATATCTGAGTCATCTTGAGTGCCATTCTGGGCCTCCAGGTAGGTGGCAGGAACCCAGCCCTGCTCCTCAGAGGTACTCACAAACCACCATCCGCTCTCGTTCTTCTCAATGACATCCACCACCTCCCCGGCCTGGAGGCTCAGCTCTGAGTTCTCCTACTTCTTATAGTTGGACACCACCACATACTGTTCCAGGATCATGGCCTCGGCGTTGGTGTCAGCACCTGATTTCCTCCTGGAACTGCCATAATCCCTGAAAAAGAAGCAACAACAGACAGACATGGTTAGGGTCGAGCAGGGGCGCGGGGCCGCAGGGCTGGGGTCTCGGGCTGTGGTCGGTCCCAGCGTCGCTGCTCATGTGATGCCCAGGGCTCGTCCCCAGTGGTATTTTTGATGCAAAATCTGTGAGGATTCACAAAAGACCATGAAGATCAAAGCAATCTCAGGAAAGAAAAACAATCTGGTGGCATCATCATATTTCTTGATTTCAAACTGTATTGCGAAAGTATAGTAATGGAAATCATATGGTACTGGTAAAAACAGCCTGATATATAGACAAGTAGTACTTCACAGACAACCCAAAAATGAACCCACACATAAATCGTCAGCCAATTTTTGGCAAAAGCACTTAGAACAAAGAATGGGGGAGAAAATTTCATCAATAAGTAATGTTGGGAAAAATGGATACACACATGCAATGAATGAAACTGGACCCTTATGCTACACTATATACAAAATTTAATTAAAATTTATTAGAGAGTTAAATATAAGATTTAACACTGTAAAACCTAAAAGAAAACATGGGGAGGTCCTTGTCATTCATTTTATCAATATCTTTCCAGTGTTACACCAAAAGTACAGGCAACAAAAACAAACAAGTGGGACTAAAATTTCTGTACAGCAAAGGAAATAACAAGAAAGAGAAAACTTACAGAAAGAAAGATATATTTGCAAAAAATAATTCTAGTAGTGGTTAATATCTAAGATATCTAAGTATTCCACACAACAGCAAAAATCAAAAACAAAAACAAAATTTGTTATTAAAAATGGGCCAAAGACCTGAAGAGACATTTTTCCAAAGAAGATGTATGAGTGGTTACCAATAGGTACTCAATGTCACCGTTACAGTTTAGATATGAGGTATCACCCAAAAGCTCATGTGTGAGACAATGAAAGAGTTTAGAGGTGAAATGATTTGGTTGTGAAAGCTTTAGCCTAGTAAGTGAATGAATTCACTCATACAGAGCAAATTGTGGTAACTGTATTTAGGTAAGGCGGGGTTGAAGGATGTAGGTCACTTGGGGGTGTGCCTTTTGGGTTTATATTTTGCCCCTGGATAGAGGAGCTCCCTCTGCTTCCTGGTTGCCATGGCCTGAGCTGCTTTCCTCCTCCATAACCTTCCACCATAATGTCCTGCCTCAGCTCAGGCTCAGCACTATGGAGTCAGCCATCTATGGACTGAGACATCTGAATCCATGAGCCAAAACATACTCTTGCTCCTTTATGTTGTTTTGTTTGGTATTTTGGTCACAGCAATGAAAAAGTTGGCTAAAACAGAAAATGGTACCAAGATGTAGGGTGGTTGCTGTGACTAACCCGACCATGTTTTTCAGATTCTTTGGGGATTTTTGGAACTTGTGTGAAGAATTTTGAAAAGTTTAGAGATGCAAGTTGGAAAAGCTTTAGATTGTTGTGAGCAAGACCCATACACCAGAATGACAATAGAACTGTGGATTGTAAAGCCTGGGCTCGTGAGTTTTCAGAGGAGGAAGACTCTATTGGAAATTGGACTGGAGTTCAAATTTGGACTAGAGGTTATTCTAGCAAAGTTGTTAACAAGTTGTATATGTTTTGAAACTTTCTGTGAGAGTGAATTTAAAGCTGATGGACTAATTAGTCTGATGGAGGAAGTTTCATCCTCCATATGCTTTAAATAATCTCTTTTTTATGTAAATAATGATTCTAATATATTGTTTATAGAATAACCTCAAGAAAAAATTCTGTAAATATTCAGTGCAGGTAAGTTTTCTTTTGAAATATGTTCAATCTATGATTGATTGAAACCAAAGATAGAGAACCTGAGAATGGAAAGATTTGAATTTGTTTGTCAACAAAACATATTAAACTTTAAAAACAGAAAGCAAATTGGCAAGAAGCAGATTGGGAGAAGATAATCCAGTGCATATTCCTGACTGTGATGGTCAATTGATGGTGTTACCTCTACTGGATTATAGGAAGCTTACAGCATTGGTAAAGCACACTTCTGGGTGTGTCTGTGAGGGTGTTGCAAGAAATTATTGGCAGCTGGGCCAGGGAAGTCAAGAAGACCTAGCCTGACTGTGAGCAAAACAGTAGGAGAAATAATTGTCTCTTCTGTCTCCATTTCCCCACTCAACCAAGTGCACTGGTCCACTTGTCCACTGCTCCCTGTTTCCTCTGCTTTGCATTGTGAACTTGCACCAGTGCAACTTTGGGGGATTCAGACCTAAAAACTCAAACAGGGGAGCACATTAGCATATTGTGTGATTTTTGTTCTCTCTCTCTCTCTCTCTCTCTCTCACCTCTCTCCATCTGAGATTTCCACCTTCTTGTACTGAGCAACTACTAGTTTCCTTGGTTTGGTTTTCTTGCATGAAAACAGCCATTGGGGAACATTTCAGTCTATGTGACCTTGTGGTCCAATCTAATATTCTACCATAAAACTATATTAGAGTTATATATTTTATATACCTATACATATATGCTTGTATGTAGATGTGTGTGTGTGTTATGTTTCTCTGAAGAACCCTGACTTGTACACTGGCAAAATTTTATTTTTAAGATATATAAAGAACTACCAAAAGTGGAGGAAAGCATAAATGTGATACATTTTGTTTGGATTACTTGCCATTCCTAAGAATAAATATACAAAAAGCTAGTGAAAATACATATTAGAAATTACTCAATTTCATTGCTCATCAAAGAAATGCACATTTTAACCTCAATACCATTTCAAGATCAACCAATATGAGTACAATTTCACAAAATTTAACACTACCAAGCTAGAGCACTTGTTAACTTAATCCTCCTGCTTCATGCACTCGTGAAAAGCAGTACTTGCTAGGTGTTTGAAGATTTTACAACCCATGTGCTAGGGCTTGTTGAATTATTTGTAAAATTAATATTTAGTTGTTAACAACTTTTTGGGCTAGCAGTATCCAGGCCCCTATGCAACATATAATCTTGACTGTCTCCCTTCAATTCAGCAGAGATGTAGTATTTAGAAGACTTGAGACATTACGTTTTAAAATAGCTTGTCTTATGTTCCTGAAGCAATCGTGCTCTGTGTTAAAGCTATTAATTTTCTCGATGTAAGTTTTCAATAAACATATTTCTTTAGGAAAAAAAAAACACTACCAAATAATATTACAAAGGTTTTTTTTTATAGCAACTGGAGCATGATGCAGGTTGGGAGATGGTAAACTTGCTCACTGTTTTAGAAAACAAGTTACTATTTTATTTTAGGGCTCGCTGATGTTAAACTGTGCCAGCCAATTCTCACCACTTCCATTCCTAGGAATATACTCAAGGAAAGTGAATTCATGCATCTACAAAGGATGTTGCAAGAATATTCCTAAATAATTAACAACAGTCTCAAACCTAAGTCAACCCATTAGCATGCAGAATGACTGATATGTTCATATAATAGGGAACTTTCCTTGGTAAATGGGAAAAAAATTGCTAACATGCCCACAACATGTTGATCAAAAGACCAAGATAGCAATGGGAGCCTCCTAGAGCTCCACTGACATGAAGTTCCAGAAGATCTAATCTGTGCTGACAGGAGGTGGAGCTGAGGGTGGTGGTGGGGGTGGCAGGGGTGAGTGGGAGGATCAGGAGGGCCTGTGAGATGCTGGGATGCCTATACCCCAACTGGGTAGTGGCTAAGGGAATGCAGGAAGCTCACGTTCATTCAGCTCATCACTTTACATTCACTTTATTGACAACAAGTGTACTTTACCCTCTTTAATTGTATCTGGTTTCTAAATGAATGAATGATGCATGAGTAGGAGTTAGGGAGTCAGAACCTCAGAGTCTGTTTCCATCTTCTCCACCAGCACAGGAAGCAAGCTGAGCTCTGAGAGCCTCAGTTTCACATCTGTGGAGAATTATTGGGGGCTCAGTCGCACTACACAGAGGAGCCCTCAGTTTTTAACACCTAGCAAGTCTCCCAATTTCCATCAATGGCAACTGGCTGTGGAATGATGTGCTGCTCATCTGTGCTACTCATGGTAGTAGTAGTGGGAAGGCATGCTTTAAGAAGTCTGAAGTTCCTTTCAGGCCTTTACTTTGAGCCCTGACAGCCCTTCCTACAAAGGCCCTGTGCCTCTGAGCACACCACAGGGCAGAGGGCAGCAGTTAACACCATGTGACTTCCCTGTACCACCCCTGGGAGGAGGGTTTGTGCACAGGCCTGTCACTCTGTGGGAGGGACTACATAGCCCTGCTGGCAGTAATAGCTGGAAGCATCCTCAGCCTCTACCCTGCTGATTTTGAGAATGAATTCTGTCCCAGACTATGTCCCAGCAAAATGGTCTGGGACAACAGATGACTGGTTATCAGCATCATAGATGAGAATCTTGGGAGTCTGGCCTAGTTTCTGCTGGTACCAGGTTAGATAGTTACTGACGCTCTGACTGGCAGTGCAGGTGATGGAGGCAATTTCTCCTGAAGTAACAGTCAGGAAGGCTGGAGACTGTGTCAGCTCCAGGCTACCACTGGCAACTGGGAAGGAAGAAACAGCATTTCTGTAGTCAACTGGGTCCCACTCCATTTCCCCCAGCAGACCTGGCTGTCCCAGTCCCCAACTCGAGAGCCCCTGGGTCTCTGGGGGAGACTGGGTCAGAGATGCACAGAGCCCTGGGAGCACCTCACACTAGGAGAAGAGATCTCTGTCACCTCAGATTGCTCCCTGTGGTCCCTCCTCACCTGGGCACCAGAGCAGCAGAAGGCAGAAGAGGGCAGCCAGGTCACCCGTGCTCAGTCTGGCCCTGCCTGAGGCTCCTGCTGTCCAGATTCACCAAGTTATTCACAAGCCTGTTAACAGGTACTCTGAGAAGCAGAAATGCTCTCTAGGGAAACATGCAAATCAGCAAGGGTTGGCTGGACCTGGCCTGGCAGTTGCAGAGCTGGCACCCTGGGGGCTCAGTTCCTGCTGACATCCACACGTAAAGTCCCAGAGGAGATTCTTCTTGGCTTTGTGAGATGAAAACATCTCTGTTCTGGTCCTTCTTTGTCCTCACGGTATGAGACTTTGTGGTTATAATAGGGAATTCTCCTAAGAAAGAGAAAACATAAAATGCTATCTGATCCTGTGACTTAAACTTTAACATGAAAAGTAATTGCCCTCCTAGAATTTCATGGAATATCATCTTCTACAGGAGGCTATGAAAAAATGTCTCTGTATTGACCTTGGTTTAGGGGGGATGCCAGGAGAGATGGGGAGTGCGTGTCTGGGGAAAATCCATGGCGTACCTCTTGGGGTTGCTGCACACCAGGGAAGACTCAGCTTATTGGAGTATATTTCTGCAGCCACTGTGATCCTTTACTTTACAGATCAATACATTCTGCACCTTAACTTTTTTCTCATTTTCTATATTATTTTTCACTGTACCTGATCACACTATCATGTCTTAGGGTAATTCTGTCTTCTTTGCCTGATGGTGTTCCAGTGTGATCATGAACAGTTCTCCCTTCCTATCCTCACAGTGAAACTGTGATCACTCTATGTTCTGATTCTCTTTCTTCCATACATGGAGATACTTCTTAATTAAGAGTTAGTCATACATGGTAGATGGGCACATGCAGCCCAAGTGGACCAGCTCACCTGTGGTCTACCAGGGCAGGGAGTGCCATGTCCAGGAGAAGTTCCACGTTCCTCTTACGAAGCAGGTAGGAGCATGAGCACCTGGAAGGAGCCTGTCACTAGCAGCAGGGTCTAGCAGGAGCAGGAGGGGCAACACGGCCTGCCAAGAGCAGGCAAGGAAGACTGAGCCATGAGAGCGAGCCCTCACAATGGCAGGAATAGAGCAAAGCACTTCTGCAGCCTGTGCAATGACCACAGAGCCAGTCCCACCAGGGGCAGAAGCAGCGACTAGGGTGAGGAGTGGGCCCTGGGCCATGCTCCATGGCCAGAAACAGCTTCAGAGAGGCCAGCGCAAGGGGACGTCAGATCCATGAGAGAAATGCAAGGAAGGGCAGCAGAAACCCAGGGAGACAGAATGGAACAGGAAGGGCCCTCCCCACAAGTCACTGTGATGGGTGGTAAGGAGCAGGCAGCTGGCCCAGGCCCTCTGCTCCTGCATGCGCTGGGCCTTTTCTCTGGAGGAAGAGGAGTGCAGTCCCGGAGGGGCAGGCAGCCCTGGCACCAGCTCACCCACCCTGTCCTCAGCGCAGGGCCCAGGCCCTTCTTGAACCCTTCTCTGCAGCTGTTCCCATAATTTCCCCTGCCACCACGCAACAGCACAATTGTTCCGGCTGCCTCCAGGTTCAAGGGGATGTCCCTTCCATGGGGGAAAGAGCAGCTTGCTGGTCAGGAAACCTGGCTTCTATGCAGAAATGCCTGTTTCAAAAGTGAAGGATTCTGGACCAGGGCTGCCATTACACCTGAAATTCTCTTTTCACGCCATGCTGAAAAGATACACACAGGTGTATCCCAAGCCAATCCTCCAGTGCAGAGAGCCCTTCCTGCTGGTTTCTCTGAAGGCACCTGCTGGAACCCTGAGCACAGCCCACTCAGAAGGGCCACTCTGGGTGCGGTGTTCCTAGTGCCCAGCAGTCCTGCCTGGTGGCACACTGCCCTCCATCCTTTCTCACCTCAGTGTTCTCCTTCTTTCTACACTCACCTTCAAATCAAGACATGAGAAATCCTACTTCCAAAGCAAAGCAGACAAATTGAAAATAAAAAGAAGTCATTTCTACGAGCAAAGCAGCAGCCAAGGTCCAGGGTGCCATGGTCTTTGGTTGCTCAACCTGGCCACATGCAGGCTGCCCTTTGTTTTTTTTTTTTTCCAGAAACAAGGAGCCTGCCCAGTTCCCAGCAGCCTCTGCCCTGTGTGGGAGACCTGGAGTGTCAGTCAGGTTGGGTCGTGGTGTTTGCAAGGGAGGCCAAATAGTGAGACCGGACACACAGGGAGGAGAAACAGAGAAGGCTGCTGGTTGGCCTGAAGAGGGCTCAGCAGGTGTGGGGCTGACTGGGATGGGGACAGTGCCAACAGTTTACAAGTGACCCTTCAGCTTCAAAGCTGTGATTTGCCACCTGTTTCCATCCTCTGGACATGAAGTGCCTGGGCGGAAACCATCACAGAGGTCACTTCTCACCTAGAACCTGCCCTTCCCCTGACTTCAGCAAGCCAGGATCTGCCCCACTAGCTCTACACCTGCTGAGCCTCAGACCTGGGCCCAGCCCCAAGGTTCCCTCCCTCTGTCCCCTGGCATGCACCTCTGACCACACAAGGCCCCTTTCCATCCAACCACATACTGCTTCTCATCGTCTGGGATGGAAGTACCAGCCCTATCCTGTTGTTTAAGCCACCTTCTCCAGAGCTTTATAGCAGCTGCCCAGGAAGCTGGTACCCTGTCCTCCTGTCCTGGGGAGGTCATGGCATGCCACAGGGCCAGATCTCCAGGCTACTCCCATGCAGCTCACTCCCTGTTGGGCTGGTTGGATGCAGTGCCCAGGCTGCTCCTTGCCTCCTGTGTGGGCATGGGGCCCAGGAAGCTGCAATGTTTCTCAGAGTTCCCAGATGGAGGTGGAGCCAGCCCGGCCCCATCTTTCCACAGCTAGTCTGCCCTGCACTGGAGCATGAGATGGGCTTTAGTTCCTGTTTCACCTGGTAGGGACCATGCCTACCTTCTTTGCCAATGTGGGTGATAGGGTGGCTGCAGATATAACGGATAAAGTTAGCCCATTATGTCCTGTTATCCATTTTGTTGCATGTTGAGCAATAAATATACCATGTATGTTACTTTGAAAGAACTATTTATGTTTTCAGAGTTCAATTCTTTTGAGGAAAATAGGTGAATGAATAGTCATAATATCCCTTAATTTCATTGGCTTCATTAATAGTACTAACAATAATAAAAGATGTAATAAGATTTGGGTTATGATTTCTAATTTATTTTAATGTACCTGTGTCCATTTCACTGAAAAGTTCAGAAAATCAAAACCGTGGGACTTGGTGAGCTAAGGTGAGGTTATACTGGAACAGGTGGGTCTGCTGCAGTCTGACTGGCATTCCTGTAAGGAGGGTACACAGGGAGCCAGAGGACCTGGAGAAAGCAGTTCTTGTGTCCATGACAACTGTTAGTGCTGGTGTGGAATCACCTTTCCAAGACACTGTAACAAGGGAAGAATGTTGGTCCTTACTGATGAGGACAGAGTCTCATCTTCCCTGAGATGGAGGCAGGTCTGGGTGTTCACATGCTCTGCTGGCCAGGACCACACTGGCCCTCCTCCCTGGCAGATCAGGGCTCAGCATCCTTCATAATCTGGAATCCTGTTCTGCCCAGCCCACAGGACAGAGGCAGAGGCTTCCAGGAAGTGCTCAGCCCCACCCTTGCTGGGACTGTCCAGAAAGGGCATTTTGAGGAGTTTCGCTGAGTCTCAAGGCCCGGACTTCAAAACCCGAGCCAACTTGAGACACTGCTCAGATGCTTCTGGGGGTATAGAAATTCTCAAATGTCAGTCCATCTGGAATCCAGTACACATCCCAGCAAAGCGTTTCTGTGAAGCGTGGTGCTCAGATGAAAGCATTTGATGTACCGTCAGCCACATGCAATCAGGGCAGGAAGCACTCCTTCTGAATTAGCCATTTTGGTGTATTATCCTAATAGAGTATTATTTTTAAACTACCACAATATTTTAATTACATTCTCAGCATGAGTCATTATGTACCTTGGTGGAAAAACACTTCTGCCTGAAATTGCTTGCTGGAGCCCCTGGTACAGTCAACAATCTTGGATTTGCCTGGAATGGATTGACATCTGTGTCGTGGCAGCTGCTCTGGGCTCCTCCCATGAAGAGCAGCAGCTGTCCCATGCTCTCTTCCTCTTTCCTGCTTCTCTGTCCCTCTGTCCCTCCCTCTTAACAATCTTCACTAAGCACTCCACGCAGGCCAGTGACTCTTCTAAGTTCTGGGACCCTCCAGAACTCTGGTCCTTGGACTTTCCACCAAGAGAGAGAGCTTGGCTTGCAGGGTGGTGGTAGGATTTGAGGAAGACAAAACTGGAGGAGGGCCAGGGTCATTGGGCCAGGGCCACTGTGGGGTGCAGGGAGATAGCCTAGCATGGTCACCTCCATCTGGACCTGGCCACCAGACCTCTTGCATCAGGAGGCACTGGTTGAGCACAGCCAGCAAGCAGGGTGGAGTGTGGCTGGGCTGCAGCTCTCCCCTCTCTGCCATTTGGGAGTCTCGAGCATCTGAGTACCCTGGCGCAGGAGCCAGAGCTGAGTGTGGCCTGTGTGCAGAGATGTCAACAAAGCACAAAGAGCCCATGTCCTTCACTGCATCCCTGGTGGTCTCTCCAGCCACTCTAGATTTTCTGCAGGACATCACTGTGAATGCCAGCAGAGATGATGCCCCACACTTGCCCCAGCAGTGCCCCATTCATCTAGGAGGGCGCAGAGCTGAGGCCAGGAAGAGAGAGTGTGCTCAAGCTCCCGAGGACAGTGCTATGGGTGCCTCAGAGCAGCATGTGCCTGTCTGCCCAGAGTGTGGCTTACCTGCCTCCAGGTGTCCTGGTGGGTCTATTAGACCAGGCTCCCTGAGGTGGACCTGCCCAATCTCTTCTCCAGGTGCCCTGCTAGTTGGTTCTAGACCATGGAGCTGGGGTTTCTTCCTAGCAGCTGGTGAGCATTGTGAAATGACCTGTCCACCAGTCCTCACCTGGGGAGATGCCCAGCCTGCCCTAGCCTAAGTCGGACCTCATGTCCATGTGGCTTTTAAGGGGAGGGGTCAGAGAAGGCTGTGGGGGCATTGGTCCTGCTGCCCTTTGGAAACATCATCAAGAGACACAGCCCTGGCCTCACCATGGAGCCCAGCCTGGATGGCTGGGAATCAGAATATGGAAACCACCTCAGGCCACAGACACAGAACCAGGGGAGCTGTCTCACCATTAAAGAAAAGAGAGTGAAGAGCGTGCAGGGTCTCAAGTGCACCAGCCTGCGGTCCTGAGGCATGAAGCACCCAGAGCCCCACCAAGCAGCCTCCCAGAACTGCCTCCACGACTGCCCCAACCTGCACCCCATCTCCGGGTGGCACAGCAGTGCTCTGCACTGAGGGCCTCAGGGAGCGAGTGCAGGTGTGCGTGAGTGTGTGGGGGAGAATGAGTGGAGGCTGGGCCATGGAGAAAGCCCCTCTTCACCAGACACCCAGAGAGCAGCCAAGACCAGAAGTGGCCAAGTGGTGGCAGCCACAGAAACAACCACATGTCACTGCTGTGACCCCTGGCATTCTGCACAATGACTTGGGGCATAATCCCCCACTTTCTCTTTGCTCCTGGCCCTCCTGGGTGCGTTCTGTAAGGGGCGGGGCTGAGGTGAGCAGAGCAGCCACAGGTAGCCAGAGGGGCTGTGCCTGTGAATCAGCGCCAACTGAGGGACAGGCCTGCAAGGAAACCAAGGACAAGGGACAGACTTGGCTCCTGCTTGGCTTCCTTCCTCTACTCTTGGCTCCACATTTGCGAGGTCCGTTCCCTGAACAGCCAGTGCTCTGACCAGGTGAGGTGCCTCTCTTGCCCCATGCCATTGGCACAGCCTGTGGGGAGCCAAGCCAGCCCCTCCGGCCCCCGCCTGGCTCTTATTTCCCCCCTACCTTCAGTGCCAGGTGATTCGCTCCATCCAACCCCATCTAGGGACAAACACCTGACTGACCCCATGTCATATCACCCTGGGGCCAGGTCTGCCTATGGAAGGACTTGTAGCACTTGAGCCCAGAAATGTACACATGGAGGTCTCTGCTTGGCCATGGCAGATGTGGCCCTCCCACACACCCCAGAAGGCCTGCTGTACCCCTGGTGTGACTTGTGAGGTCCCTACTCACTCAGCTTGGGGCCTGGCACCCCCTTACCTAAATGGACAACAAAGATCACAGTCCTTTGTGCAGCAGGTCCTGGAGCTATCCTGGCTGGAAAAAACTGGATTCCACTCCTGGGCACTTCACTCTTCCTGCCACAGTATCCGCTGCTGTGCAGCAGGATGACACAGGAACTCACCACCTGTTGTCCAGACAGTAAATGGGCCACACAGAGGCTTGGAAGGTGGCTCTGGTGCATGGTGGCTCCATCCACCTGACAGCTTCGACCTTAAGCGAGGATGGAGGCCCAGGGGTCCAGAGGGGAACAGCACACAGGTTGCAGGCAAGGCCAGGTGCCTCTGGAGCACCGTGGCCTGTAGGTGGGTGGAGCCAAGTCAGGGGCCAGCTCTCCCTGACCCTCCTCCTCCTTGCTGGGGGGCAGCCCCCAGGTGGCCCCCGCCCATCCTAACACCATTTTCCATGGCTTCTCATGAAGCTTGGCCCTTGGAGCAGCAAACAGGGGAACTGAGGAGCCTCTGCACTCAGGGCAGGAGGTACGTGGGTGCCCCTGTAGATGTCCTTAAGCCCATGCTGGCTGTGCAGCCAAGTCACATGCAGAGCGAGCCACTTCAACCCTGGTACCCACGCTGACTAGAGACATGGCAGCTTCTGCTCTACTGCAAGACACTTTCTGACCCAGGTGTGTGCCAGGGCCACAGGGGTCCAGGCAGCCATCCAGCAACCCCCCGGGGACCTGGAGCTCGGTCTGCATGGTCCCTGGATCTGAGGCCCCTCAGCCCCCTCATGTGCTCCAGCCTGCCTGGCAGCCAGGTAAGTGTGCCCAGGGCCAACTTCTGCCACCCACTGACAACAGAGCAAGGGAAGCCTCCAGAGGAAAGGGCTGAGTGGTGGCTGGTCAGCAACCAGGCAGAACATGGACAGCAGGGGACGCATGGTGTGCTCCTCCTCCCAGAAGCACCTGGCTCACACCTCGGGGACAATGTAGGCCTTAGAGGACATATTTAAATAGAAAATAAAACTACAAGATCTACATGAGGACAATGCTGGGGACAAGCACTGGTTCCTAGGATAGGGTTAGGCTGTTCCAGAGCCCAGCGCAGAGGCCCAACTGTAGGGGTCCCAACAAATCAGGTCCTGC
Source organism: Sciurus carolinensis (assembly GCF_902686445.1). NCBI lineage: Eukaryota > Metazoa > Chordata > Mammalia > Rodentia > Sciuridae > Sciurus > Sciurus carolinensis. The sequence continues at coordinate 363,901 of NW_025920183.1, forward strand.
CACTCACCCCCAAAACCAAGCAGGAAAGTCATGGTGAGAAGCAGGAAATGAACTTTAATCAATATGGCCACATCGGGAAGACGAAGGGAGACCAGCGTTTCCGCTCTGTCGTGGGTGCTAACAGGAGCTGTAGACTGAGAGAGGAAGGACTGGGTGGGGCCAGAGGCTGTGTGATGGTCTGGCGGGTCACTTGCTCAGCTCTGGTTCTGCAAGACTCTGGAGAAATCCCTCCCCCTAGGGGTGCAGTCTCTACTTGTTGCTCAGGATGTCTCTCCATCAGGCCTGGGTTCCTGGAAAGCCTTCAGTTCCCATGGGAAGACTGTTCCTGCTTAGGGGACAACCTCATCATGGAGTGACCTGCCCACAAGGCCCCACTCACTGTTCCTGGAAGGTGGAGGGCAGGGCTGGAGATTCTTGGGTGCTGCTCCAGGGGTCTGAACAGGGTGCTGAAAATCTTGCTTCAGATGTTGAGAGGGACAAGGCAAGTTAGGTAAATTCAGGGCTAATAAACCATGTGTTACTAGCTTTAGATGGACACTCCTTAAATGTTTGACAGTGTCACAGATGTTAGGATCATAAATGAAGCCACAGTTGCCAAGCTTCATCCTGTAGTCAGTTACCCACAGAGGATCTGTGGGCCTGAGTAACTGCTGTTGGCAGAAGTGGCTTCTCCGGTCCCTGCTGTGGAACCCCGAAGCTGTCTGCTGTCCACAACATGCAGCATCTAACGCATGTGAGGAAGCAGCACCCCAGATCACCACGGGGTCATCTGAACCCAAACATATCGATGCAAAATTTCACGTGGAGAAGAAAATTGGCAAGTCACTTTCTAAGAATTAAAAGCAGCACAGGAATGTGAAGCCATAGAATCTATTTCAGAAGCTCCAGTGACAGATACAGTATGGTACTGTCACAGAAAGAGATGGACAAAGTGTCATGGAGGAAAGTCCAGAGAAAGCCACGGCCATGCAGGACTATGGTGCTCCCGATAACTATGGAAGGGGGTGATTCTCCAGGACACTGGCCCAAGTGGGATTTCAGAAGCTGGATCTACACCTGTGTCCATGTGTCTGCTGAGGGCCCTTGGGCACCTTGCAGTTTGGGCCATAAAAACAGTACCACTCTGCATACTGAGCATTTGGTCCTGGACCTTGGCCTTCATTCCTCATGGTCAGAGCACCAGGCTCAATGGTTACAGGAATCACCAACATGTCCCCAGAGGCGGAGGAGTACCTGGTCTCTCATGTGGACAGTAACACCAGCACTTGTTACTGTCTGGGTTTATCTTTAGTAGTCCCAACCAGCCTGAGGGAGTGGAGCCGTCTCACCTGGTTTGATCTGCACTTTGCTGAATCACATGATGATGACATCTTTTAAATTGTCACCAACTGATGCTGTACCTTCTTTGGTGGAATGCTATGGAAATTCTTCACCCATTTGTAAACTGGGCCATCTATCTTTTTATTATTGAGTTTAAGAGTCCTCTGTGTGCTCTGGATGCATGTCTTTTTCCTTCCAATCTTCCTCCGGAGATACTTAGAAAACGCCCAGAATGACTGCTGCACATCAAGTGCATCGACCGGCCAGCACCCTGGCCCTAGGCAAGGACTGCGAGGTGGCCACGCCCACCTGGACTGGAAATCTGCATCCCCAGGTGGCCCTGGAGCCTGGTTCCCAGGCTCTGCAGTCCCGGCGGCACTGCTGCCCCCTGCTGGCCGTCCCCTGAACATGCACCCCATTCCCCTGTGGGCTCTTCAGAGGATGAGGTGGTGCCCAGGCCAAAGGTCACAGCTGGTTAGAAACCTCTGCAACACTCAACCCTCCCAGGCAGCTGGCCATCACTCGAGGGCTGTGAGGAGAAAAGGCTCTTGGCACTGGGTGTTCTGCTCAGCAGAGGGCAGCTCAGGACCCCCGGGCAGCACCCAGCCAGGTGCTTCCGCATGAAGCTGGTGAGAGGCCTGGGTCTGCAGTGCACACTGGGTCCTGCTTCATCTTCACAAGGGCTGGAGAGGGAATGTGTCTGCCATCTGCTAATGGGAAGCCGAGGCTCGGACTGTGGTGGGCAGCCCTGGCTCAGTCAGCTCTCCTTCTGGTGGGGCTGGCTGTGTCCCCGCTGTGACAGCCAGGCAGAGGCTCCCCTTGGGCTGGGTGGATACTGCACAGTGATCACCCCAGGCTAGATGGTCCTGCACATACAGTACATTGTCACTGCACGGTCTCTTTTAGGGACCCTCTCAAGCTGATTCTAAACCCATATCCACGTGTAGAAGGTCAGGGGTCTGCAATGTGCTGTAAAGGATGATGACCGAGGATTCCCCTGCCACACTGGAGAGCGGTGGTGATGCTGCTGTCCCTGAGCCAGGGTGCTCCTAGTGGCAGCAGAGGCAGCACTAAGCTGGAGAGCAGGCTGTGGACCTCGCCGGATGGAGCGTGGACCCCAGCTGGGGTGCCCACCCTGCCTGCTGCCCCTATGGAAGCGTGACACCAGACACATACATGGGTGCTGGTGGGCCAGACCAGGGAGAGGCTCAGACACCGCACAGCCTGTGGAGGACCTCAGGGGAACATCCTCACCTGCTGGACAGGGGACGGGTCTGAGGTCATCAGGCATCTCACAGCAGCCAGCGGAAGAGGAGAAGAGGGTGAACTGGACAACATGACCATCAGCAATGTTGCCATAAAGAGGTGGGAGGACACCCACAGAGTGAGAAGGGGGTGGGGCAGATGAGTCCAGGGCTGGTGGAGACCATCATCCAGAGAGGCACCGTTCACTGGGACTTTGAGCACTGATGTCAGCCGGCAGCTGCAGGCCAGCGGGAGCCACCAGTCAGCAGGTGACAGAGCCCTTAAGTCTGCAGGGGTGCCCGGGAGAGAGCCCACTGCGGGTGAGGATGGGGAATGACCTGAGTGGGTGTGTCAGGAGCAAATCCTGGAACCTCAGAGCCACCAGAGCCAGGTGCAGGACGCAGCCCACAGCCATGCTACGAGCACCCATGGAACCTGTGGCTGGACTGAGGGGCACACCACTCCCTCCATGACCAGTACCCAGAGGAGGTGACTACCCTCTGGGACACCACATCCTCAATAGGACTCAGCCTTTGGAAATGGGAAGACCACAGGGTGAGCTGGGGAGAGGAGCCCATGGAGGGACATCGCCAGACTAAGTGTGGAGAGCTGGCCAGGCTGGGCTGAGAGGGATGCTTGCTCATGGGTGTGGCAGAGAAGAGGGTTTCCAGGCCCCAGCAGGCCTGTCCCACAGGGCTGGGAGTGGGGACTATACAGGGTGCCCTGTGCTCCTCAGGCTGCAGGCGGGCTGGGGCTTCATGTTGGGAAAGACACATTTTATAATAAATCCACAAAGGAGGGGTGAGGAGAGCTTCACAGACTGATGGTTATTCATCCCAAACAAGAACACACTGAGTCCAATAGCAATAGAAGGAAACTGTTAAAATATGTGAAGCACATTTGCTAAACTTGGGACAGACACAGGCTGAGTGTCCACGTGGTCTGCCACTCCGTCCTGGAGGGTGAAGGCCAGCTCACTGGGCCCTATTCACACATATAGCTCTTGGTGGCACAGTGAGGGAGCAGAAGGCTGCTGTCCTTTCTTCCTAGATGGTATGATTTAATAACTCAGAAACCTGCCCACTGCTTATTATGAGAAAGACTTTTTGTTTTGTAGATACAAAGAAGGCAAATGTGCAAAAATCAGTAGCTTTCTCTAACCCTGTGTCTCTTTTAAACTATGAAAAATATCTCATTTACAACAAAATTGGCAACAACTTATTAATACCAAAAAAATTTATAAAAAGGAATAGTACATTATTAATCTATTTGTAAGAAAGAAATACAGCCTACGTTAGAATCCTAAAAACTATTTGGAAGAAATAACCCAAACACTAATATATAAAGAAATATGCCCATTTCCTAGGGAAAACATATCATTGTGAAACTGGATTCCACGTCACTGTGTGCACGCACTGCAGTCCAGGCAGACACCACTGGCTGCTGCTGTCATCAAAGTGGGTTTAAAGCCCCAGGAAAGCAGGGGTGAACATCCTCTGGGTTGGGAGCTGGCGGCTGAGCTGCCTTCTGGGCCCCAGGTGTCCCGGTGTCCTCTGGAGGCCCTGGCGCTCCCTCTGCTGATGGTGCGCTGGTGGATCTGTTCTCCAGTTTGGATGGTGCACCTATCCCCAGCTCAGCGGGTATGGCCATGAGCTGTGTCACCGGAAACTGGGGCTGTGCTGCTGGAGGCACTTCTGGTGGCACTGCAGCTGCAGAAAGAAAGAACCCAACATGACCGCCTTGCCCTGGGCATTTTCTACTTGCTGCCAGCACATGCCCTGAGAGTAATGCAGCTCCTCTCCCATGGCATGTGTCTTCTCAGTCCAGGGCCACCAGGCTTTTGTGGCTCAGAACCAAAAACCAGTTCCTGTGGGGACAGCACAAGTCTTCCTCACACCATCATCCACCCCAGTGTCCTCGTCACAGGCCCAGACTCACTGGGATTGGGGTGCTCCAGCTGTGTCAGGAGTCCGTGAACATGGAGGCTCAGTTTCGTCCCAGGCATGGTGACCTTCAGGAAGGTGTCAAGACACCTCAGGGTTTTCAGACCCGAGGACCCAAGGAAGTCTTCAGGATTTGTAAGTAGCAGTGTTTGGATGATGGAGCAGAGGGTGCTGTGGAGGTGGGAGTGGGCAGACAGCCGTCAGCACCTGTCCCCTCAGGCTTGACCCGCCCAAGGACCCCTGCATGATGGGCTTCCCTCAGTGTGACTTGGCAGCCCCCAGGAAACAGGTGAGGTGGGCAATCCTTAGTGATGTGTGTGGCCATCAGTCCCCCAGCTTCTGTCCAGTCTGCGGGACTGGCAGGTGGGTGATATGGCATGATCGGCCGTGTTGGAGGGATCCTCACTGGGCCTGACCCTGGGACCCTGGTCAATCCTCTGCTCCTTGGATCCCAGACCCTCCCCTCTCTGTCCTGCTGCAGGCAAAGCCCTCTGCTGGGAGTCACAGCAGTGTGGACCTGGCTTTGCCCAGCCTCCTCTACACCAGGCTCCCAAGTGCCCCAACTGGAGAAGGGACCCTCCCTCTCCGACTAAAGACCACTCACTTCTTCACTTTCAGCTGCTCCTCCTCCTCTTGTGCCCTGAGGTCTCCATCCCTAGAGAAGGCCAGGTGGGTGTCACCTCTTACAACCCAGGCCCCTTACCTCCTGGGTGCCTGGTGGGATTGACCAGCTTCCTGAGAGTTGGGGCTCCTGAGTGCTGGGAGGTGTGTCTCCCTCCTCCTGAGTGACAGGCTACCTGGAGAGATGAATGGACCCACCACCCTCTGCCTCTCTGTCTCCAGGCCCGGGACCCCGCATGCATCCCAGGGTTCCCTGTCAGGCTCCGTGGTGAACAGGGACCCTCCCAGAAGTGATCCACACTTTCCTTTTCTTCCCAAAAGTGGAAGCTGCTTTCCTGAGTCCTCAGAGCTTGATGAGAGGCCCAGGGAGAAGCTCAGAGCCCTGGGCCCCAGCCTGAGGCCAACGTGCCAGGGCTCCTTCTCCTTGGTCCTGCACACACCCAGGCAGGGTGGTCCTTGTGGCCCCTCCCTCCACAGTGATGGCTGACCTCCCACACATGCTGGAGGGGGCGGGCCCTGGGCAGGGAAAAGGGGCGCACCTTCTGCACAGCTGCTCCGTCAGCTTGTGGGTCCTGGTCAGACTCTGGTACGTGCACAGGAATTTGTGGATGAAGGCCTCATTGCCCCTCTGCATGTCATTGATGATGTCCTCCACCACCAGCACCTTGAATATCTGCACCAGCCTGGACAGGTCCTCTGGTGCAACTTTGATCTGTTCCTCATAGTGTGGGTATGAAAGGGGACACTTCAACATGGAATCAGTGGCAACCTTCAAATGATGCTGGCGGATCATCAAGTGACATCCAAAGAGGTCCTGCTCTATTTGTATCCTTTTCTCTCTCTCTCTGTCTCTCTGTCTCTCTTTCTCTCTCTCTCTCTCTCTCTCTCTCTCTCTCTCTCTCTCTCTCTCTCTTTCTCTTTCTCTTTCTCTCTCTCTCTCTCTCTCTCTCTCTCTCTCTCTCTCTCTCTCTCACACACACACACACACACACACACACAAACACAGCCGTGAAGGACTGCAGTCTCCAAGACAGGATCGGAGTGGGGGGCTACCCTAAGCTCACCTGCTCTGGGGTACTGTGTCTCATTCTCCAGTTTCTCCTAAACCTTTGCCAGATGGGAGGGGGCTGGAAACTATCCCAGCATCTCCACATTCGGGACAGGCCCCTGCTCAGGGTCTTCCTGAGGCCTGTGCAGCCACCCGTTGGGAGACAGCAAAAGCTCATGGCTCTGGATCGCTCTCTCCACACAACTGAACTGACTGGGCTGTGCCCGGTCTCTGGGTGCCTGGCTACCAGGGTTCCAAGTTCTCTTTGTTCCATTGCCAGGAAGTGAGGTCACTTCCTGGGGTCCCCTTACCTGAGGCACTTCCTCACAAAACGGGAGCCATCTTGGAGTCATCTGCTCCCCTGGCCTGTGACACAAGTGAGAGTGGCCGACCCACACACCCTCCCTCTGTGCTCAGCAAGGGCCTAAGGAGCAGCTTCCCAGGAGTGGGAGGCAGATGGCTTCAGATCCTTCCCCTCCTTGGGCTCTCTGTGTGATACTGGATGAGCCATTGGAACTTGCAGGGCCTCCCTAGCTGCCCACATGTCTTGCAGGGTCTTTCTGCCATGTGATCTGAGCTTGTCCCCAGGTGTGTGGGTCGTCACTCACCTGTATCACCTGGAAAGCCTCTAATGCTGGGGTCACAAACTGGTCACTCACAAACACACAGTTGAGGCAGTCACAGAGAGGAGGGAGCGAGGATGACAGGCCACACTCCATTCTGAGTCCAACAGGGACTGAGGGAACGTGCCTGCCCTCCTGGCCATTTTATCTTCCTGGGCCAGGTCCTGAGCCTACACCCACCTCAGACCTGGCAACTCAGCACATGAGGCAGCTTCCTATTTTCTCATCCTCATATTGAGGCTCAGTGCAAGTAACTCCTCGCAGGTCAATTAGTCACTAACTAAAGATTCAGAGCTGGAACCAAGTCCCACGCTCCCCAACAAAGAGTCAGAAGTAGGATTTCTCCACTCCTCTCTGAGACCATGAAAGAGTTTCTTTCCCAAGAAGAAAACACTGTGTTTGCTTCTTCTGTTCTGTGTTCTTCTGGGTCCCAGGGATGGAACCCAAATGCGCTTAACCATGGCCCCTCCTGGCCCTGTTTGTTCACTGTTTGGAGAATGGGCCTCTGCTCAATTGAGGAGGGCCTCTCTCCTTTGCTGAGGCCAGTGTAGAACTAGTGTCCTCCAACCTCAGTCTCCTGAGTAACTGAACAGAGAGGAGTTTTCCACCGCTCCTGGAAGGAACAGTTCAACAATCAAAAGACACTGTCTCAGGGAGTCTCCTCAATGTCACTGTAGGTATGGTCACTGCGTCTCATCAATGATGAGGCTGGAACTAACACTGTACCCATGACCACACTGCCAGCTGAAGGAGAGTAGGTCAAGACCCTGCCTCGGGAGAGCAGTGCAGAAGATCCCACTGCACAAGTGGCCGACCTGCTGTCCCCGGGCTTGATGTGCCTGAGGCAGTGACACAGGAGGACACACAGACTGCTGAGTGGTTTGCTCAGAATCCACAGTGTCTCAACACTGTGCTGCTGCACTGCAACCCAGGTCCATCAGCGTCCCCACTGGCCCCTGACCCACTGCTACACTGGCGGCCTTCCTGGCCCCCTGCTGCCAGGACAGGGTTTTGGGTTTCCTGCTCCCTGGCTCTCAGCCTCCTCCTCCCTGAGAGGACATGCATGCACAGCCTCCTCACCTGCAGAGCAGGAAGGCAGCAGCCTCCACTTCTGGGCAGCTTCTCTGCTCTGTGGCACCACCCGTCTGTCCCTCCTGCTCTGGTCCAGGCCCTGGATGCTGGGTATGGCAGTGACTCTGGGAGTCAGGGGCTGGAGACCCGCAGGCAGGGGCCAAAGAGCTCTTGGAGCTGCTCCAGAGATGGAGGCAGAAATGTGGGAGGAGTTCTAGGGGCAGAGGAGGAGCTGTCTCACCACCTGGCCCAGCACCTTGGGCTGATGGGAGGAAGGTGACAGAGGTTTGCAGTTTGGGCCACCTGGGTGATTCAATTTTAAAGGACACATTTTCAGTTGGATTTTTATGAAAAGTAGCAGAAGCAGTGGTTTATTGACAGAGCACAGAAAGGAAAAGATTAGGATTGCCACCATGCTCTTTCAGGAAAAACCCAAGTCAAACAGCAAAGCGATTCTAACTGCTCTGAGACATCAAGGTGGTGTGACGTGACTGGGCATTTCCTCAGAAATGGAGAGAGGAAGCCAAGTCTGGGGCAGCCATGGACCACCCATAATTGAAGATAGAGTGTCAGCAGAGGGGCAGTGTGAATTGATCCTCTCTGGAAGTTTGTTTATTTGGTTATTTTATTTATTTCTTTATTTTGGTACCATGGATTGAACCCAGGGGCACTTAAACACTGAGCCACATCCCCAGCTCTTTTTATTTTTCTTTTAGAGACAGGGTCTCACTGAGTAGCTTAGGGATTTGCTAAGTTCCTGGGGCCAACCCTGAACTCACCATCCTCCTACCTCATCCTCCTGAGCCGCTGAAATTACGGGCGTGCACCCCACACCTGCTGGAAGTTTCCTTTTCTGTGTAGGAGTATGTTGTTAAAATTTGATATCAGGAAGATGTTATGACCAGCAACCTGGAGTCTGGATCCAGATGTTCTCAGTTCACATCCTACTGTATTGTGTATTAGCTATATGGCCTTGCTTGGTACTTAAACTCTCTGAACTTCTGCTACAGGGAATCATTTCAGTGCTTTGGTTTAAATGTGTCCTGCAAAATTTCAGGCATTGGAAAACTCACCCCCAAATTCATAAATTGGTGCTAATTGGAGGTGAGGCCTTTAGGAAGTAATGAGTGTTAGATGAAGTCAGAAGTGTGGTGTCCCCTGATGGCATTGGTGGTTTCATAAGAGGAGAACGGGAGAACTAAGCCTGCTTTCTGACCTGGTAATGATGCCATTGACCACATTGTGATGCAGCAAGAAGACCCTCCCAAGAGGCAGGCACCTTGATCGCAGCCTGCAGAAATGAGAGAAAGATGTTTTTCTTCTTTATAGATTACCCAGTCTCTGGCATTTTGTCGTAGTCACATAAAACAGTCTACATAAAGTATCTCCCTCATAGGTTTGTCATATGGATCAAATGGCTTCCTAGGCCAGGCATTCCTAACAAGCACCTGGCACATGGAAAGTGCTAAATACAAGTTAGATGTCAATATCATTATGTTTTGGCTAGTATAGGAAATAATGCAAAAAAAAAATGTTTTTCCTGCAAGCTGAAACAAGCCAATCTACCAAGGAAATCAGAAATGAGGAAGTCACAAAGTCTTAAATGCAGCTGTGATTCAAATATGCGTTTTCTGTGTCTTGACTTGATCTGGAATACTGAATTATTGCTTAAACTGAGAGTAAGTGTTCTTATAAAAATACCTAATTGTCCAGGCCAAACATTTAGAGCTCAGGAGCCAACTAAGAAGATACCAGAACAGGACACATTCCCTTCACATTTGACTTTACCCAGCTTCATTATAAGGAAGGTACTTTTTCAGACATCCTAGCAGGCTGCATCAGTTTCCCTAAGGGCCTCTTCTAATCCTTGAATACACAAATCATTCTCGTTTGAAGCACCTGTCATATCAATTGGTCTGAAGCTCACACATTGCCATCCGTCAGATGCTCTGCCTGTAATTAGAGTCACTCTCCAGAAAAACTTCCATCCACTTTATGAAATGCTTCTTCTTTGGCAAGATTTTGCAGTGGCCCTTTGCAATCAATTTGCATAAAATTTGCACTGTACTCTCAGACACCGAGGGCACCTGGTCATCTGGGAGGAAGGAGCCAGGAGAGACATCTCTGCCTGGTGGGGCGGTACCTTCCTGTTAGTGGGGGGGGGGGGGTTGGAGTGGGGATACTTGTACAAGCCATGGCTTGGTTGACAGCTGTCTTCTTATCAGGATAGCTGGTCTCCTAACACTGCTCTGTACAGCATGTGCTCAGAGAATAAATTCTCAATTCATGAGACTCTGGTGTGGTTTGAAAGCAATGCTTGTGTTGGAAATGTAATTCTCCAATTCACATATCGATGGTAGTTGGGAGAGGGGCCATTAGGAGGCAATTGGGATTGAATATTAAGACTCAGAGAGGCCAGATCATATTTGCCTAAAGTCAACCAGTCTGTCTCTGGTGGATCAGTCCAACTGCTTCATTGCTTTCCTTAGGCATTCAAGAACTATAAACTGAGCATAATATTTATTCTTCATGACTCCTTAACAAATTAACTCAAAATCTAGTGGCTTAAAAAAATAGTTTTTTTTTTTTTAATCTTTTATGAACACATTTTGCCCCCAATTACTGAATCAGTAATTCAGGAGTGACATGGTGGAGGGTGATGCTTCAAGATTATTCATGAGGCTGCCATCAAGGTGCTGCCTGGGATGTGGTCTCATCTGAAGGTTTAACAGGTGCCAGAGGATCAACTTTCAAGGCAGTTCACATGGCTGTGGGCAGGAGGTGTCCACTGTCCTCTGCATGGACCTCTCCACAGGGATGTTCAAGAGTCCTTAGGTGGCAGCTAAACTCCCCAGAGCAAGCAAACCAAGGGAGGACTCATGGAAGTTGCGGTTTTTATAATCTAGCTTCAGATGCTGTCCATCAATACCCCATTGGTTATCCAGGTCAGAGCTTTTTAGTGAGGGGCAGGACCTGCACAGAGCATGGTTCACTGAGGATCATCTTGGAGGATGACTGCCATTAGCACCTTGTTTGAGTGACAAATTTAGGTGCCTGAAAAATACAGAGCCCCCAGTCTAGAGTGGGTGACAGATCAGACTTACATAATCACACAAAGGAAAATGTGATTTTACATAGGATTGGAGACTAAGGGGGAAATTTCATGTTTATCTTAGAATGTGGGATGGAAAAATGTATAATCAGCCTTCTAGTCTGTTTCCTAAAAATCTTTTAGTAAGGATTTAGGTTCTCTGTCAGCCTCAGCTGGAAAATGGAGATAATAAAAGTACCTATAGGATATAAAAGTGTTGAACATATCCCACATTATGAGATGGCTATTTCTTTTATTTTTTTAATTCATTTTTATTGTAAACAAATGGGATACATGTTGTTTCTGTTTGTACATGGAGTAACAGCATACCATTTGCATATTCATATGTTTACATAGAGTAATGATGTTTGATTCATTCCGTTATTTTTTCCTACCCCCCACCCCTTCCAACTCTCTTTTCGCTCTATACAGTTCCTCCTTCCTCCATTCTTGTTCCCTCCCATCCCCCATTATGTGTCATCATCCGCTTATCAGTAAGATCATTCGTCTTTTGGGTTTTTGAGATTGGTTTATCTCACTTAGCATGATATTCTCCAATTTCATCCATTTGCCTGAAAATGCCATAAGTTTATTATTCTTTATAGCTGAGTAATATTCCATTGTATATATATACCACAGTTTCTTTATCCATTCATCAATTTAAGGGCATCTACGTTGGTTCCATAGTCTGGCTATTGTGAATTTAGCAGCTATGAACATTGATGTAGCTGTATCTCTGTAGTTTGCTGATTTTAAGTCCTTTGGGTATAGGCCGAGGAGTGGGATAACTGGGTCAAATGGTAGGTTCATTCCAAGTTTTCTAAGGAATATCCACACTGCTTTCCAGAGTGGCTGCACTAATTTGCAGGCCCACCAGCAATGTATGAGTGTACCTTTTTCTCCACATCCTCTCCAATACCTATTGTTGCTTGTATTCTTGATAATCGCCATTCTAATTGGGGTGAGATGGAATCTTAGTGTGGTTTTGATTTGCATTTCTCCTACTACTAAGATGGTGAACATTTTTTTCATATGTTTGTTGCTTGCTTGTAGATCTTCTTCTGTGAAGTGTCTGTTCATATCCTTAGCCCATTTGTTGATTGGGTTATTCGTATTCTTGGTGTAGAGTTTTTTGAGTTCTTTATATGTTCTGGAAATTAGTGCTCTATCTGAAGTATGAGAGGCAAAGATATTCTCCCACTCTGTAGGCTCTCTCTTCACATTGCTCATAGTTTCCTTTGCTGAGAGAAAGCTATTTAGTTTGAATCTAACCCAGTTATTGATTCTTGCTTTTATTTCTTGTGCTATGGGTGTCCTGTTAAGGAAGTCTGATCCTATGTCAACAAGGTGAAGATTTGAACCTACTTTTTCTTCTATAAGATGCAGAGTCTCTGATCTGATTTCAAGGTCCTTGATCCATTTTGAGTTGAGTTTTGTGTAGGGTTAGAGATAGGGGTTTAGTTTCATTCTGTTGCATATGGATTTCCAGTTTTCCCAGCACATTTTGTTGAAGAGGCTATCATTTCTCCATTGCATATTTTTGGCACCTTTGTCTAGTATGAGAATATTGTATTTATTTGGGTTTGTGTCCATGTCCTCTATTCTGTACCATTGATCTACCTGTCTATTTTGGTGCCGATACCATGCCATTTTTGTTACTATTGCTTTGTAGTATAGATGAAGTTCTGATATTGCGATACCCCCTGCTTCACTCTTCCTGCTAAGTATTGCTTTAGCTATTCTGGGTTTCTTATTCTTCCAGATGAATTTTATCACTGCTTGCTCTATTTCTGTAAGGTACATCATTGGGATTTTAATTGGAATTGCATTGAATCTGTATAGCACTTTTGGTAGTATGGCCATTTTGGCAATATTAATTCTGCCTATCCAAGAACATGGGAAATCTTTCCATCTTCTAAGGTCTTCCTTAATTTCTTTCTTCAATGTTTTGTAGTTTTCATTGTAGAGATCTTTTACCTCTTTGGTTAGGTTGATGCCCAAGTTTTTTATTTATTTTTTTTATGAGGCTATTGCAAATGGAGTTGTTTTCCTCATTTCCCTTTCAGCTGTTTCATCGCTTGTGTATAAAAATGCTGTAGATTTATGCGTGTTGATTTTATAGCCTGCTATTTTGCTGAATTCACTGATGAGGTCTAGAAGTTTTCTGGAGGAGGTTTTAGGATCCTCTAAATATAGAATCATGTCATCCGCAAATAGTGACAGCTTAAGTGCCTCTTTTCCTATTTGTAACCCTTTAATTTTGTTAGTCTGCCTTATTGCTCTGGCTAGAGTTTCGAGGACAATGTTGAATAGAAGTGGTGAAAGAGGACATCCCTGTCTTGTTCCCATTTTTAAAGGGAATGGTTTCAGGTTTTTCTCCATTAAGAATGATGTTGGCCATGGGCTTAGCATAAATAGCATTTACAATGTTCAGTTATGTTCCTACTATCCATATTTTTTCTAGTGTTTTGAGCTTGAAGGGGTGTTGTATTTTGTCAAATGCTCTTTCTGCGTCAATTGAAATAACCATATGATTTTTACCCTTAAGTGTATTGACATGATGGATTATGTTTATTGATTTATGAATGTTGAACCATCCTTGCATTCCAGGAATGAACCCCACTTGATCGTGGTGCACGATTTTCTTAATATGTTTTTGAATACGGTTTGCCAATATTTTGTTAAGGATCTTTGCATCTATATTCATCAATGATATTGGTCTAAAATTTTCTTTCTTTGATGTGCCTTTTACTGGTTTGGGTGTGAGTGTGATATTAGTTTCATAGAATGAGTTCGGTAGGGTACCCTCATTTTCTATTTCCTGGAATACTTTGAGAAGTATTGGAATGAGTTCTTCTTTGAAGGTCTTGTAGAACTTGGCTGAGAATCCATCTGGTCCTGGGCTTTCCTTGGATGGTAGATTTTAAAGGCTTCTGCTATTCGATTGCTTGATATTGATCTGTTTAAATTGTGTATGTCCTCCTGGTTCAGTTTGGGAGGAGCATATGTCTCTAGAAATTTGTCAATGTCTTCAGTAGTTTCTATTTTGTTGGAATACAGATTTTCGAAGTAGCTTCTCATTATGTTCTGTATCTCAGTGGTGTCTGTCATGATATTTCCTTTTGCATCATGTATTTTAGTAATTTGAGTCCTCTCTCCTTCTCTTTGTTAGTGTGGCTAAGGGTTTGTCTATTTTGTTTACTTACTCAAAGAACCAACTTTTTGTTTTGTCAATTTTTTGAATAATTTCTTTTGCTTCAATTTCATTGATTTCAGCTCAATTTTAATTATTTCCTGTCTTCTACTACTTTTGCTCTACTCTGTTCTTCTTTTCCTAGGGATTTGAGCTGTACTGTTAGGTCATTTAGTTGTTGACTTTTCATTCTTTTCTGGAATGCGCTCCATGCAATGAATTTTTCTCTTAGTACTGGTTTCATAGTGTACCAGAGATTTTGATATGTTATATCATCATACTTATTGACCTCTAAGAATTTTTTAATCTCCTCATTGATGTTTTTGTTATCCATGTTTCATTCAATAGCATATTATTTAGTATCCAAGTGTTGGAGTAACTTCCCTTTTTTATTTTGTCATTGATTTCTACTCTCAGTCCATTATGATCTGATAGAACACAAGGCAGTATCTCTATTTTTTTGCATTTCCTAAGGACTGCTTTGTCACATAAACATGGTCTATTTTTGAGAAGGTTCCATGTGCTGCTGAGAAGAAAGTGTATCAGCTCATTGATGGATGGAATATTCTATATATGTCTATTAAGTCTAGGTTATTGATTGTGTTATTGAGTTCTATTTTTTCTTTGGTTGGATTTTGTTTAGAAGATGTATCTAGTGTTGACAGCGGTGCATTAAATTTGCCCAGAATTATTGTTTTGTGGTCTATGTGATTCTTGAAATTGACAAGGATTTGTTTGATGTACAGGGATGAACCATTGTTTGGGCATAAATATTTATTATCCTTATGTCTTCCTTATTTATGGTTCCCTTAAGCAGTATGAAATGTCCTTCTTTATCCCTTCTGACTAACTTTGGCTTGAAGTTCGCTTGATCTGATATAAGGATGGAAACCCCTGCTCTTTTACTGAGTCCATGTGCATGGTAGGTTTTTCCCATCCTTTCACCTTTAGTCTGTGGAATTCTTTTTCTATGAGATGAGTCTCTTGCAGATAGCATATTGTTGGGTCTTTCCTTTTAATCCATTCTGCCAATCTATGTCTTTTGATTGATGAGTTTAGGCCATTAACATTCAGGGTTATTATTGAGAAATCATTTGCATTCCCAGTCATTTGGCTTATTTTTGATTTTTAAGTTGGCTTGGTTTCTCCTTTGAGTGGTATTTCTCTAAGGTAGTTTCTCCCTTTGCTGCCCTACCTTGTTTTTCATTTCCTCCTCATGCAATATTTTGTTGAGAACATTCTGTAGTGCAGGCTTTCTATTTGTATATTCTTTTAACTTTTGTTTATCATGGAAGGATTTTATTTCATCTTCCAATCTGAAGGTTAGTTTTGCTGGGTATAGGATTCTTGGTTGGCAACCATGTTCTTTCAGAGCTTGAAATATGTTGTTTCAGGCCCTTCTAGCTTTTAGAGTCTGGGTTGAGAAGTCGGCTGCTATCCGTATTGGTCTCCCTCTATATGTAATCTGATGCTTTTCTCTCGCGGCCTTCAAAATCCTACCTTTATTTTGAATGTTAGGCATTTTCATTATAATGTGCCTTGGTGTGGATCTGTTGTGATTCTGTGCATTTGGTGTTCTGTAAGCCTCTTGTATTAGATTTTCCATTTCATTCTTCAGGTTTGGGAAATTTTCTGATATTATTTCATTGAATAGGTTGTTCATTCCTTTGGTTTGTATCTCTGTGCCTTCCGCAGTCCCGATAGTTCTTAAATATGGTCTTTTCATGATATCCCATAGTTCTTGGAGATTCTGTTCATGATTTCTTACCATCGTTGCTGGGCGACTTCATTTTCAAGATTAAATATTTTGTCTTCATTGTCTGAGGTTCTGTCTTCCAAGTGGTCTAGTCTGTTAGTGATGCTTTCCATTGAGTTTTTTATTTGGTTAATTGTCTCCTTCATTTCAAGGATTTCTGTTTGGTTTTTTTTTGAGAATCTCTATCTCTTTGTTGAAATGATCTTTTGCTTCCTGCAGGTGCTCTTTCAGCTTATTGTTATTATCATTCATTGCCTTCATTTGCTCTCTTATCTCATCTTTTGCTTCGAGAAACATCTTAATCATGTATAATCTGAAGTCCTTTTCTGACATTTCTTCTAACATACTGTCATTGAATTCTATATTACTATAGAATCTAGATTTCTTTGGATCATTTTCTTCCCTTGTTTTTTCCTTTTGTTCATATATCCTCCCCTCTAGCAGTGCAGATCTGGGGTATTGCAGGTTTCCCCCTATAGGCCTATAGTGGCCCTATAGGTTTTCAAAATCCTTTCTTTAAGAGGAGATCAATATTAGCAGTGCCCAAATCACACACTATGCAATCCTAGACCAAATAGTCCCTATGGGGACAATAACAAAATTGTCATAATAAACAAAATGAGTTCACATATTATCTTCAGTAAAACAAACAGTTTGCAATAAGGTCTGCAGTTTCTATTGGAGGACAAAATGGATGCAGAGGGATGTAGAATGTCCCTTTTAATGGGATAAGAAAAGAATATACAGAAGTTCTAGAAAATAGAAAGTGTGAGAGTGTAATCAAAAGAAATTGGATGTTAGCATGCAAAAAAGGGAGAAAGAGACTCTGAGGGAACAGGTAAACAAAAGGAAAAGAGAGCAAGAAAAGTAAAGAAATATAAACTTAAATTCTTTAAAATGGAGAAAAAAGAAAATCTACTGTATAACAGTCATATACTAATGAAACCTCCCGG
The DNA here is from genome assembly GCF_902686445.1 of Sciurus carolinensis. NCBI lineage: Eukaryota > Metazoa > Chordata > Mammalia > Rodentia > Sciuridae > Sciurus > Sciurus carolinensis. The sequence continues at coordinate 380,765 of NW_025920183.1, forward strand.
TGTTCAGTAGCCTGATGCATGAGAGGTACCTGACAATGAGCTTCAAGCCTCCATCAGGCGTCTCAGGATGGGATTTGCCCCACCCAAAGATTGGAGCTTTGCCTTCCAGGATTATCCAAGATGGCCGCTCAGGCTTCAAAATGCGTTGGCTAATGGGGAGCTGCTGTTCAGGGGTGAACGTGGTCAGTTGGAGGTCCTGAAGACAGGATGCTGTTGGTCCGGTCAGGGGTCCTGGAGGTCCGGTGTGTTTGGTGTGGTTGTGGGATCCTGGAGGCTGGTGCAATCAGTGGTCTGAGGTCCCGGTGATAGGGCGTGGTCATTTGATCTGGGGTCCTGGCGGCAGGGTGCTGTCAGTCGATGTGAGGGCCCCAGAGGCAGGGAGTGACCAGTTGGGCTGAGGGATCCTGGAGATGGGGCTCAGTCAGTCCGTCCAGGGGTCCCATGGGGCCTGGCTGTTGTCTCAAAATCGTGGCAGCCATGTGTAATCAAACCTGCAGGCACTATAACAGTGAACTTCCAGGCAGCAGCAGGCAGCTGGTGCTCCACTGGTGATTGGTGATCATTTTGCTGACTGTTGTCAGATGATCGGGAGGTGATCCTCATGCGTTGGGTGATGGATAAGAGTAAGGTAGGCGATGAACAGGCGAGAGGTAGGCAAATGGCATATGATAGAGGTCTAAGAGTGAGTAGTCTACTCTCAAAAAAGGTGTCGATATGCTGGCAGACTGCAGGTCATCACAGCAGACAAATGGGTAAACACCAGGGGATCGATAAGCAGCAAAAACTGCCTCACCGAGAAACAGATATCCTCTGCTTGAAACCGGCATTACAGAGCGACAAGGAACACAGCCTCCCTCTAGTCCGCCATCTTGGATCTCCCCCCTGGCTATTTCTTCATTGAAAATACAAAACATAAAAAGTCTCTCAACCTTTTCAAAAGGTATTTTAATGCAGGTAGATTCCTTTTTGAGGCTTCACTAGCTTATGGTGGTCATCAGTTGTGTCAGGTACTTCTATATTCATTCAACAAACATTTATTGAGCATCTACTCTCATCTCTACTCCCCTGTGCTAGGCACTGGTAACACACCAATTAACTAACAAACCTCCTTATGGTTTCATGACCTTCTATATGACCAGCATGCTGGAACGGTGGGCTCACTCATCCCGGTCTCAACTTTCAAGGATCCTTCTTGGGTTCACTGTATTTCTCAATGTATTAACCAAAAACAGAAATGCTAGTTATGGGCAAACAAACTCTTTGGTCACTACACAGCCAGGAAACAGAGGAGGAGTGAGCAGGGACATCTCAAACCCTTAAATCCATTCAGTGGCATAACATTCAATAAGAACAGTTGTGGGATGAATAGCCCTGGTGAAGTCCTGACCCCTGGCAATGGGCCCGTGACCTTATTTGGGGAAAGGGTCTATGCAGCTTTCATCAAGAAAAGGCCACATTGGAGAAGTGTCTGCTGTACTGCAATGTGATAGGTAATCTGGGTAAGACAGAGAGATGGCAGCACACAGAGACACAGGGAGGGTGTCACATGGAGACCAAGGCAGAGACTGGAAGGGTACATCTAGAAGCCAAGGAATACCAAAGACGGCCAGTAGCCACTCCATGTGGGAAGAATCAAGAAGAGCCTCTCCTCTGAGGCTCAGGGAGAGCCTGGTCCTGCTGACTTGGTCCTCCCGAACCTTGAGGAAAACAATGTCAGCTGTTTTAATCCACCAGCTGCTGGCACATTACTGCAGCAGCCCTAGAAAACCAACACAAAGCACAAAGCTGGAAAATTTTTATTCCACTTCCATTTTACCCAAAAGAAAAGAGATAAGGCCCAGGGAGAGAGTGGCTGTTGCCCAAGGTCACCAGGCACAGGTCTGTCTCAGTCCAGCCTCATCTCCTCATCCAGCTCTTGGAAGTTTCTTGGCATCTCCCAACCCCATGTCCCTCATTGCTATTATCATTGATTATTTCTGCAGGAAACAGGGGGGCCTGGGAGACTGTTTTCCAGTGCATCCAGGCAGGCTGTTTGCTCTGGCTTTGCATGAAGATGGTCCTGCAGGGCAGCAGGCTGACACAGGTGTGATGTGAGGTGTGAGCGCTCTGACAAATGACTCCAGGAACAGCACCAGGCAGGGCCCAGCAGCGTGAACCAGAAATCGACAGCACGCCAAGACCTCTGTAAGTGTCATGCAGTTTCTTAGTGCTGCTGTCCACCCTCCTTGCCAGGGTGTGAGTGATCCAGGGTTTCCCCTGGCAGGGCGCCTTGGGGGGTGGAGAAGACACAGGGCAAGGAGGTCCCATGTCTGCCTGAAGCCTCCATGCATCCATATTAGGACCCCAAATGACAGCCTTTGGTGCCTGCTCAGACTCAAAGGTTCATGATTTCACATGCCCAAATAACATGAAGGACGACCTGGACCCAACAGAGATCGTGGACATAAAGAGCCAAGTCAAGCAGTATCTAAGGGCTGGAGAGAGCAGCTTGGGATGAGACCATGTTTCTGCCTGGTGGGCACAGCTTCTTAGCTACTCCAGAGGGTGGACGCCCTGGGCAAGCTTCCACCATGGGCCTCCACCATCAGTCATGAGGAGGGCCTTAAGTAACTGAAATGAGGAAGTGCCCACCTCTACCTGTGTTTATAATGTGAGACCAGGGGTGCTGGTCTGATTCAGTATGACTTTGGGATCCTCAGCAGGCAAAAGGGATCCCCACATGAGGCTGACCCTGACTCTGGAGTCAGTGTCAGGTAAGATGCAGTCATGGCTGAGTTGCTAATTGAATGAGGGAACAAAGTCAGTTCACTTCTCTTAACCTCAGGCATTTACATGTGAAATGGGATATTAATGAGGGTATGGGTTGAATGTGTCTCCCCAAAGTCTCATGTGTTGGAAATGTTAATCCCCAAATTTATATAGTAATGGTATTTGGAGGTAGGGGCCTTTGGCAGGTAAATGGGATTAGACAAAATCACCAAGGTGGGGCCCCAACATGGCAATGGTGGCTTTCTAAGTAAAGGAAGAGAGACCTAAGCTTGCTTGCTTGTTCCGTCTCCCAGGGGTTGCCCTCCACCATGTTGTGATGCAGCCAGAAGGCCTTCACAAAAGCCAGCACCATTATCTTGGACTTCCCATCCTTCAGAACCATGAGCTAAATCATCTTCCATTCATTATAAATTACCTGGTCTCAGGTATTTTGTTACAGCAACAGAAAATGAACTTGGACAAAGACTTTCCTTGAAAGGTTTGTGATGTATCACCAGAAACTTTCCTGTGGACCCTGAGGTCAGAATGGGGGGTAGAAAACCTGTCCACAGCCACCCAGCTTCATCACCCTCAGTGAGACAACTCCAGGTACATGCTTCCTAAGACCCCCACTGGGATTACACCTCAGTTGTCCCCAGTGGGATGCTGGTGACACAGGGCAAGAGCCAGACCTTGGCCTGCAACCTTCCATTATCAATTCCTCTTGCCCACACATCTTGGAATCTCCTGCCAAATTAGCCTTGCAGACTCAAATCCCACTTGGGGTCTCTTCTGGGGTCTCTGAGCTCAGTTCTGCCTCATGGAGTTACTGCAAGGGTTAAAAGAACAAAGAGAGAAATCTTGGTGGAGAGTCTTCCAAAGCTCTTCAGGTTGGAGTGAGGATTCAATAAGCCACCCCAAGACACAGAGAAGCACCTTAGCATGGCCCTGGGTTCCAAGGGCTTACACCATGCCCATGTCATGTCACAGATGTGGAAACTGAGGCCAGAGACCTTATGGACCCCTCCCAAGCTTTCACACGGTAACTGGGAGGTCCAGGGGCAAACCCAGGGTGCCCCACCCTCTTCAAAGAGGGACATGGAAGCTGAAGTGTGGCTGCTGAACAGAAAGCATCACCACTCACCCAAGCCACCCTCTCCATGGTCTGCTGAGCATCCAGGAGCCTGAACAAAGGCAGCTGGGAACCTCCTGCTCTGCAGATGCAAAACATGTATCAACAAAGTGAGTTTCCCCATCCTGCCTGCTTACCCTTCCCCCAGGCATCCACCATCTTGAAACAGGGGTTTTATGCACCCTGTACGCCAATCACCCCTTCAATTACCTCTGAGAGGACAGAGAAGCCCAGAGGCATCTTATGTCCCACTTGATTTAGGGTATGTCACACTTAAGAGGGCATCTGAGGTTAAAGAACACAGAATTCTGAGCCTGTTTATAAACCAACAGTCTTCAGGTTTTCATTATTCACCTTCTTGAGCAAAGGAGCGATATGACTTGCTGGGTCATAAAACAGATCAAATAGCTTCATTGCTAATAATTCTTTCCCTAACCCATTTGCTGGCACATTGGGTTTGTAAACAGATTTTAATGCATCCCTTGGACATAATAACATCATTTCTTTATTGTACCTTGGTCACCTCACCACTCTTGGCTATAGTCAGGTTTAGGTTTAAGCCTCCCTCATTTGTGGGAGCTAACATTGTTTGATGTTTTGAGAACTGCTTAGGGCCAGGGAAAGGGTGGAACTGGCCCTTCCAGAACATGCCACTCCTCAGGAGTCTGCAGGAGGTCAAGGCTTTCACACCTAAATGTCCCCAGCATCCACAACCCTCAAATTCCTGAGCCCTGCCCTGCCCTGGTTTTCCAAGAAACTGCTTCCCATGAAGGTCCTTAGTGACCTTGAAGGTGTCCCCTAAGAGTGTCAGAATTGTCAAATCTATTCATTACTCAGCCATCACACAGAAAGACACTGTGAGTTTGGAGGCACTTTTAAAAGGACATCTTGGTGATCACAAAGTGGTGTGAGAGAACAAGACAAAGAGCAGAGGGCTCTTCAGGGATGGAAAATACCCTTTGGGACAGACTTTACCAAGCACCAGACAATTCTGTGCCATTCCACAATTGAAGCCAGATATGAGCATCCCCTCCTACGATTATTACATATTTTTTAAATTGACTTAATTTTTACACTTTGACTTTAATTTGTACACTTTCCATCAATGGTGGGGGGGGGTGTCCACAATCCCCCAGGCCCAGATATGCTTCAGAATTCAGAGTATGGGTAAGGAATCATGTCACTTATCCCCCAAGACCGAGACCCCTGATTGGAGACGTGTGGGGTTTTCTAGCACAACCAATACACAGTCACCTGAAGACAGATTTTTTAAAAAGCTCTGAATGATCTAATGTCTGTTTGAGTTAGGTAGGGTTCTCAAATGATTGGAGGAAAACAATTCCATTTGCAGAGAATGTTGGATTCTGGAATGTGACTTCCAGGGTCATGAATTTGTTCCATGGGGCTGAGGTAGGTGTGATTCCACCCCAGCTGGACATGGGGACAGGCTAAGGAGATGGGCCAGGGAGAAGCACGTTCTGACATTCCAGCCCCAACTCCAGCTTCTCTCCCAGGAGCAAGGGGGAGGTCTGGAGGAGAGACAAGAAGACAACGACTCACTCAGAATGGATTTCACAGCTTCCCAATGCCAGGCAGCTGACCCCTGTAGTTACATCCGAAATCCCAGGGCCAGGAATCCCACATGGCGGGGGGGACACCTCTCTCCAAAGAATGTGGGTTTGGATATGGAGCATAGAACCAGCTACACATCACGGCATGAATGCTCTCACTGAAAGAGACTTAAACTGTCTGTTTCAACACTCAGCACACCTGTTTCAACAAGGACAAGATGGTGAAGGTTCTAGGCTTTTGCAACAGTACAGTCTCTGCTGCAATTCCTTAACTCTGCCCTTGTGCAAAATCAGCAATATGCCGTACCTCAACAAATGCATGCAACTGTGTTCCAATAAAACTTTATTTACAAAACCAAGCAGTGGACCCAAGTCCAGCCACTTCAGGCAGGAGGAAACTGGCCAGGAGGAGAAAGACTTGCCCAAGGTGACTAGCAGATGATTTCCTCAGGGTCAATGGTCACGGGTTTGAAGGGACAGCTGAGTCAGTCTGTGAAGGAATGTCACCTGCTCAACTGATCGGTTGGAATTTTCCTGTCCCAGGAAAAGGGGGCTCTAAGCCTCCTTATGACTATAGAATAATCAGATCCGCTTAGCAAGAGGTGGGAACCAACGAGAGTTAGAGGACATTATTTCTCCACTTTGTTCAAGTCAGCAGACACCAGCTGATTTCTGACTTGGTCTCACACCCTACACATGCCCAGTTGAAGTTGTAAAAATGTATGGAATAACATCTCTGCCCTTAATAAATACACACTAAGGAGCCATAGGAGTTTGAGGGTGTGACTCAGGAGCAGAGCCCTTGCCCAGCATGCACAGGGCCCTGGGTTCCCTCCCCAGCACCAGAAAGCAAATGAAAAAGGGAGCAATATGATCATTCTAAAATAAAGTGCTGCAGGGAGAGACAAAGGCATTTCTCAAACCTTCTCGAGAGAGGCACCATGTTCTGAGTCAATAGAGGAGCAATGGATGGAGAAGGTAAGGGATAGACCCACAGCTCCCTCCCTTCAGGACTCCATGGCCCAACAGCCTTCAGTAGATCCAGCAGCTACCCATCACATGACCATGTCCCCTGTGGAGGATGATGTCAGATTTCTTCTCCCAACATCCATCTGCCCTGGACACAGAGGTGGTAGCAATAGGCATGGGATTGGCACTCATCCAAACCCAGGGAAGTGGCTCCCCCAGAGACATGGAGGAGTTAAGAGAAGGAGACCAGGAGACAGATGGGGAAAGAGCTTGAGGGGAAGATAAAATGGTCCAAGAGTAGAGAAGGAAGAGGAAGGAGGAGAAGAGTGGGATAAGAAAGAGGGGAGGCAACAGAAAAGGAGAGGGCAGAGGAAGAGAGGACAGAGCAAACAGAGGGGAGGGGGTCCAGCAGCTGCTTCCACCTTCATTTGCAAAGGACCAGCTAAGGAGAGAGTGAGGGGGCCCTGGGCACCTGCTGGCTTCGGGACAGCATCGGGCGGTTCCATCATGTTGTAAAACTCTCTGCCTTCCATGGGGAGGACTGGTCGAAGGAGGTATGGTGAGAATGGTGGGCAGGCCTTGCCACCATCTAGAGAGAAAGAGGGAAGATGGGAAGAATGGAGAGGGACAGGGAGCACCTGCCCTGGGACAGTGATGGGCTGCAGGTGTGAGAATGAGATCGAACTGGCACCCATGTCTCAAGACCCAGAAATTTGGTGTCTGCTGGGCTGGGACAATGAGAAACCAAGCAAGAATTCTTGTAGGTGCAGGAGATCCCAGGAGCAGCCTTGGAAGGAGAGGAAGTGAAGAACAGAGGGCAGGGAGTGGAGCCGCTGGGCCCTGGAGCATGTGCCATCCCACCAACCCAAGTCATCTTCTAGCTTCAATGCTGGTGATCCTTTTTCTCTATCAGAAATGTACAAACTAGCCAGACATGGTGGTGCCTACCTGTAATCGCAGCAACTCAGGAGGTTGAGGCAGGAGGATTGCAAGTTGGAGGTCAGCCTCAGCAACTTAGCAAGGTCCTAAGCCACTTGGCAAGACACTGTCTCAAAATAAAAAATAAAAAGATCTGAGGATGTGGCTCAGCAGTTAAGTACCTCCAGGTTCAATCCCCAGTACCAAAGGAAGGAAGAAAGAAAAAAGAAATGCATGAAGAGAAAGATGTATGCACCCCGGCCTTCAATCCAGGGTTCCACCTTCAGGAAACAATGGAGGCTGAGGCCTGATGGTGGATGTGAATGAATTCTGGGTCTCTTTGGACACAGGGTGGTGGACACCTGGTTTTTAGTTGTAAACTCAGGTCTTGCTGAGGGGTGAGACACTCAAAATAGCCAATCCGGAAGGATCCTTGTCTTATCCTTTCCAGATACGAGGAAAGAGTCAGGTTTCAGGCAGTGGGTTACTGCAGGCCTGGCTGACCCTTGGCAAAATCAGCTGTCCTGGGAGGCAAGAAGCCAGCTGAAAGCCCACTGCCAAGGGATCCCAGGAAGAGCCCGTGCAAGGAAAGGCAGGCTTCCTCTCCAAGCAAACCTCACTTCTGGGGCACCAGGAAGCCCAGTGGGGCTGAAAGGAGGCAGCCCTGAGGGAGGCAGAAGCAGTGCAGGGAGCCCCAGGTGGTGAGGGTAACAACAGCTCACCAGGTGGCCCCTTTCATCTGGAGATCTCAGGGCTGTTAACCACCACACAATTAATTTCCTCAACATCCACTGCCCCACTAGCCCCTGAGGAAGGAGTCATTATCATCCCTTTCTGAACAAGGAAACCAGGAGGTGAGGAGGCTGGGTCGAAGCCACAGAACAGGTGTAAGGCAGAAGTCAAGTGTGGGATGACTGCATTCCTCTGATCCTAATGAAGCCAGGAGAAGAGAGCCTTTTGTAGGAGCCACTGTGACTCTGCCCCTAGAAGGGATTCCTCCTCGCCCATATGTCTGTCCATCCAAGCATGTATTCATGCACCTAGCCATCAGTTTCCCTGCCTTTATTCACTTACCTGCTCACCTGTCCATCCATTGACTTACCCATCATCTCCATTCATTCACTCATTCACATGACAAGCAGAATTGACACCTGTCATGTGCAGATCATGCAGTGCTGGGGACTAAAACCATGACCATGACCGAGGCTCTGCCCACCTCCTCGCAATCCTCCAAAGGATCCTTTTCCCCCCCCACATTATTCCAGGTCTTTGCAGTTTGAAAATATTTGATCTTTTACAGAGTCTTTAAAATATGGGTCTGGTTTTGGTTTTGGTATGATTTTCTTTTTTCTTTTTTTTTTTTTTTCAACGCTGGGGATGGATCCTAGGGACAAGTCTCTGCCCCTAAGTGACACTCGTATTCCATAAACTGGGGTCCACCTTTTCAGAGCTGAAGACACTGCTAATGCATAGATGGGCCTGGTGGCTTTCCAGAGCGAGGATCTGGAGCTGGGGTTCCTGGAGCTTCTGTGTCCTCACAACTTCTTGGCTAAGGTGACCTTCTGGTTTCTGGAAAATCCACATGAGGCCCTGATTCACCACAGGATTTTGTACACTCTTATCTAGCAGAATATTATCTTACCAATAAAGCTTTGATTTGGTAGTGAAATAGCGAGTCTGATGCAGATACTGGAGGGACTCTCATGAAAATTCAACTCTAGTTAGGCCAGGACAGTGGCCATCTGGTGAAGCTGCTTAGGCATGAGAGGTGAGTCATCCTCATTAGTTGGAGGGCAAAGGAAGCCATCGGCTGACTTGGCAGTGTGGTTTATTTCTGCTCTAATTTGGGTCAGTGAGGAAGGTCTCTTCTTCTCCAGGAGCCTACAGTCTTTTATAGATGGATATATTTCCTTGGTAAGGAACCCAAGATGGAGAAATGAGACCAGAATCTGCTGGGTCCCTCCAGTCTTGTTGGGTCACTCCTGTCTTGTGTGCCATTGGAAAGCAGGAAGTGCTTCCCAGGGTGAGATTACCACCTAGCCAACTGTTCATCTGAAGATGGTCATGTCAACCTTCACTAGATGACTTGCTCCTTGGGAATGGAGCCATGTCTGTCTTATTTAGCAAAACCTAGGTGGTCATACAGGTCTACAAGGAAATATAGGTCTGCCAGGTAAAAGCCCCCCACCAAGCTTTGCTGAATGAATGAATCTGTGAAGGGTGGTCCTGCATGGAAAATTCTAGATTCTCTGCAAGGAAAGGAAGGAGTCTTCAAGTCAATGTGTTGGTTGATTGGCATGAGCCAGACCTCTGAGAACATCAGGCTCACCCTAAACAATTCAGACTTTCCCTTTCCTTAAGAAAATCCCAGGGAGGGGCGGGCCAGGTGGAAGAAGACAAAATGAAGGTCAGGTGCATTATGAACTATTCTCTGCTCTCATCAACTCCCTCCTCTAGGAGAGAAATATCCTGCATGGATCTGAGCAGGAGTGAGTTCTCTGTTTTACTTGTGTGAAAGCTGGAGACGCCACATTCATTCGCCCATTAAATATTCATCTCTGTATCACTTTTTCCAAATCCACTGTAGAAAATCTACCTCCTTTAAGATATTTTGACTGTTTCCTTAACCAAGCCCACTTCTTCCTCTTCATTTCGGTTTTCCACAGGCACAGGAGAGAGGCTTAGAAAGAACCCTGTGCTCATGGATCTCGAGATGGGGACTGAGGGACTCATTCAACTCTATTCTTCTCCATACCCTTGTTGGTCTCCTGTTATGAAAATGAACTTGAACTATGCTCTACTGTGGATGAAGGCTACCTAAGGACAGGAGATTATAGGTGATGTCAGACAGGAGAAGCATGCACCCTTGACTAGGTGGTGATGAGAGGCAGCTCCTTTCTCTGGCCTTCCTCGTCAAAGGAGGGAAATACACCAGACTAACCCCAATGGAGGGACACTCTGCACAGTACCCACCAGCAACTTTTGAAACTGTCAAGGTGTCGGAAACAAGGAGAGTCTGAGAAAACGTCACAGATGAGAGGAAGCTAAGGAGTCACCTGTGTGTCATGTGGCAACATGGAGGGGAACGTGGAAGAGAAAAGGAACATTTGGGAAAGACTAAGGAAATCTGAGTAATACAGTAAGGCTTTCAGTCAATAATAACATGTAAATATCCATTCATTCACTATGATGAATGCTCTGTATCTGCTTGTTACCTTGTTAAAGATAGAGGAAGCTGGGTGTGGGCCCATGGGAAAGCTAGACAAGCTTCATGATTTTTCTGCAAATCTAAAACTAATCTAAAATAAAACATCTATAAATAAACAGCATGGAGTCAGGCATGGTGATGCACACCTGTAATCCTAGCAATTCGGGAGGCTGAGGCAGGAGGATTACAAGTTCGAGGCCTGTCTCAGCAACTTAGCAAGGTCCCAAGCAGCTTAGTGAGAGCCTCTCTCAAAATAAAAGGGGTGGAGGATGTGGCTCAGGGGTTAAGCACCCCTGGGTTCAATCCCCAGTACCAAAAATAAATAAATAAATAAATAAATAAATAAAATGTCATGTTAGGTGAAGTCACTCAATGGGTCCTCAGCCCATCCTGTTGTCCCCTCCACACATGTCCTTAAGCCATAGCCAAAGGCCATGCACAGGTAGAAGAGGAGGCTACCCAGGAGGAAGGAGGTGCCATTACCCTGGGAAACTGCAGGGACACATTCTCCTGCTGTCCCATGCCAAACTTCACGCTGGGTATCGCCTGCCCTCTAACCATCTCCTGAATCAGCGGTCTCTGCAGAGGCTGCCAGGTGGGAGACGTGGGGAATCCTGGATCGGGCCTGGAGATACCTGCATGTTAATGACCTTGGCATCCCCTCACTCCTTTCATCCTGGGGATCTCAAAGAACTCATCCAAATGATAATTAGTCCAGCTCACAGCACACCTGCTATTATTAAATGCATTTTACAAATGAAGAAACAAACTGAAGCATGCCTGTTGTGCAATGGGCTGGAGGCTCTGCCCCCATGCCCTCCAGGAGAGAGGGATTGGAGGTTCAGGAGCAGCAGTTAGTTCCCTGACACTCTGTGGTCTCATAGAGGCCACAGGGGAACAGAGTCCTTGGAGGCCCACAGATGGGGCCTCGTGGGTGTGGTGGGGCTGGACACCATCAGAAACTCTGTGTGCCTTGGTTTCCCCCAATGTGAAATGGAGGGTAACAGATAGCTCAGAAGGCACTGTAAACAGCCTGAATAGCATAGGCACAGTGGGCTGGGGACAGGCAGGAACAAAAATTCCTGCTGGGATTCAATGCCTTGGTGCCTCACTGAGTCTCACCTGAAGGGCAGGAGACACAACCCCTGACATAGGTCTCAGGATGGGGAGCTGAGTGTGCACAGAGGGCAGAGCTCTGGGGAGGTCAGGTGAGCTTTCATCAAGCCTCCAGGTAGTGCCAAGGGCAGGCCTCTGGGAATGGCCAGGCAGAGGGAGGCTCCCAGGGGCTGCTGCTGGGAGAAGATTCCTGGAGACAGAGGGAGCCTGCATTCTGCTCCAGGCTTCTCCCCAGGGCAGGGACCTGTGGGTGGTCCAACCACTCCTCAGCTGTCTGCTCGTGCTGAATGGTCAGTGAGCCCAGGACGGGCCGGGCACCCCCTCCTGCCCACCCTAAGCAGTGAACTCCACATGCACATGCCAGGCTGGAAACAGGCTCCAGCTTGGAGCCCATCTGATCTCCCTGGGGGCAGTCACAGCAGCCCAAGTGACTCAGAGTGGAGTCACTCCTTGTGCCTTGCACACACGTATGCACACACCAACAAGCACCACATGTACGGTCAGATACACACTCACAAGTGTGCACACAGACAGGCACATGTGCATGCTCACTCCTCTTCACATACACACAAAATCCCACAACACACTCACACTCTCTGGGGCCCATGCATCCCCAGGGTGAGACAGGAAAGCCAAGTCAGGGCTGGAGGGCCTCGCTGAGGGAATAACACACCACAGGGCCTGCCAGGTCTGCTGGGGACAGAGCTGGAGTGTGAGGGGCAGAAACCAAGCATGCATCCACAGCAGGAGATGCTGCACCAAGGTCTAGCAATGCCTGTTCCTCCCAGTAGATGCCTGGGACTAGGGAGCGAGCTTAGTGTCCCAGAGTGAAGGCAAAAGCACAGCCTAAGGGAGCTTCCCTGGAGAAGCAGACCTGGGAGCCAAGTCCAGGTGTCAGTCACAGGCCCAGGCCAGAGCCACAAGTGCCTGGGAGGAAACCGTCAGGCGACAGGGCACAGAGTGAGGCCCAGGGGTGTGTCACGTGGTCAAGGAGGGCCTCTGAGAAGTGTCCTTGGGAGAGAGAAAGGGCTGGAGTGCAAGTTGGGAAGAGCATCCCAGGCAGTGGGAAGGCCCCAACAGGAGGCCAAGGAAGGAGGATCAAGAGTCCAAAGCCAGCCTCAGCAAAAGTGAGGCCCTAGGCAACTCAGTGAGACCGTGTCTCTAAATAAAATAAAGAATAGGACCGGGGAGGTGGTGCAGTGGTCCAGTGCCCCTGAGTTCAATTCCTGGTACCAATAAATAAATAAATATATAAAACCCAAACAGGAACAAGTTGGACTGGTCCCAGGGCTATGCAGGGGGATGAAGGGGAGTCTGGGTGATTCTAGGGTGTGGAAGCTGTGGCAGTTATCAGGTATCCATAGTGACCTTGGGGAAGAAGCCAGGGCCCTCTACTGGGCCTGGGTGGTGGGTCATGCCTCACTGGAAGAACTGGAAGCCTGAGAGTTACTCCATTTGCAATCCTGGACACGGCAGCCTCTGAGTGGCCAGAGGGGTTTAACCAGGAGAAAGTAGAAAGGAAAGGACCATAATCTGCCTCCTTAAGAAGCAAAAGAGGGCTAGGACTGTGGCTCAGTGACAGACTGCTTGCCTGGCACGTGTGAGGCCCTGGACTTGATCCTCAGCACTGCACAGAAATAAATAAATAAAATAAAAGATCCATTGACAACTTGAAAAATATTCTTAAAAATAACCCAAAGATGCTCAGGAGTGAATTCTGCCCACAACCCTGTGATCGGGGTGAGGAACAACCAGCAACATATACCATTGGAAATGGTTTTGCCTCTTGGTGTTCAAATGAGAGGTGAAGATTTCTTTTTTTTTTTTCTTTCTTTTTGCAAAATATTTTCAGTATGATCACACTCTCTATTTAACTTAGAGGGAGAAAAGCCATATGAATACTTTCTGGTGAATTCATATGGATCCTGTAGATGAAATTGCAGCTGGGGGGCCTTGACACTTTGCCTGCACTGTTTCATTCCTCTATACCCAGAGGGACTGGCTCGTCACTACCTGGCCATGGGATTGAATAGGTGCGAAATTCAAGCTGATAGCAGTACATCTTTCCCTACTGAACTTCAAAACTCCGAGCAAACTGTCTATAAAAAGAGTTTTCATACCTAGCCTTAATCTCTTTCATACATTCTCCCCAAACCCCCTATTTTTTTTTAACTTTTACCATCCATTAGGGGAATACTAAGTGATAGTTACACAAAAAAGAAAAAGAAAAAAGGAAAAAAACATGACCAAAGCCATCCAAACCTAAGACCTTCATCTCAACTGCCTTTTTTACATCTAATGGTCTTTTCTGAAAAGGGAAGAGTCTACTTACTACAAATTCTTGAGAATACTAGTTTTTATTATTGAGAGTAAATTATAGAACACCACCTTCTGAAACTGGAGAGGTGTTTTTATTAAAAAGGGAAGTCAAGATCTCCATATGTAAATGTAGAAACAAGTTCTTAAAGAATAGCAACAAACTCCTGTCTATGCTGCTTGTGATATGCCACTATTTCTGTATTTACTGCTTTAGCTTTTGTGACAAACATTTAGCTTTGGTAAAAACACTATCACCTTTTTAGAAATAAGGATACTGAGGAACAGAGAGGTACCCAACTTGCCCAGGGTCACACAGCTATTAAAGAGAGAAGGTGTAATTCAAACCCAGGCAGTCAGGCTAAGCATGTTTTTCATGGTCGACACCCATTGATATCTCTAATTTTGTTACTAGCAATACAGTGATTATTGATACTTTATATTGGCAGTTTGCTGTCTGTGTGAGGCCTTTTGGCATACCATTCCCTGGACCTGGCTGGATGTGATAAAGGTGAATTGAGCATGACACACATCTTTATTCACAAGGAGAAGAGAGACATCCAAGATGTTAAATGAGGTTGTACCTGTGAATGGATTCATCACCCCAATCCATTTCCATGTCAGAAGACATGGGCATGAGGCCAATTTTATAACTGTATTATAAGCATACACACCTCAGTCTTCATGGTTGGATGTGTAGAAAGAGTTGGAAAGATGAAAACTAGATGCCACTGGCTTTAGACTAAGGAAAGGGAAGGGGAAGGAGTCTCCCCCAGGAGCACCAGTTTCCTGGGAGATCCAACATGGCTACCTTTTCATCGGTCAGCTGTAAGGGTTCAGGGGAGACGGATCCAGAGGGAGCATTGGAGACAGCCTTTGCAGAGTGAGTCATTACTATGTGGAGTGGGCAATTACCCCAGGAGGCAGAGAAAGTTGTACCCCTGAGCATGTTTGAGGAAGAGGGAGACAGGTACTTATGGGTAAAAATGATGTTCCCTGGGAGCCAGACAGGTTCATATGAACTGCAGAAACCTCTGCCTTCTGCAATGTCTGCTTCCAAACAGTGGGAAGGAACTAGAGCTGAAATGGCCAGATAAGGGACAGGTTCATGTTGATGCCCCTCCTTTCTGAATTGATGTCAAAGGATGGATGCCTTCTGAAAGCCCCCTTCTGAATCTGCCCTGCCTACCTCCTGAGCTTCCCTGCCCAGCGAGCCCCTGACCAAGCAGACCATATGCTGTTGTCCTGGTGGTCACACCTGAGACCAGCTGCGTCTCTGCCGGGAGAACTTCTTTCCTTTATGTGATTGGCAAAGGGGGGATATTTGAGGGGTTCTTGGGCTGTCCCATTTCTTTTTTTAAAAGCAGTTCCCCTAATACCCTGGGCAAATTTGGGTACTTTCCTCACCTCTTAGCCTCCCTACTTTAGAATATTTGCATCATGGTATTGAAACTATAGTTTAGTCTTGCACCCCAGCTAGACCATGAACAAAACCAGACAGCAGCAAGTTAGTGCCATTAAGTGCTCTGACTCTGGTCAGGTGCCACGTGACCTCAAGCACATGTCTAGACTTCTCTATGACTTGAGCTTCTCCTCTGTAAAGTGGGAATTGTCATCATGCTGACCTTACATGATGGTTGTGAAAAACCTAATGAGGTCATGCATTTTAGCAAAGTATGGAGCACAATGCCTAAGTGTCACTATTACCAATCCATCTCCAAATCCTGAGTCTCGCACTGTGCTAGGCCATAAAAATACACCATAAAGACCAAACACAATCATTTTGGATATTTTGTTTAACAGAAAATATTTTTGTTCAAATTTAAACTTAGGTAAAAAAAAACAGTACAGAGAATTAATTTTAGAGACTCAATGCTGAGGCCAGATTACCTAGATTTGATTCTTGCTTCTGTGAGCTATGTGGTTCTGGGAAGTTTACTTAAACTCTCTGTGACTGGGCATGTGAGTCACGTCAGTGAATCCCAACTACTAAGGAGGCCAAGACAGGAGGATCACAAATTATAGGCCAGTTTAAGAAACTTAGCAAGATCTTGTTTCAAAATTAAAAAAAAAAAAGTGTTTTAAATGCTGGAGATGTAGCTCAGTTGTCCAGTGTCCCTGGGTTTGACCCCACTATTTAAAAATAATAATAAAAATTAAAATGTCTCTGTGCCTCAATTTCTTGATTTTCTCACCTATGAAATGTGGATAATAATGTACTATCTGGAGCACTGTCATGAGGAATAAATGAGATCATCAATGCGGAACGTTTAACATGGTGGGTCTCCTCAAAGCACTTTGCAAAAGGCTCACCCTTAGATATCATTAGGATCCCAGGACATAAAGGAACTAAAGCAGAGGAAGGAAGGGAAGCTGGGCCTCTACCCGATCATCTTCCACCTCAATTCCCTAAGAAGCCATACTTGAAAGTAACACCCAGGAAAGGGGTTTGAAGGTGGCTCTTCCTAGCCTCTGCTTCCCATTGCTATCTGCCCCATCTTGCATCTGTGAGATGGACAAGCAGGCTTGGTGGAGGAGAGGCCCCTGGTTTTCTGCTACCACATAACAAACCACCCCCAAAGAACTGGCTTCCAATAGCAACAGTCCGCAGCCTTTTGTTTCGCTCACAGATCTGTGATTTGGCTGGGATCCGCAGATCTGGCTCATCTCTCTTCTTGCAGAGATAAGGGAAGGCCCAAGAGTCACCCACCACGTGGCCCACTCACACCACAAGACTCCATGTCAGATGCCACATGACCTCGGTTTTGGTGCACCTGGACTTCCATTTTTTCATTGGTGCTTTATAATTATACACAAGAGTGGGATTCATTATGCCATGGTCATAGGCAAGGGACGTGATTTGCTCGACCCAGTTGCCCAGGGATTTCCCTTTATCCACGTGGACTTCCTTGTGAGGTTTTATGCACTTACTGGCAACATGGTTGCCAGTCCCAAGAGCAAGCATTGCAAGAGGCCCAGGAGGGAGCTGAGAGGTGCCTGTGACCTAGGCCTGGACTTTTTGAGTAGCATTTCCACCATATTCTATTGGCCAAGCAAGTGGTGAAGCTTGACACAAACTGGACACATCAATGTTCACAGCGTCTCAGTTCACCATAGCTAAGCTGTGGAACCAGCCTTGGTGCCCTGCAACAGATGAATAGGTAAAGGAAATGTGGTACATTTGTATGTGACAGAATATTACTCAGCTTTAAAGAATGAAATTCTGGGGCTGGGGATAAAGCTCAGTTGATAGAGTGCTTGCCTCATTAGCACAAGGCCCTGGGTTCAATCCCCAGCACTGCAATAAAAAAAAAAGAATGAAATTCCAGCATTTGCTGGTAAATAGATGGAGTTAGAGAACATCATGCTAAGCAAAATATGCCAAACCCAAAAATCCAAAGCCTAACATTTTCTCTGATATGCGGAAGCTAATTCACAATAAGGAGGGGTTAGAGCAGAATGGAGTCACTTTATATCAGGTTGCGGGGAGTGAAGGGAGGGGAAGGGGTCTGGGGGTAGGAAGGACAGTGGAGTGAAACAGACATTGTTACCTCACGTACATGTATGACTGTGTGACTGATGTAGCCCTGCAATATGTACCATCAGAAAAATGAGATTATACTCCCTTTATGTATGATCTACCAAAAGGTAAAAACAAAAAAAAAAATTAGAAGTTAAAAACATTTAAAAATTAAAAAAAGAAAAGGGAATTAGACTTCACCCCCCAAAATGAAGAGCCCCAAAGACTCGGCACCACACTTGAATCTAGTGTCTCCCTCCGAGTGGCTGCACCAAGCCAGAGTCATGGTGAGACCCTGCAGTGAGTGAGTGGCTGTCCCCTCGGCCCTGCCAGTGCCTGAAGACAGCTCCACTGGACATTGGTCCCTCCGAGAAGTTCTACAGCAGAGGTTTCTGAATCCAAGCCTCCAGTTGTTTGCAAACAGGAATTGGAGCATCCCAAAGAAGGGACTAGGGCAATGGTCAATGGCCAGTGGCACTGTGTGAGTTCTGAAAAGAAATGAAAAGGGGCAACCAGGCTTGATACACATGGACTGAGTAGATATCACCCACGGCTAGTAGAATTTTAATAAACAATAGAAAAAATATTAAAATCAGATGTAGAGAAGTGTCCCAGAGATGACACAGATCATAAATACACAGAGCAAATTCTGTGTATATTTGAAAATGTTGACAACAAAGAGGCAAAGGGTATAGTCCCTGCCCTTGGGAGATTTGTAATCTAATATAAGCAGCAGATATCACTAGACATAAAAGGCCCGAAAAGCAAGATATTGTTGGAAGAAGTAAGAGATAAAAGAGTTCGAAGTCGTGGATTGGAATTAGAATTTCATCACTTGATAGCTGTGCCATCTTTGGGAGCTGACTTAATCTCTCTGAGCTGCAGTTTTTTCATTAACTTCTTTGGTGAAAATGAAGTCAAATCCTTTATGAGAACACGCATACCTTCCCAGTGCCTGGTCTAAAGCAGGCATCAAAAGTGTGCCCCCTGCACAGATCTCTCATTGTTTTCACTAATGAAGCACCGGGCACTCTATTAGGAGAATTTGAACACCCAAACAGACTCTGATGGAAGGGTGTGGTATTCTCATTCTCGAAAAATTCCAGGAAAAGAAAGGAAACATCTCCTCTGAACAGCTTTGGGGACAGCTGATGCATCCAAGTTCATAGAACTCCTAAAAGTCAAATGTCTCTGGGCCCCAGGTTACAGATCCCTGGATTCAACAGGCATCCTGCTGAACAGAAAGAATGGATCCTGCTGTCTGTGCCTCCTGGAGAGTCAACAGGGCGCCCAGTTTCCTAGGTGCACCCTCCTCTTCTGTAGTTCCTGACTTGCTGCCATTAAATAATTCCTTGAGAAATCACGGATTTATTACTCAACACACCAGGATCTGTGCTCCCAGAGGAGGCTGGGCTGGTCTGCTCATCCTCGTCGCCAACTTCCCGTCCCCAGCTCTGGGTCACATGCCCCCAATGCACATGCATTGAGTTCATCAGATGGCTGCTCCATGGAGCTTCCAGTTGTGGTTTTCCAGGCCCTGGCTTCTGCCATCCGACCAGACTTAAGAACAGGAACTCCATCCCTAGCAGAAGTTTCCAGATAGCAAAAATGCAGATGTGAAATCCGTAGAGCTGAAGCTCTGCGCCCTGGTAAGGCTCCACAGTCCGCGGACAGCGTGTGTTTCACATATGGAACCCCACTGATATCACTGGGAATTTCACGGATGGAACAAATTCAGGGGCCACATACAAGTTTGCAGCTTGAAACTGTCGAGAAGAGGAACTTTGTTACCCAGGCACTCGGAGCATGGCCCAGAACATGCTGGCCAAGAAGGTCACTCCCTGGCTTTCATTCCCAAGGCCCTGGGACAGAGGCGCAGCTTGGTCCCCTGGGGGCCCAGGTGGGGGCTTGGGTTTGTTCCACAGGGGCATCCTAGAGTGGCTTCCCTCCCGCATCCCGCTGCCCACCCATGTCCCCTGCCCTTCGCCTCCCACCCGCTAGTCCCCAGACAAAAACAAAAGAGCCATTACGGAGTTATTAACTCCGTCTCACATGTTCTGCAGAGCAAGACATCGGCCAACCCCCCTTCAACTTAATTTGTCTAACAGATTTGCCCACATCTAATTTCCAGCCCTGTGTTTACAGTACCAGGAACCTGGAAAGAAAGGCAGCAAAGAAAAGTGGTACGGCTGGAGTGGCGGGAGGCGGGGTGGGGGGTAAAAATAAATGCCAAGCTCCTTCAAAGGGCCACATCCCTCCCTGTGGTTGTGGACACTTCCTCTTTCCCTAGCCATCCTGTAATCATCCAACACCATTACCAGCAGGGGAGATGGGAATTGAAGTCCTCTGCCCTCTGTTTCCCGGCCCATTCTATCACATGCCTCCCATCTAGGAAGGGGTAAAAGACTTTAATGGGATTTTGAGGATCTTAAAAGCCAGCTGGTTTGTTTAAAAAGGAAAAAGACCAAGAGTAGGATCCCTGTGTCCACTTTTGTTGCAGAAGGAGTGAGTATCTCCTAGCTTCTCCCATCTGCCAAATCGATTCTTGGGTTTGAGGTTTGTCTTGGATGAACCAACAGCCCTCTTGGGCTGCCAGTGGACAGCCCGGTTCCAGCCACGATGCTGATAACCCCATCCTCAGCCCTCCAGCCCTGGCATCCTCTCCCTGGCTCTCCCTTGGAACTCTTTCCAAGTCCCCAGTTGGAACCAGTCACCCTAATTGTGGTCAGCCAAGTCCAGGCAACAGAAGAGAGCAGCATCAGCATTCAAGACAAAGGAAGTAGTTCCTGCTGGCAGATCAAGGGCTGGATGTTTGGTTTCTCCATCCCCAAGGCTGGGAAAACCCCAGGCACAGGCAACCAAAAAGTTGGGTTAGGAGCAAGACTGGGTTTTCCAAAGCTATAGCCCTTTCTGGTATTTTCTTTCCATTATTTTGGGCCAGCTCTGCATGGCCGAAGGGGCCCTGGACTGGTCTGGGTTTTGCTGGGGCTCAGTGGTGTAAGGGAGCCATGCTGGGTTGAGGGGTGATCTATCAGGAATGTCACATTCCCGTGAGCTGCTGTGTAGGGGTGTGCTATGTGTAAGTCACCGTCTGGCTTAGGGGACGTTGGTGGGAATCTCGTGTTGTCACCTGTAATTCCCATCCCTGGTGACATGCAGGCTGGGAATATCTCCTAAGGCAAGTGGGGATGCGGTGTCATGTTGGCTCAGGGGAACCATCAAGGAGGACTGTGAGGCAGCCTCAGTGCATGGTGTTGTGTTGGGACAACTGTTTGGCAGGACCAGGGGTGTTAGTGCGATCACCCATGGGCTGACTGTCTCCGTGCACAGCCCAGCCTCCCCTGCTGAGACAGAACTGTCTCCAGAGAGCTCATGGAGATCTGGAGGTCATGGGAGCACAATTGTCCCATTGGTGATGGACTGCACCCCAGGATGCTCCTGCAGGGGTAGTGGGGTCTTGAGTGGCTGCATCCTGCAGTTCTGCTTCCTGCCACAGCCTCGCCCCTGCTCAGTGCATCCAGCTGAGTCTCAAGACTCACATCTTCTCTTGGGAACTCCAAATGCTTCCTACACTCACTAGGACTTGGAGCACAGGGGACACCACAAGAGCTAGAGAAGACATAATGCAGCCCCCTGCTTCCTCCCACACCTTTCCCAAGGCCACTGCCCTCCATTCACTTTATCCTGGGGAAATGGACCACTCAGTACCCCTCATGGAACGCCGCCACAGTGGATCACCTCCAAAGAGCATGGCAGCGGTCACAAAAATAGGGGCCGCCACTCATTTCAGGGGCCAGGCTGGCCAAGCACTGAACCTGGCCCTGCCCACACCTCATCTCCTGGCACGCTCAGGTGCCCCAGGTGGGAGGCTCTGTCTGATGGATGAACTCACTGGTGCATTCAGAAACACTTTCAGAGATCACTGTGTGCCGGGCACTCTTCTTGGCACTGGAGGTACGGCAGGGAACAAAACCAACAAAAATCATAGCTGATCATCTAGGGTACTGAGTTTCAGAGAAGGAGAGACATTTGCCTAAAACACAGCTGGTGACCAGTAAGGCTCAGGCTCGGTCCATGAGCTGCCTACCTTCAAAGGCCTACGTCGTATCAATCGTACCTTGATAATAAGTCATTTATGTTGTCCTTTGGAGGTGCATGGACAGGCTTTAGTGTTGGGGGGTCTGGGTTGTGGTTTCTGTTTTCTGTGTGAGCCACCGTGTGCCAGATGCTAGTTGCTTGGTCAAGCAGCTCAGGGTACAACCGCTGTGGGTTCCAGTGCTGAAGCACTCACAGAGGGTTGGGGCTGAATTTAGAAGTCCTTCTCCTTGCTTGGGTCACAGCTGGCATCTTTGAGCTTCAAAGGACATTACGAGGATGAGAGAAGAAATGAGGTGAAACCCTGGCTGGGACCATCCACTCCCAGGATAGAGAGGGCCATCATAATGGAAAAGCCAGTATTTCATTCTTAAACCAGGGCCAGTTTGCCTTGTGGGGGTCAGGGCTTCCCTCCCTCCTGGGATGGCAGAAGAGAGGTTTCCACACAGAACAAGAGATTCGGGTTTGAGGGTTGCAGGTCCAAGGCCTCACTGCTCCTTAAAGTCGGCCTGTCATCTTGCTTCTCCAAGGACCTGTTTCTTTGTAGGTTAAATAGTAATGTTCTTAACCCTAAATGACAGAGCTGTGTGGAGGGGTATTGGATGGGAATGTGTACGGGGAGCGCTTTGCATATCAGAAGGACCCATGTGAGGTGTGAGGTGATCCCCAGCTGCCAGAGCCCTGCTCTCCAGTTAGGAACAACAAAATACCAGCCTGGAGACAGTGAGAGCAGAGTGCAGGCCTTCAACCGAGTAGGCCAAGCAGGGGCAGCAGGGAAAGGAAAGGAAGCTCCCGCTGATGTAGTATGTGCATCTCAGTTCCTGTGCCCGGGGGACATTGGGGGGTTTTAGAGATGACTTCATTTTAGATCACCATAGGAGCCCCAGTCACCATGTACAAATGGAAGCACATTCAAACTTACAATGACCACTCTCCAAACCCTGTGTCATCCACCCCCTTTATCACCTCTCTTGCCCAAAGTACACCCTGAAAGAAAATTGAGTCCACTGGATTCACACAGAAAGACTCCCCAAGATGAATGGACCCCCAACACTCTGCCAGGCCACTCTCAGAAGCCCATGAGTGGTCAGTGGCTCTGCTGAGAAGTTTCCTGAGTCAGGGAGTGAGGAACAGACACCTCCTATCCTCCCACCTCCCCCAGGCTCCCAGCTCCATCCCACAGAGCTGCTGTGTGTTCTTGAGGGAGTCACAACATGGGTCGCCCTGGCTGCACCTAGACTCTCTTCACAACCATTTCCCAGCCCATAGACTCCAGGCTTTTGTGCTCAGAATCACACCTCTTCCACCAAGTAGCTGAGTGACCTTGGGAACGGCATCCACTGTCCCTTCACCTCGGCCCATGACTCCTCTGTCCTCCCAGCTTCCCAAACCTGCAAGGCAGCCCTCAAGTCTTCTTGTCCCTCGACCTCCAGATCCATTTCCTATCCAGCCAACCTCCCAAGCACTGTTTAGATTCATTCTCTTCCCTCTGTCCTCTGTGCCACCAGAGATCTCTGCCTCTGTCCTCCTCTTTGGTCTTACCGCTGCCATTCACGCAGGCTCCATCCCTTCTCATGGCAGACAGCAAGTCTTTTAAATATGGAAATCCATGTGTCACACCTTCTGGTGGCCGACACTGCCATAAGGTAATGTATGGACACAGCAGTGAACAATGTCTACTCTGGACCTGGGGTTCCTACAAGCTTTGTGACTGTGGCTAGCTGGTCCACCTCTCCCTGCTTCTGGTTTCTGAGCTGTACCTACAGAGCAGGGTTGTTGCAAAGATTAATTGAATTAACAAATAAGAACTCTTTGGAAAGATGTCTAGTGGAGTGTAAAGGTTCAATGCATATTAGCTCATCAACATCTTCGTCACAATCACTAATGGCACTATTTGGATAAAGTCTAGAATTCATAGTAGGGCACACATCTGTTTCTTTGCCTGACCCTCCATCCTTGCACCTTATTTTTTATGCGCCAGTCACTCTGAACTTCTTTGATCTTTGAATGCCACCATGATTTATGCACAAAGATATTCTTCACACTGATGCTTACAATAAAGTTTTTTTTTTAAAGCAAAACATCCATCAGTTAAATAAGTTAGGTAAAATTGTGGTATAATCAAATGTATCACAATCATTTTGAATTGTGAGTCATGAATATTTAATGGTATGAGAAAATACTCATGAAAAGACAGTGTATGAAAAATGATTCCAAATTGTATCTACAGCATTATCTCAACCTGAAGGAAATAAATCACAATGTTTAACAGCAGCTATCTCTGCACTATTAGATGATGGACAATACAGTTTTCTTTATGCTTTGCTAAGTTTTCACATTTTAGACAGTCAGCCCAGCTGCCTTTCATAATGAGGAGGGGAGATACTGAAGGAAAAAGGAAAGAGAAAAAATCCATCCTTTTGTTTCAAATTGAAATATTCTGGTATTAAAAGTTAACTTCATTCAAACTCACTCCCAGCCCTCAACCCACACACATAATTTCCACCACTTCCCCTTTCCTCTGTCCATAAAAACAATGTTTTAACTTCTGTTCTTAAACAACTGAACTGAAATATTCAAAAAAACCAATTACCCTCCAAAGGCTAAGTTATTTTGTTAGGTTACTGCTCCGGAATAAGGAAAATCTTGAAATTAGAAAAAAAATTACAATCTGCTCTATTTTAGAACAAAATGCAAAACAGATTCTGTGGCAGGGGGCAAATGCATATTAAATTTCAAAAAAGTTAGACAAACAAATCATATGCTTTTATTCCAGGGTTTTGGAGTGCCCTCCCTATAGCTAACTTAGAAATGATTGCCTGGTCAACATGCCGTCTCTCTCAGGAGCCCCAGATATCCCTTACTGTGTGGGGTATGTGTGTGTGTGTGTGTGTGTGTGTTGGATTGACCAGATATTCTGAAGTACACAAATCTCATCTCGGTCCCTGAGTTGCTGGGTTGACCAGATGTCTCAAAAATGTGCATACATGTTCATGTAAGTGTGTGTTTGTCTATTGAAATGCAGAGAGAATGAAAGGGAAAACTGCACAAAAACCAAGTCATAACTCTCATCCCCACTAAGGGACCAAGGCTGCTGCCTTGGTGGGAACAGTCCAGTGGGTTCCCATACCCACTGGAATAACGGGGAGGGAGGGGCATGTGAGAGCCATTGATGGTTTGTCAAGATATAAACTCTAGCACTTCATTCTTTCTAAAAAAATGCTTTTAAATGAAAATGCTAGGGTTGGGGATATAGCTCAACTGGTAGAGTGCTTGCCTCACAAGCACAAGGCCCTGGGTTTGATCCCCAGCATAGCAAAAAATAAATAAATAAATAAATAAAATAAAATAAAAGAAAAAAATGAAAATGCTCTGCCCCTTAAATAAAAAAAAATTTAAAAAAAGAATCAATAATCTTGTGGAAAAGCAGAGAACCCCATATTGAAGCCTGTGGAATATAGCTATGCATTGTTATAAACTCCTAATGGTTGAAAATATTATTCTCATTTTCCTGCAATTTTTGTGCTCAGTTAGGAAGTGTTCCTAGGGTGAGAGAGGCAGGCGCTGTGACTGGCATTGTGACTTTGACATTACAAATAACCCTATTTCTGATGGCATTATACAGTTTGCATATTTCCCTCTAGTAGTTCCAGTAAAAAGATGACATTTCCCCAGCCTCTGCTCTCTGACCCTGTTTTAAGTCTTACTTTCCTCGAGGGTATGTGTGCTCTTAAGTAAAAGAGCTAATTTTTCACAGTGGTGGCAGGGAGGGGAAGCTGGTCCTGTCTTCAGCCACTCCATGGCAATTTTCCTGTTAGTCCTCAGAAAGGCAGAATGTCGTTCTTTTTCCTATAAAGAGAAATACAACACACATGCATGCCTTGCTAATAGCCTGAGTTTTCCAGAATTCTTACTGTCAACCTGTGCTTTGGGCTTTGGGCTTCACATGTATTTGCTTAATCCACCTTCATGACCAGTGGATGAGTCAGGTGCTCTGATTAACTACATTGTGAAGAAGAAGACACTGAGGTTCTTGGAGAACCCAAGGACACTCCGTGTGATCAAGAACCAGGTCCCTCAACCTCAGTGCCCCTGATGACATGCTTCTGCTTTCCTGTCCTTTTCCTCAGTGAAGACATTTTCACAGCCCATGGCGTGTAAATGTTCCAGTTTGCAGCACCTTTAGCAAGGATATAATGGAAACAGGCAGCCATCTTCCAGCTTCCTCCAAGGGACCAGCTGAACGATCTTGACCCTCCAGGACATGAGTGTTACTATCTATAAAAGAGAAATGCCATCGCTTTATTTTGGCCCAAGATGTGAGCTTCAGAACCAAGAAGCACTCATTCAAACAGTATTCACTAATTCCGCCTTAGGTGGCTGAAAGATGCTGGGAGCTTAGGGACAGTGAACGTGGCCTAGCTTCTCAGAATGCCCAGTCTGGAGCAAGACAGATGTAGAGGCTGGGCAAATGTACTGGGGTTAGTTCTTTGATGTTAGTACCATTGTGCAGCTGCTTGAGAGTCTGAAGCACCAACCGACTGAGGAACTACAAACCTACATGGGAACATTTCTTCACCAAGATGCCCCTTGAAACAAAATGCAATGTGAAGCTTACAGAAATGCACAGGGCTCCTGCCAGGCCATTTAAGGAGACAAGTGTGCCTGCAGGAACCCAGCACGTTTTTGCACCGTTACGGTAGTGATGGAAGACTGTCACGTCAACAAATAACTGCTCCTGTCGATCAGTAGCTTCGCTTCTACCAATATAAACTTGCAGGGCTTGGCATCCATCAGCCAGCCTGAAATGGGAGGAAGCTTGCTAAAACAAGAGCCAGCCAGAAACAGAGAAAAAAAATTGCAAGTACTCAGCAAAACTAAACTCTGGGATCTTCCTGGACTCTCTCCACATTCCAGTGCTGGATATTCTAAATGGGGCTCTGCTGATGTTCTGGGCTGGAAATCCTCCTTGTGGGGGCATTGCATGCATTTCAGGATGCCCAGTGGTTTCTGTGACCTGGGTGCACCATACACCAGTAGCATCTCCCCACCTGACCTATCTCGACAGAATGTGATGATGACTTCAGATCTTGTCAAATGTCCCCTGGGGAAGGGGGAGGGAGGGCATCACATCCTCAGTCACTGCTCTAAAGCTGAAAGCTCCTCTCCATTTGGAAGGAGTTAAACATCAACCTGAGGTCTGGCCCAGCCTGGCCTGGCCCCTGCCCTGCGAAGACAGTGTTGGTTTGAATCAGGAATCACAAAGGAAATCCCAAAGGCCTCATTCCTTCATTCTTTCACTCACCCACTTGAGCAGCAGACGTGGACTGATGGGCAGTGACCGTGTTTGGGCACAACCTCGATACCCAAGCAGATGCCTCCAGGGAGCTGAGCTGCAGCATCAAAACTGGTGGGACCACTTAGGTCCTTAACTTGGCCCCAGTGGCTAAAGTAGGCATGATATGTGTGTCCTAAATAGCAGGTATCTGAGTGCTGCCTTCAAAATTATTGCCACAATCAGAGCTCAGAGGTGGAGCTCAGTCAGTATGCACGAGGCCCTGAGTACAAACCCAGCAGCAGAAAAAATTATAGAGATAGACATGATTGTGCATCCTATGCCCTAGCAACTGGGGAGGCTGAGGCAGGAGGATCACTTGATCTCAGTAGGTTGAGGCCAGCCTGGGCCACTCAGCAAGACCCTATCTCATCGGTGGGATCATTTACTTATGATATTTTTATTAAATCAACTTTTTACTTAATCTCACAGGGAAATTGTCTTATCATCATTATAAAAACTGTACATATACATAGATAGATAAAAATCCAGCATCACATTCATAAATAAAAGGTATCCTTGGATGAGGAAAATAGTGAAAGCAAAAGATAGCTCTGAAATTCCAGCTGCAAGATGTTGGTGGCAGGTGCTGAGCAGGGTCCCCTTCTCCTGGGTCATAGGTGGAGAAGAGGAAGAGCTGCAGGGGTGTTAAAGACACACAGACCCAGCAGGAGACACCATGTGAGTGAGACCTACAGAGGGGGAAGGAGGCCAGGTTCTTGGACCATCTTGAATGATTGACCCCACTGTACTCACCGCAGGGCACCTTTTGGAAATGCACGACATGCCATGACAGTATTGTTTCTTACTATTTCTTTTTAACCACTGAGTCACATCCTCAGCCCTTTTATTTTTTATTTTTTATTTTGAGTCACAGTCTAAGTTGCTCAAGGCCCTGCTAAGTTGCTAAGACTGGCTTCAAACACTCGATCCTCCTGCCTCAGCCTCCTGAGTCACTGGGATGACAGGAGTGTGCCACCACGCCTGTCCTGTATTATTTCCTAAGGCCTTGTTTCAAGGATGAGCTGTGCAGTCACATGGAAATGACATCACCATTCTGAACCTGAGTTTCTCATCCATAGAATGGAAATATTGTAGCCCATCCTCAAAGGTGCTCAAGATGTTAACAATGCATTCAACCTCACCTTTGTCTTTTGCATTTTTTTTGGTGGGGGGTAGCAGGGAATGAAAAGCAACCTCCCCAACCATATTTTGTATTTTATTGAGAGACAAGGTCTCTCTGAATTGCTTACAGTCTCTCTAAGTTGCTGAGGCTGGTTTTGAACTTGCAATCCTTCTGCCTCAGTCTCCTGAGCCCCTGGGATGACAGGCATGTTCCACCACACCCAGACTCAACCTCACTTTGATTTCAAAGTTTTTTTTGGGCCTGACACCTTAGCAAAAACAAGCCCCTTGAGATTCTTTGGAGATAGCCTTTTATCACTCTTCAGAGGGACCAGTGCAAAAGAAAACATTTTGAAGAGAAATCTGTTGAATGAGTTAAATGGTCTCAGGTGCTATTTCAGCCTCTCCAGGCTTCAGTTTCCTTAAACTGGGCATAAGAATCAGAGAAGTTCTTCTCGTGCACAAGTAACATCATCACCAGGATAAAGCAGGTTCTTTCCAACCTGCATGGTAAGGGCTGCCCATATCTGGGCTGATCTCAGAGCCCCAAGGAACCAGTTGCCACTTTGACAGTTGGGTAAAGGGGGCAGTGAGGGATGGAAGTCTCAGGCTGCTGCTGAGGAGACACCATTTGGATCTGTGGGAAGCGGGGCCAGGGTTTGAAAATGAATGGGGTAAAAGTTCTGTGAGGAGACCCAGAAGGGAAGGGAGAGGCCAGGAATGGGAGTGGGGAGAAGAAATGAAAGAAGGCATCAGGAGAGGGGAAGGGGTGACTTCAAAAATTTGCCCCCTGGCATGAGGATCCTTGGCCAGTGCGGCACTTTTGAGGTTCAACTTTGTTTATTCTTGGCAAAATGCAACCACCTGTTTCTAAGAGAAAAGTCTTTAAAAGGCTTATAAAATCTACTCAAAATTCTCTCTGGACATCAAGTAACTCATAAGAAGGAACATTTTGATGAGTTAAGTGTAAATGAATCAGAAATATGTGGATTCCATTTTGCCTAATCTGTCATTGGATTTAGAAATGAAGGGGAACGCAGCTCAAAGTCAAACTCTTCAGGGGCTCTGCAGACCCACGAAGACTTGAAAGCCATTGGCAGCACCAGGCTGATCCTTCGCAGAATTCCATCTCACCCTCCTGAACTGCAGACTCCGGGGGAGGCTCCCACCCAGGATGTGTCCTGGGCAAGAAAAGAGAGGGGATAAATAAACATGGGCTTTCTGTGTGCCATGACCCGCTCCAATGGTCATGGCTACCGTTTGCATGGGGAGACACACATGAAGACCATTTGTGTCATGGGGACACAGGGGATGGTGGTGGCAAAGAGGCAGGCAAACGCCCTAGCTTCCCACCCCAGGACCAGCTAACTTGGCCAACCTGGCCTTGTTAGTAATGTCATGTCCCTTGGCCTTGGTGTCTCCATCTGGAAATTAGGGCAAAGGTGCCTCTAGGTAGCTCTCTCCTCCCCTGCCCAGTGGTGATCAATACAATACAGAAACCCTGTGGGGTGGGGACCCCTGTCATCCCCACTTTAAAGTCCAAAGACCTGAGTCCAGGAAGGATCCAGAGACAGAGCAGCTGAGCCTCCATCTTTCTTTCACACCGCCAATGGTTCCCTAGACAAAGGCCTCCTCACAACATGCTGTCACATCCCGCAGAGGGTCTCCACGGAACTCATGGAACTCTGGATCCTGAAATGCTCCTCCCAGAAAGGTCAGAACTGGGGGCCTCCTTGCAACTCATGTGGGTGGCCTAAGGGCAGCTAGGAGGGGCCCTTCTCCAGGTTCCCTGGGTGGCCCTCTGGTGCCAAGGACAGAATAAGCCACACACCCCACAAAGAGGTGTTGAGGGATGTTCCCAGTGCCAAAGCTCTTGGTCTCCTGGTGTGATTGGCTCAGGGGATGATGGAGAAGATGAGAGGAGGAGAGGAATTTGGAATCCTGCTTCTGTTTCCAGTCACCATCTTTCCACCTGGTGCTGTGTTGTATGGCTGTAAGAAAAGATGAAACAAAGTCTAAAAGGAAAGTAAAAGAAAAAGTAGCAAATGGTGTGTAAATTAGCCAGGAAGACAACACCTGGGGGGTGGATCTTGGACTTCCTCACACATGGTTTTATCAAAGGGGGTAATTACAGCTCAGGAAGACCAACATACATTGTTTCCACATGAGAGAGAGATCTTGTGATTCAAAGGCCTGAAGGGTGGAGACTGTGCTCATCACAGACACTGCTGTGTCCTAGAATAACAGTTTTTTTCAAATGAGAATGGAACACATCTTTCCAGTGTGCTGAGAGAGGGAAGGCTTCTGAACTTCCTTGTGACTGTAGCCCAGCTTTTCTTTTAGGAGCTCCATAGACACCCAGGACACGGTGGTGCAGCCTGTAATCCCAGGGACTCAGGAGATTAGGTAGGAGGATTGCAAGTTCGAGGCAAGTCTCAGCAGTGAAGTAAGGCCCTCAGCAACTTAGTGAAACCCGGTCTCAAAATGAAAAATAAAAAGGGCTGGGCATGTGGCTCAGTGGTAAATCATCTTTGGGTCCAATCCCTTGTACAAAAAGGAAAAGAAAGAAAGAGTTTCCCTAGACTCGCTAGAGCATCCCCCTTTCATCTCCTGACTCTGTGTTGTCCAAAAATGATCTGAACAGTTCTTGGCATGTGGCTTCTTCACCACAAAACTCACAGCCAAACAGCTGCTGGGCCCAAGCAGCCTGGAGCCAGAAAAAGCCCAAATAACCCCACTTACAATGGGCCAGCATGGTCGTTTTCTCAGGAAGGTGAACACTTGGTCAATTGGCACCAGAGAAGATGCTCAGCCTCCTTTAGTCCCAGGAGTGAGTGGGGGAAAGGCACTACTTCACACCCGCTGAGATGGGTGTAGCCAGGAAAATGAAGAACACCCAGGGCTGGTGAGGACATGGAAAAACTGGAAGCTGCATGTGTTGGGGACAGGCAGGACAGTGGGGTAGTCACCATGGAAAACAAGCTGGACCTCCAAAAGTTAAATGGGCAATGACCGAATTGGCCAGCTATTCCAGTCCAAGGCACATACCCGAAAGAATTGGAAATGGATTTTCCAACAAGTACTTGAACCTGAATGCTGGATCAGCCAGGCATGCTACAACATGGGTGAACCTCCAAATATCATCCCCAGCAAAAAATCCAGACACACAAGGTTACGTGCTGTGCAATTACCTGAAATCACCTCCACGGGAAAATCCACAGAGACACAGTGGATTCCTGATAGCCAGGAACTGGAGGAAGAGACATCGGAGAAACTACTTACACAGGCAGGTCTCCCTCTTGGGTAAGGCAGAAGCCACTCCTGTGCTGGAGTGTGACCAGCACTACAGAAATGTCTGCTTTAAAAAGGTTCCTTTTATGTCACCTGCATTTCTCTCGATCCTCAAAATAAATAAAAGCTGCCCTCCCTCCACCTGCCAGAACAAAGGACGCTTGGCCTTGGACCCCAGCTCAATGCCAACAGCTGAATCTCCCTGGAGTTGGCCTCCCAGGCCCTGTCATTCTGGTCTTGAAACTCTGGCTGAATGGCCCCCACCCCCAAAGTGAGTCACCAAACCTGCTCGTTCTTGGGAGCATTTTTGACAGGATGTGGCTTCAGGTGACCTGAATCTTTGCAAATATTTTTTCCATACATCTTTATCTTCATT
This sequence comes from Sciurus carolinensis, assembly GCF_902686445.1. Classification (NCBI taxonomy): domain Eukaryota; kingdom Metazoa; phylum Chordata; class Mammalia; order Rodentia; family Sciuridae; genus Sciurus; species Sciurus carolinensis. The sequence goes on from NW_025920183.1 coordinate 412,485, forward strand.
TCCCTCTAGAAAAATAGTAATTCAAACAGATACAGGGGGGGGCATTCAGATCTTTGAGTCTCAGGATGTGAGCAGTGATCGACAAGGAAAGTGTCCATTCAGAATCTTTTGCCCTTGCACCTTGGAAGTGCCCTGACCCAATGATGATAGCAACAGATACCCAGGTCAGTCTTTCTGTGCTCTAAATTGCCGTGAGCCCCAAAGAGAATCATTAGCTCATTTTCCTGATCTGTAAGATGGGGCTCACCATACCTCAACATGTGAAGTTAGTGTAGTCTTTGGGATGCAGGGATTGCTTCTGTTCTTTTCCCATGCTCCTGGACGGGTCTAGGAAATTGAAAATGAGGGTCACAGACTGTGACAGGGAGCAAGACAGAAAAGGGCACATTGATGTATGGAATCAGCTTGCTGGTCACATACCTTGCCTGTAGATTGGGACATGAAAAGGATCTCCCCTTCACCAAAACCTCAGAAAACTACTTTCCAGAGAGGTTAAGTGACTTGATGGATGTCACACAGCAAATTGGTCACAGAGCAAAAATTAGACATCAAGCTTCTGTGACTCCTTGGTCACTCACTGTGCACCAGAATGAAATCTAGAAATGAGGATTTAGGTTCCTCACTCCAGATGCATAGATACCAGTCCCTGTATGACCTTGGGCATTGCACACCCAGTGATATGGACCACTCAAGGTCACTTGCATGGTTGGAAACAATACACCAGCAGAATGGAGAGAGTCTTCCAGCAGAGACCACAAGTTCCCTATGTATCTGTGTCAAACAAGAGAAAGAGATTTGTCTTTAAAAAATACCCCCTGGTTCATTCTTCCTGCTAAGGATTATTTTAGCTATTCTGGGTTTCTTATTCTTCCAGATGAATTTCATGATTGCTTGCTCTATTTCTGTAAGATACATCATTGGGATTTTAATTGGAATTGCATTGTATCTCTATTTTTTTTGCATTTCGAAGGGCTGCTTTGTGGCATAACATATGGTCTATTTTCAAGAAGGTTCCATGTGCTGCTGAGAAGAAAGAGAATCCATTCTTTGATGGATGGAATATTCTATGTGTTAGTTAGATGTGAAGGGGACAGTTTTGGTTCGTCGATAACTCCTAGAAAAGACACTCCGCAGATACAGGTCTCACACGAGGAACTTTTATTCAAGCGGACAAAACGAGTCTGCTCGGGGGAAAGGGGAAAGGGAAAGAGAGGGAGCAGAAGATGGCGCACGGTTCTTTGTATTGGAATTTCGCGGGCTGGGAGGAACCAATCATGGAGGAGAATTATTACAGACTGACTGATGGACCAATGACATATTGGAACGTAATGTGGGAGGCAGGAAGGTTATGGCAACGTAAGCCAGAAATTCCTGTAACGGGAAAGGCGGGCTTAACGGCAGATTGACAGGTGATGCCTGTAGCGGGAGAGGAAAAGGTGGCTTTATACCTAACATTCCCCCATTTCCTTTTTTATAAAAAAATTTTTTTGGGGTACATGGATGAAGGTCAGTCTTCTGTAATTACTTCCTGCTGGGGTGTGGACGTATAGCTGGTATCATTGTGACAGGAAGAACTGGAGACTTGATAGTTTCTCTGGAGGCACATCTGCAGCCAGGCTCCAATTTTTGAGAGATCCTGATATTTCTGCAATACAAGTTGATTAATTGACATGAAAGTAAAGACAGGGGGCTCCCCTTCTCAGCTGGCATTCTATTGGAAAGAAAATTTGGTGGTTAGGAAAATTGTAAGTAGGCCTCTGGTTCTTATGGCTGGGTATGGTTGTCTGGTATCGTCTGGCTCCCAGTTTCTGGAATGGGAGGAAGGGTGGAGGGCTTCATGATCTTCAGTCTGAGATGAAGGGGTCCCACAGGAGTGGCTGAGTATCGGTTAGAAGAAGCCTGTGGATTAGGAGCTGGAGAAGGGTTAGTGGACCAAGAATAGAGCTTAACCCGAGAAATGTGTAGCCATCCTGGTAGATTTTGTACCTTGACAGCTGTTGGCATGGTTAGGATCACTGTATGGGGTCCCTGCCACTTGGGAGATAGAGGGATTGTAGCTTCTTGAGGAGGAGAAATAAGAACATGGTCTCCTATTTGAAGAGGTTGGGTAAGAAGGCCAGATAAAGGTTTGGGTAGGGTGGAGTCAGCATAACCCCATAGAAATGCTCGAATGTGATTCAGGAGAGGAATGGATATTTGAGAAGGAAGAAGGGAAGGAAGGGGCACTATTCCAGGTGGCAGGATGGGACGACCATACATTAACTCAAAAGGGGAAATATTAGTTGGTTTCTTTGGGAGTGAGCGAAGACGCAGAAGAGCGAGAGGCAGGTGTTCAACCCAGTCGAGGTGAAGTTCTAAGGAGAGCTTGGTTAAAACATTTTTAAGAGTTCGGTTTGCTCTTTCTACCTTGCCTGATGACTTTGGGTGAAAAGGGATGTGGAAATTCCAAGGGACCCCAAGAGTCTTGGCAAGTTGTTGGGTGACCTGGGAAATGAATTCAGGTCCATTATCTGACTGGAAGGAAGTAGGTACTCCAAAGCGAGGGATGATTTCATGAAGGATGAAGGTAGAGACAGTTATTGCCCTTTTGTTGGAGGTGGGGATGGCTTCAATCCATCCTGAAAAGGTGTCTACCATAACCAATAGGTATTTAGACTTCCTTACTGTGGGCATGTGAGTGAAGTCAAGCTGCCAGTCTACCCCTGGAATGGTGCCACAGGCTTGGTGAGTTGGAAAAATGGGAGGCCTGACAGCTGTAGGATTTGTTCACAGGCAGACTTCACATGAGGAAGAGAGTTCCTTTAGAAATGAGATATCAGAGGAAGACAGTTGCAGATGAGTTTTAGCAAATTGTAAGAGTGAAGAAAGGTTGGGGTGAAACAGACAATGGAGGTAAGAAAGTATTTCCCTGTTGGGGGGTGGTGAAGGCAAAGGATTATGGAGAGCCATAATAGGGGCTAGCCTGGATGAGAGGGCAGCCCTTTTAGCCTCCTCATCTGCCTTGTTATTACCTGAAGAGATGAATGATTGATGTGTTTGATGGGCCCTGCAATGTACAAGGCCTATAGTTGCTGGGAGGTGAACAGCCTCAAGGAGGTTTAGAATGTAACTAGAGTTGGTGATGGAGTTTCCTCTTGTACTAAGAAGGCCTCTCTCTTTCCAGATAGCAGCATGAGAGAGGATAATGTGAAAAGCATATTTGGAGTCAGTGTAGACTGTGAGGGATTGTCCCTTTGCGAGGGTGAATGCATGGGTAAGGGCAATTAGTTCCGCCTGTTGATTGGTAGTGTTGTTGGGTAGTGGTCCCGATTCTATTACCTTTTTAAGAGAGACAATGGCATATCCAGCTTGACGGATTCCTTTATGGAGAAATGAGCTTCCATCAGTGAACCATACGAAAGTAGGGTTTCGTAGAGCTCCTTCCTGGATGTTAGAGGGGTAGGGAAGTAAATCTCCCAGGGTCTCAAGGCAGCTGTGGGTTGCAGAAGTATGTATATTGGAAGGTAGGGGTAAGAGGGTGGCTGGATTTAGAGGAGAGCATGTTTTGAAGGAAATGGAAGAGTCCTCAATAAGAGCGATTTGTAAGGTTAACACCCGGCAGGGTGGTAGCATCTGCAGACCTTTATAAGTAAGAAGCTTAGATAGATGATGAGGTGAGTGCACTTTGGTGGAAGCCCCGAAAGAAAGTTTTTTTGATTCCTGAATTAAGACAAATGCTGCTGCTAATACTCTAAGACATGGTGCCCAGCCCCTTATAGTGGGGTCTAACCTCTTTGACAGGTATGCTATTGGTCCAAAAGTAGGACCAAACATGTGTCCTAAGACCCCCAGGGTGAATCCACTTTTCTCAGAGACAAACAGGTAGAATAGTTTGGTTAAGTCAGGGAGATGTAGGGCTGGAGCTTGAAGAAGGGCTTTCCTTAAGATCTGGAAAGGGGCTTCCACTGTGTTGAGGAGAGGTTCAGTGGGAGTACCCTTTGAAGCCTCATATAGGGGAGCTGCTAGGATGGAAAAATTGGGGATCCAGGATCGTAAATATCCTGCTAATCCCAAAAAGGAAAGGATTTCTTCTTTGGTGGATGGAGTGGGCATGTCCTGTATTAATGCTTTTCTCTCTACAGTGATGGCTTTAAATCCAGGTGAGAGGCTGACACCTAAGTAAACAACCTGAGGCTGGGAAAGTTGCACCTTTGCTGGAGAAACTCTATAACCCCTGTCAGCCAGAAAGTTCAAAAGCTTAATTGTGTCCCTTTGGGAGTCCTCAAGAGAGGGGCTACATAGAAGAAGATCATCAACATACTGTAAAAGGAAGGAGGAAATGAATGTGAGAGAAGTAAGATCCTGAGATAATGTTTGGCCAAAAAGATGAGGACTGTCTCGGAAACCCTGTGGGAGAACTGTCCAGGTCAGCTGAGAAGAAACTTGAGTGAAAGGGTCAGTCCAGGTAAAAGCAAAGAGATCCTGTGAATCAGGGTGAAGTGGGACAGTAAAAAAGCACATCCTTTAAATCTAGCACTGAAAAGTACGTGGTGGAAGACGGGATAGAAGAAAGTAGGGTGTAAGGATTGGATACAATGGGAAAGATGGGGACCACTGCTGAGTTAATGATGCGGAGGTCTTGCACTAGACGGTAAGATCCATTAGATTTCTTAACAGCCAGGATGGGTTATAAGGCAAGTTGGCAGGGCGCAGAAAGCCTTTCTGCCTTAGATCCTGGATGATTGGTTGAAGTCCTATGAGGTTCCTTTGGGGAAGGGGATATTGGGCCTGGGCTGGGTAAGATGTTGGGTCTTTTAGATGAATGAGTATAGGTGAGCATTTAGCTACAGAGGGTGTATGAGTGTCCCAGACCTTGGGGTCAACCAGGGAGGGAGGAAGGGGATATGAGGACTCTATTTGAGTTGTATATTCCTGTAGGGTCATAAGGAGAGGAATAGCAAAGGAGTCTTGGCTAAGGCGCATGGTGGGTGAGAAGGAAATAGAGGCACCCAATTTGGTTAGGATGTCCCTTCCCAGAAGGGGAATGGGACATGAAGGAATTATTAAAAAGGAATGAGTAAAGCCAATTTGTCCTATATGGCAGCTTATTGGGGGGTTTGTAGGGGATTATATGGTTTTCCCTCTACCCCGACAATAGAGGATTTGGCAGGGGAAGTCGGTCCCCAAAACTCCCGCAGCACTGAGAATGTGGCTCCAGTGTCTATAAGGAAAGGGATCTGCCTCCCTGCCACCGTAAGGGTCACCCGGGGCTCCTGAGTCGTGATGGTTGTCAGGTGTAGGAGTCCTGGGCCCCTTCATTCATCCATTGCCAATCCCAGCAAATCGCTGGAGGGAGGGACCAAGGATGACCTGGCACTTCTCTGAGCACCAGGGCAATCCACTGCCCAATGTCCCAGTTGGTGGCATTTTGGACAAGGACTTGGGGGCTGCTGGGGGTTGGGGCAGGCTCGTGCCCAGTGGCCCTCTTGCCTGCACTTGAGGCATAGGCTTGCAGATCTTCTGGGAGCTTGGGCGCCCCTAGCGGTGGACAGTTGGGCAGGTCTAGCCGGCTGAAAGGCTTTGGCCAGCATTTGGTATTTTAATTTTTGTTTTTTTCCTTCCCTTCTGTTATAAACCTTGAATGCCACTGCTAGAATGTCTGGCTGTGGGGTAAGGGGCCCCCTATCCAACTGCCTCAATTTCATCTTTATGTCAGGGTAACTTTGGGAAAAATAATAAGTCATAAGTAGCTGCCGTCCCTCTGGGGTTTCAGGATCCTGGTTGGTGTACTTAAGCATGGCCTCTGTAAGGCGGCTTAGAAATGCTGATGGGTTTTCATCTTTGTCCTGTATTACTTCCTGAAGTTTATTATAGTTAATGGGTTTAATAGTAGCTTTTCGTAGACCTGCAAGGATGCAAGTTTGAAACCTATCTCGCTGTAGACACCCAGCCTCAGTATTATAGTCCCATAGGGGCTCTCTATTTGGTACTGCTTCAGCTCCAATGGGATGGTTTGGGGTCGAATGATGAATGTCATCTGCATAATCGCGCGCCTGTTCCCAGACTCTCCTGCGTTCCTCAGGGGTTAGGGTGTTGGACATGATTATGTAAATGTCATGCCAGGTAAGGTTATAAGACAGGATAAGGTATTGAAATTCCTTAATGAAGTTTGCAGGGTTGGAGGTGAAGGAACCTAGCCGCTTCTCTATTTGAGACAGATCAGACAGTGAAAAGGGGATATGAACTTTGATTACTCCCTCCGCGCCAGCCACCTCCCGTAAAGGGGCTAAGATATGCACGAGACCTCGTGTTGGGGGGACTTGGTGGGCTGAATGGAGGAGCGGAAGGAGAAACAGAATGAGGCAAAGAAGAAGAATGGGTAAGGGATTCTGCAGTAGGAGGCTTGTAAGGAGATGACTCATTGGCTGGATCAAACTCAGAAGGGAAAGAAGGGTTAAAAGGTGGGGGAGAAGCCAAGAGAACAGGTTCAGGTTTTTTGGGAGAGCAGAGATTAGGTTTAGGCTGAAAGAAAGAAAAAACACGAAGGGGAAAAGTTCCTTTCCATTCACCAGGTTGCCCACATATGTATTTAATTATAACTAGTACAAATAGGCATACAATTATACCTAGTAAAAAACTAGAATTCAGGGTGTCATAAATAGACCATTCTGACTTACTATCTAAAGGACAATTTAGCTCTTATTCAGGGAATAGGTGAAGGGATTTGAGATGGTTTAATAAACATCTCAGGGGCGAGTTTGCTGGGTTGGATGTTTTGAATTTCATGGTAAACTGAGACCCACCTGGGTAGTGGATTTGGCGTCCCAGAATCCACGGTACCAGGCAACGAGAGGTTAAAAACAATGATTAGGTCGTCACCCGAAATCGCTGTTTAAACGGGCAAAAAGCCGAGAGAGGGTTTGAAGACCTGGCCAGGGTTTCAAGAGGGAGCCGCGAGAGGAGGGGGAGAAAAGCCGCAGAGCAGCGAGAGGGACTAGCAGCGGCAGAAGTGAGTAAACTTCAAACCCTAAGAAAGAATCACAGCACCATAAAATTCAGACATCCACCCAACAACTAAGACCAATTATGAGGACCAAGGAGGTACCCCCACACCTTGGCAGTTGAGTGGCAGGAGCCACGAGGGGTGAAGCCACAGGGTGGCGAGAGATGAAGCCGCTGGGCGGCAGCAAAAGGCTTCGAGCCGGCGGAGGGAGCTGGGGACTGGCTGCTTTATAATAAGGAGGGGGGCTGCAGTGGACTGCAGGTGAAGGTGCGGGTAGCCGAGATGTGTTTAAATGGTCAGGGGCCTGCCTAAGGGGAACTCACCAATTTTGGAGTCCGGTGTTGTATGCAGAAAACTGGACATCCAGGTAAATGGAAGGAGAGCCTGAATCTGCGGGCACAGGAGAAATCGGATGGGGTTCCGCTTGCTTAGTCAGCGGAAAAAAAAACCATCCCGGGTCTTTCGGCACCAGATGTTAGTTAGATGTAAAGGGGGCAGTTTTGGTTCATCGATAACTCCCAGAAAAGATGCTCCGCAGATACAGGTCTCACACGAGGAACTTTTATTCAAGCGGACAAAACGTGTCTGCTCGGGGGAAAGGGGAAAGGGAAAGAGAGGGAGCAGAAGATGGCGCACGGTTCTTTGTATTGGAATTTTGCGGGCTGGGAGGAACCAATCATGGAGGAGAATTATTACAGACTGACTGATGGACCAATGACATATTGGAACGTAATGTGGGAGGCAGGAAGGTTATGGCGACATAAGCCAGAAATTCCTGTAACGGGAAAGGCGGGCTTAACGGCAGATTGACAGGTGATGCCTGTAGCGGGAGAGGAAAAGGTGGCTTTATACCTAACACTATGTATGTCTATTAAGTCTACATTATTTATTGTGTTATTGAGTTCTATGGTTTCTTTGTTCGATTTTTGTTTGGAAGAGCTATCTAGTGGTGACAGCAGTGTGATAAAGTCACCCAGAATTATTGTGTTGTGGTCTGTGTGATTCCTGAAATTGAGAAGGATTTGTTTGATGTACAGGGATGCACCATTGTTTGGGGGATAAATATTTACTATCATTATGTCAACAACTAAACTGATTATGGTTCCCCTAATCAGTATGAAATGTCCTTCTTTATCCCTTCTGACTAACTTTGGCTTAATGTCCACTTTATCTGATATAAGGATGGAAAACCCCGCTTTTTTCTGAGTCCATGTGCATGGTAGGTTTTTTTCCCTTCCTTTCACCTTTAGACTATGGATGTCTTTTTCTATGAGATGAGTTTCTTGGAGGCAGCATATTGTTGGGTCTTTCTTTTTAATCCATTCTGCCAGTCTATGTCTTTTGGTTGATGAGTTTAGGCCATTAACATTCAGGGTTATTATTGGGATATGATTTGTATTTGCAGTCATTTGGTTTTTTTTTTTTTTTTTTGGTTTTTAAGTTGGCTTGGTTTCTACTTTGACTGGTTTTTCTCAAAGGTAGTTCCTCCCTTTGCTGCCCTACCTTGTTGTTTTTCATTTCCTCCTCATGGATTATTTTGTTGAGAACATTCTGTAGTGCCGGCTTTCTATTTGTAAATTCTTTTAACTTTTGTTTATCATGGAAGGATTTTATTTCATCTTCAAATCTGAAGGTTAGTTTTGCTGGGTATAGGATTCTTGGTTGGCAACCATGTTCTTTCAGAGCTTGAAATATGTTGGTCCAGGCCCTTCTAGCTTTTAGAGTCTGGGTTGAGAAGTTGGCTGCTATCCATATTGGTCTCCCCCTATATGTAATCTGATGCTTTTCTCTTGCGGCCTTCAAAATCCTGTCTTTATTTTGAGTGTTAGGCATTTTGATTATAATGTGCCTTGGTGTGGATCTGTTGTGATTTTGTGCTTTTGGTGTTCTGTAAGCCTCTTGTATTTGATTTTCCATTTCATTCTTCAGGCTTGGGAAAATTTGTGATATTATTTCATTGAATAGGTTGTTCATTCCTTCCTAAATCCCAATAATTCCTAAATTTGGTCTTTTCATGATGTCCCATAGTTCTTGGAGATTCTGATCATGATTTCCTATCATCTTCTCTGTTTGGGCAACTTTATTTCAAGATTAAATATTTTATCTTCATTTTCTGAGGTTCTGTCTTCCAAGTGGTCTAGTCTTTTGGTGATGCTTTCCATTGAGTTTTTTATTTGGTTTATTGTTTCCTTCATTTCAAGGATTTCTGGTTTTTTTTTTTTTTTGAGATCTCTATCTCTTTGTTGAAATGATCTTTTGCTTCCTGCAGTTGCTCTTTCAGCTTATTGGTATTATTATTCATTGCCTGCATTTGCTCTATTATCTTATCCTTTGCTTCACGAATCATCTTAATCATGTATAATCTGAAGTTCCTTTCTGACATTTCTTCTAACATACTGTCATTTGATTATATTAGCATACAATCTAGATTTGTTTGGATCATTTTCTTCCCTTGTATTTTCATGTTGTTCAAGTATCTTCTCCTCTAACAGTGCAGATATGAGGTATTGCAGATTTCCCCCTGTAGGCTTATAGTGGCCCTATAGGTTTCCAAAACCCTTTCTTAAGGGGAAATCAATATTAGCAGTGCCCAATTCAGACTCTATGCAATCCTAGACCAAATAGCCCCTATGAGAACAATAACAAAATTGTCATAATGAACAGAATGAGTTCAAATATTATCTTCAATAAAACAAACAGATTTGCAATAAGGTCTGCAGTTTCTAATGGAGGACAAAGAGGATGCAGAGGGATGTAGAATGTGGCTGTTAATGGGATGAAAATGAATATACAGAAGTTCTAGATAATAAAAAGGGTGAGAGTGTAATCAAAAGAAATTGGATGTTAGCATGCAAAAAAGGGAGAAAGAGACTCTGAGGGAACAGGTAAACAAAAGGAAAAGAGAGCAAGAGAAGTAAAGAAATAAAAACTTAATTTTTTTTCTATAAGGAGAAAAAAGAAAATCTACAGTATAACAGTCATATAGTAATGAAACCTCCCAGAGTTCAGTATCCTGATGCATGAGAGGTACCTGACAATGATCTTCAAGTCTCCAGCAGGCGTCTCAGGATGTACCTCGGATCGGAGGTACAGCTTTCAGGATTATCAAAGATGGCCACTCTGGCTTCAAAATGTGTTGGCAAATGGGGAGCACAGCTTGGGGTGTGGACGTAGTCAGCTGTAGGTCCTGGAGGCAAGGTGCAGTTGTTCAGGCAGTGGTCCTGGAGGTCTGGTGTGTTTGTTGTGGTTGTGGGGTCCTGGAGGCCAGGTGTAATCAGTTGTTCTGGGGTCCCGGTGATAGGGAACAGCCAGTTGGTCTGGGGGTCCTGATGGCAGGGAGTAGTCAGTTGATGAGAGGGCCCCAGAGTAAGGGAGTGATCGGTTGGGCTGAAGGATCCTGGAGATGGGGCTCAGTCAGTACAGCCAGGGTTCCTACAGGGCCTGGCTGTTGTCTCAAAATGGTGGCAGCCACATGTAATCAAATCTGCAGTTACTGTCACAGTGAACTTTTAGGCAACAGCAGGCAGCTGGTGCTCCACTGGCAGTCGGTTATCAGTTTGCTGACTGTTGTTGGACGATTGGGAGGTGAACCTCAAGCGTTGGGTGATGGATAGGTGTAAGGCAGGTGATGGACAAGTGAGAGGCAGGCAAATGGTGGATGATAGATGCCTGACCGTGAGCAATCTGCACTCAAAAAAGGTGTCAATATGCTGGCAGACTGCAGGTGATTACAGTAGACAAATGGGGTAAATAGCAGGGGATCGAGAAGCAGCAAAATCTGCCTCACCAAGAAACAGATATCCTCTGCTTGATACCAGAGTTATGGAGTGACAAGGAACACAGTCTCCCTTTAGTCCGCCATCTTGGATTCCCCCCCCAAGGACATTTTAGACATGTTCTCTCAAACATTTTATTTCCTCTCCAAGGATATAAATAAATACACATTTACAAGAGAAGGTTCATATCAGGGATCACTGAAACTGGTTTTTAAAGCCATTTTATTTGATTTTATTGTGTATTTATTACTTCATACATCATAAACATCTATGTCAGTGCACTTAGTGCATGTATCCGGCACGGTAAGGTCATAGGCTCTTGGTAAACACACACAGAAGGGATTGGCAGAAGGAGGTAGGGAGGTTAGCTGGGAGCTGCCAACCTCCCCGTGGCAGAAGTTAGCTTTATTTCTGGACCAGTATTCTACCTTGAGTGGACAGCTTTCTTCAACTGGGACTTTCTGCCATGATATTCTGCCTCACTTTGGGCCCCTGATTGATGGAGTGGGTCAGGCACGGACTAAGTCTCTGAAACCATGAGCCCAAAAACACTGTTCCTCCTCTGAGTTGTTTTTGTTAGCTCTTTTGGTTCTAGCAATGGAAAACTGACCCACAGGGGGTCATCTCCAGTCTTCACTGCCATGGACAGTGCCAACATGGTCTCCTTTGTCCTCTTCCCACAGTGCACTTCTCTTTATACATCATTTTAAGATAAGCACCTCGGAGTAGAGATCCTGGGGGGATGGTTGGCTTACCATCAAGGCATGAATCCTCCAAAATATTTATGGGCTTGGCCTCCCAGAGTTCTGGGTTTCCCTCATGGACAGAAGTAAAATATCTTGAGAGAAAAACAGAAAGACCTGAGACATTCAGGGTCTGTTTACAGAGCACCACTGGATTCTCGAAGGTTATCTCATTTCACTCTGTCTGGAGAGCATTTCTCCCCACGGGGACGTTGGGACTTGCCCCTTCTTGCCCTCACTGCTCCTTGGGACATTTCTAAAGTAAACCCTCTCAGACTTTAGAAAACACCACCAGCTGAAGGGAAAATCATGTACACTCCTGGCTTTGGTGATCCTCAGAGACCCACCCACATGAGATGCTCTGTTCTCTCTGCAAAATTAAGAGGTGCAAAAAGATTCCTGGAGCTGCCTGCCAGGCTCATTCATAAGTCACTTGTTTTAATATTGGTTTGGCAGTTCCAATAATGATTTCTTTTTTTAAAGCACAGAACTGGGAAGCCAACTTCAAAACCCAGATATGAACCTCTCCATGAACCCTGCCATGAACTCAGCCATGAACTTGGCCATGAACTTGACCATGAACCCAGCCTGAGCTAGGAGTGTGAGCAATACTTCACACAACCATGCCATCTTCAACCAGGGCCCCTTTTTAAGATCATTACATCTGTCTCTCCATTCCCATATCATAGAGGAATAAGTAAAGACTTTTCTAGAGTTGACACACTGATCATTTAAGCTCAAACTTTAAGCTACAATTCAGCAGCTCACACTTTGCCCAATGCTGGGCTCTCATGGTCCTGGCTTGTCAGGGGTGGGCTCTGAGGGCCCCAGAGCCGCATCCTGGCCTAATCTCTAAGATGGCGCCTGGCAGCTTGCCAGACATAGCTGCACTCATAAACAAGTTTTAGAAAGTAACTCTGGTTGGCTGTTGTACATGAGGCAACCCTGGTATCTGCCTGGAGACTGTTTCTTGATAGGCTGACTTTCCTGGTAGTCTACTCTCTGATAAGCTGATGTTCTTGATATAAGTCTGAGACTTGCGGAATAAACTGCTTTTGGTTCCTGTGATCAAGAAGAGCGTAGGCGTTGTGATTATCCCCACGGGCGGTGGGCGATCATACTGGCTGATGATTGCCTCGCCCTCAGCCAATGACGCCACCCTGGGGTGGCAAGCAGTCCCTCTTGGGAAGGCAGGAGAGATACTGCAAACATGGGCTCCCCAGTCTGCCAGGTACAGCAAGAGGTGCCTTTCTGGGCAGATGGTGGGTGAGATTCTCTGTTGAGGTGAGGAGCACCACATGGGGAGGTGCAGAGAACCAGGATATGTCACAGGGACTCCCTCCTGGGGCTGTCCACTGTGGGGAGGTGCGTCCCTGCACAGTAGGGTGTGGGGCAGCAGAACACTGCTGCTTTCCTCCCTCTGGAACTCAGGGGCCTCCTGCTGCCCCTGGGCAAAACCATCCCTCAGTTTGGCCTCTACTGACCTACTGGGACTTGGTTTAGATGTTGCCCAGGAAGCCCTCCCTGACCTTCCTCTGGGATCTACAGTCACTGGCATGTCCCTTCTCGGTACCCAATTACCCACCCCTTGACCATCTCCCCAGCCAGACTGCTCTCTGTGAGGGCAGGGCCACCCGGCTGTGCTAATCACTGGGCCTCCAGCCACCAGCTCAGGCCTGGTGAGTAGGAGGCTGCTGGAGGATGCTCAGTGAGGGAAAAGGGCTCCAGCAGACTCTGACAGCTCCAAGGTGACCCCTCTAAGATGGAACCCGCAAAATCATCTTATTTGGGAAAATGAAAGTGTCTCTGTGGATGAGCCTGTCAAGGCTCTAGGATCATTGTGCATCATCTGGGGGATTTCCAAAGTCAATGGCAGGCCCTCCTAAGAGAAAGGTGGAGGGAGATCAGAGGGACACAGAAGGTGGAGCCAGAGGCTGGCGGGGTACGGGTGCGGGCCGAGGGACATCTGAAGCCACCATGACCTGAAGAGGCAGGGAGGGTCCCTTTGCCCACTGACACCCCAACTTCAGACTTCTGGCCTCTCGAGTGTGAGAGAAGTATCTCTGTTGTTTGCTCCACGCACTCCTTGGGGTTTCTCCGGAACACTCCTGCTCAGGGGCTCAGAGGGTTAAGAATGGCTGAGTGTGTTCAACTTTTGGACCCAACATGCTTAGGTGGCTGTATTCTAAATCCAGCTCACCAGGTGGAAATCAAGGTCAGGTTCACCTTGAAAATGGCCCAGGTGACAGCCAGAGCTGTCCCGACCTCGCGGGACCTACTGCCTCCAGGGTGATGACTCCATTTCCCAGCACCCTTTGCAGCTAAGTTCAGCCATGTGTCCATGTCCTGGCCAAAGGACTGTGGGTGGAGCCACAGGAGGATATCCATGCTGTGTCCCTGAAGGGCATGAGTTCATGTCCCTTCCCCTCACACTGGCTGGGAGGCAGCCCTGGGCAGTCCTCTGGGTTGTGTAAGGGGATTAATTTTGGTGTCCTGTGACAGTCCCTGTCAGATCGGGACACTCACCTCCCAACAGTGCCCTGGGGGAGAATCCCCCTGCCTTACATGCACCTGCTAATGTTTGTGTCTGGCACCGCAGCTGAACACACTCTAACCTACCACCGTCTCCCTGAAGGCCACCACTCAGCTGTCCCCCCAGCTTAGAGCAAGTTGCTGTTCTTTGGAGATCCACTTCCTGCCTGCACTTTCCTGGGTCATTGGCCATGGTGGCCAGCTCATTTCCTGGAGCCTGTTTCCTCACCTGTAGGGGAGTGTCCACCCTGCCTTGTGATCCTGCCAAGACTTAGCTGGGGACTGAGCCTGAGGGTGCTTTGAGTGCCCATGCCAGCGTCACCTGGAATCCCAAGACCAGGAGAAGGGAGGGTTCCTGACAGTCCCCAGGGAAGGCAGGAGCAGCTGCTATCTGGAAATCTGCAAAAGAAGATGTCTGCTGTTGACACGAGCCCAGGGATGGGGCGCTGCAGCCCCAGCAGATCATTTCCATGAGAGCTGCAATTAGGGGATGTGTGGCTCATTAAGGGATGGGAGGGATGAGGCCTGGCTTCTGGTGATGCTGTAACGAGGCTTCATCTCTTCTCTCCTGAGGCTGATCTAGAAGAACTTGGCCTGGCACTCGCACTGGACTGTTCTGGCCTCCCAGGGGTCAGGGATGAGATGAGCCTGCCAGCCCGTGGGGCACAACCTTGGCGCCAGGGATGTGGGTGACTGTAGCCAAGGCTGTGTAGAGCTCACGCATGGCAGGCACCTGCCCAGTGCATCAGAGGGAGGACACTGAGGCACAGAGAGGTCGTGAAGCAGGTCAAGGTCGTGCTGCAGAAAGTGGGATGTGACCCAGGCGGTGCTGGTAAGCAGGAGAAATGACCCAGGACAAGCCAGGCAGCAAGGAGTCACAAGGGTGAGCAGGGGAGTTCTGCCACGGTGACCTCAGCGAAGCCACTTGACCTCGCTGGGACTGGCTTTCCAATCTGTGAGATTGGTGAGCCTTGGTTGGGACCAGGGACAGCGCTGGATGCAAAGGGGCAGGTGGGTCTGATGGACCCCTCAATTCTGCCACATGTGGTGACCTCCCTTAGACAATGAGTAACCAACACAGGTTGTGTGCCAATAAACTCTATTTATAAAAGCAGCAGCTTGTCTGACCCATGTTCTGCTGCCCTGTGATTTCAGTCATGTTCCTTTTTTCCTTGTGTTCATTATGTTTATCTTCTCAATACTTTTCCTCATATTGATTCATGGGCATTCCTTGGAGTCTGGGAGAACCACAAACTGAGTGAGCTAGTTATCGATCTGTATTTGCGGGAAATGTGAAAACGAGCTAAATTATTTTTGTTTTGAAAGGGTTTATGGTCACTTCAAGGGCTGGCAGGCCTGGGGCGCAACTTAGAGGCAGACTGCTTGCCTGGCATGCACAAGGCCCCGGCTCCACCCCCAGCTGTGCAAAAACACAAGACAAGGCCAAACCAAGCCCAAGCCCAAACACAACCAAATTATGACCTAGAAACTCCTGAGCTGTGCGCCAGCTCTGCCACGTGGGCAAGACACCACTCCACCTCTTAGTTCTTAAAGAGAAGGGGCAGCTCCCATCATGCCCTCAGTCCAGGCTCTTGCACTGGGACTCGCCCCTGCCCAGGGTTCTCCACCTGGCCCCTGGACACCTCTAGCCCAAGGATTTAAAACCTGACCCCTGGTTCCCATGAACTGGTCTCAGGTGCTGCCCCCTGCTTCCTCCAGTTCATCTCTGGATTGGGGTGCTGGGGTGCTGGCCATGGCTCTGCTCTCCCAGTCAAGCCTTCAGCCAGCGCCCTTGCTCCTCTTCCTCTGTCCAGGTCTGGCCTTCTGTCCAGTGGTACTTGCCCACTGCCACCTCCCTGGCAGGCACTGTGTCTCTTGGGATCCTGCAGGTGGAGCCTGCCTGCTCCCCACGGGCCCTGGTCCCAGTCCCTTCCCTCTGCGCAGTGTTCTGGTAGACAGGTCACCCACCCGTGTCCACATATCCCACCGCCTGGCCTCGCCCCCTGTGGCTGCTGGGAGGAGGAAGTGGCCCTTGTTCTTCAGCAAGTGCTGGCTAAGCATCCGCCAGGAAGGGAAACATGACCTGCATGGACACAGCCACTGCCCTGTAATCGGAGGACAGGACGGGAGACATCACAGAGCTGGGAGGCAGCAAGGGTGCTGGGCATCAGCAGAGCATCTATGGGCCAGGCCTGCCCCATACGGAGATTGGGAGAATTGTGGGCCGTGAGGTGCCTGGGCACAGCCAAGGCAGCATGGGGACTGGGGACCCTATCCTGGGAAGCAAGGGCTGCCCTGGGCTTTCATCCTGAATGCTGCTGGGAATGAGGATAGGCTCTTGGCAGAGCCCAGCAAGGGGGATGGAAGCTTGTGCCCACGGGAGGGGATGTGCTCCTTTCCCGCAAGGCACACCAAAGGGTCAAAGCATTTCCATTAAAATTTAAATTCCCCCGGGCGCACCTCCCTCCCATTCTTTGAACTTCTGACTGGCAACCATTTCCTATTTCAATCTCAGCAGAACAAATCAAATCAGGTGTGGAGACTGAGCTCAGCACCATATCTCAAAACCTGCAGGTCAGGCCCTAGTAATCCCTCCCGTCCTTGTCACCACAGAGCCCAGCAGTGGCCCGCTACCTGTGGGGCCACATGGAGTGAGAGACGCTCCTGCCTGACCCATGGGGGGCCCAGGGCCAGGAAGCAGCCATGTCTACCCAGCAAGGGAAGCCACATGAGGCGGGTGGGGTGACCTCAGGTCCCCGCACAGCACAGAGGTCCCCTGGCCCAGGGCCGTGATGGAGAGCAGGATGAGCAGGATGAGGAGGGTCAGCCCAACGGTCCCTGCCTCCTGCCTGCAGGGTGGTGGGCTGCTCTCCACCTGCCCCACTCCTGAGAAGTGACGAGATGCTGGCAGAGGACCCACAGCTTCTGCATGGGGCACCAGCCAGTCTGCGTGTCCTGGGAAAAAGGCAGAAGACTCCAGGCTGCTGAAACTCTGCCTCCTGCCCACCCCTCCTCCACACATGCATCGACAGACTGGCACCAGTGCTGACCCAGTGTCCCCGAGTTAGGCAGAAAAGACGATTCTCCCGGTCCCCTGCCACCCAGTGACACTCAGTCCTAAGGGCTGGGATGTGTAGCAACAGGAGGGCACCTGCTCCTGGGTGCAGGCTCGCCTGCTTCCTGCCAAATGTGGGCCCACCTGGGGCTGGGCACGTGGATAATGAGAGCCTGGCCCACCCACCGTTCCTGCAGAGGCAGGCTCTGCCCAGGGCCTCTCGGCCCTGCCCCGTGCTCTCCATATGGGCGCAGACCGGCTCAGCCCAGATCTGACATCCAGGGCATCTGCTCCTCGTTGAATGATAATTTAAAAATAAAAATAATATTGACCCCCACTTCACATTCAGGAGGCGTGAGACCCTGCTGTCCACCCATGACCTGCTTGTTCTTTAACAGACATGGCCAGCCTAGGATTCTTATGCCTCTCTGAAAACACGGAGAACTGGTGCAGAGGCAGCAACCTGGACACTGGGATGGGGGTCTTCTGAAGCAGGGCTGCCACTGCCTCAACCCTCCCTTCCCTCAGGCCCTGTCCAACTGTCTCCCTCCTGCAGGCAGCTGCAGGCCCTGTGTGGAGAAGCCAGGGCCCTGTCCACTGCACGGCCCCTCCCTGCCAGGCCCAGTAGCTTCCCCAGGCCTCCAGTGTGGTTGCCCTTCCCAGCTGCACTCCTGTCCCCTGAGGTCCCACCAGGCTCCTCCCTCAGTGCCTCCCCAGCAGGCTGGCCCTGTCACAGCAGGGGAACTGCAACAAAGGAGACCTGAGAGCCAGAGGCCCTGGGTGACAACAGGAAGGAGTTGGGCAGGGTGGTGGCACCAGAGGCAGAACTGTACCTCAGCAGGATGCCACGCAGGACAGGGTGGCTTTGCTCATCTTCCGGACCCCCATGTCTGCTGGTGCCCGCCACTGGCTACACTGGATGGCAGGGACCTGGGATATGCAGTCAGCTGGCAGGCTTGAGGTCCACGTGAGGGTGTATGTGAGGGTCAGCAGGTGGGGTCCCTGCCTCTGGACACAGCCTGTCCTGTCCCCCAAGTGCCACTCCAGCTCTCCAGGCCCCAGGCCCTGTGTTCTGCCTCCCTCTGGACTCTGGCCCTGGGTGCTGCCTCTGTCTCCAGGTCCTGGGTCCCTGTGTTCTGTGTCCCTCTGACCTGGGTGCTGCCTCTGTCTCCAGGCCCTGGGTCCCTGTGTTCTCTGTCCCTCTGGCCTGGGCACTGCCTCTGTCTCCCAGGCACCCTCTCTGGTCCAGCTGGTCAAGTTCTCTTCCTGGCTCCCTCCTGACCCTCTGGAGGCCACAGGCCCCCAATGATGCATGACCCTCTCTCCTGCCCTGCAGGAGTCACTACAGGCTCAAGAAGTGCAGGCCCCACAGCGGGTCCAGCCCCAGCCTTGCTCAGCTGTCACTGTCACTCAAAATGAACCAGAGCCCCTCCCGAAGGCCCCTAGGCCATGTTCCAGGGCTGACCACCTCCTGCCAGGTGGCTGAGTCTCCCCACTCACGGCACCTACTGGATGGAGCAGGGCTCCAGCCATGGCCCCACAGGAGGAATGACAAAGCCCCTCCTCTGGGCAGGCTTCCCTCATCACCTAGCTCCAAGTGACTTCATTCCAGGACGACCACAGCACGATCATAAAAATCACAACGGTCCTGGTGGCCCCTAACTTCTTCTTCTTTTTTATTTTTTTCCAACTGAGTTAGTCTCTTTTTATTCTTTTGGTAATCTCTTCCAGGGTTAACTACTTCCGTTGTAGGTGATGCAGTGTGTAGGGTTCCACACTTCAAATGTTGGCACTGCTATGAGCATGTCTTTCCCTTTATTACAAGTCAGAATTAAAACTTTGATTCTTGTTTTTTTTTATATTCCAGTTGCAGCAGTAGTTTTCACTGCAACAATTTTCTGAAGACAGTCAGCTTTCTAATGGTGGCCTACAATCAGGCTCTAGCTTCTCCAGGAACACTACAGGTTGGATTTAGTTTAAACGTGTATTAAACTAAGAGAACGTCTCTCAAGTGAGTTTAAATGCACTTTATTTTTAGACAACCTACATGACATGTTTTCTTAAAAAACAATGCCTCCACTCCAAGTAAATCACGGCCAAAATAAATGTGCTCAAGATAGTATCAGTTCCATTTGTCTTAAGTCCTGGTGTTGTGTGGATGACAAGCAGCAGCCAGTTATGACAGATGATAAATCCAAAGTAACTGCCAAATTTGTTAACATTTTTTCATTTTTAAACCATTCTTAAAGAAAATCATATACGGGGCTGCCTGCAGGAACGGGGTCTACCGGGGGTGACTCGACAGCTGGGTGCTGGGTACCACAAGGCCTCTGTGGAGAAGTGACCTCCTGTTTGTTCACGGGTCTGCCCCTGTTGTGCAGTGTGCCCCACGGCAGAGCCGTGTCGGGCTGAGGAAGGGACACCCTGGGCAGTTTTGGAGCAGGCCCTCCTTTCTGCTGCTCCTGGTCTCAGGTCAGACAGGCCTGGCCTGCATCATGCGCAGCCCTCAGGCTGTGACCCAGGACAGGGGCCTGGAGTTCTCTGGCCTCACCCTCCACAATGACATCGCTACCCACACCCCAGGCTCCCTCAACAGTCCCAGTTAGGAAGCAGACAGCACGCAAGTGTCCTGAGGTTTAATCTCCCCGCCCACTGACCAAGCCAGCAAGGTCAGTGCCCACTGACAGAAGGACAACCATGGCTTGGGGTGTCCAGGACTGCAGTCAAAGGGCCGGGACAGCTGCCGGGGCTCAGACGAGTCCAAGGCCTGGCTTCTCAACTCTGCAACATCTTGCCTGCTGCTGGTGCTGCTGTGGCCCTGCTGGGGGGATTCCCTCAGGCTGCGGGTCAGGAGCGAGGTCCATGGCCTGCCCACAGGCTGCCAGCTTGTGGTTGGCACTGGTGACAGCTTGGTCCAGGCCTGATGCTTCAGTAGCTCCTCTGAGGTGTCCCTGGAGGAGACACAGGTTCCTGGTCCATGTGAGGAGGACGAGTGGACAGAGTCCCCTGGACAGATGCAGATGGGATCTGCACACAGCAGCCCTGGGGAAGGCAAGAACAGAGGCTCCTACCTGCTCAGCACATGGCTGTCCCTTTCATGAGCTGCTGCTTCAGGTGCCAGGCAGTGAGGTGGCGCAGCCTCAAGGAGGCCAGGGACCTGGGCCGGGACCTCCCAGGCTGAGCTGGTAGACAGGGTCCTGCCTGGACGACCTGGCTCCTGAGCACAGGCCTCGCCCAGCACTGCCTGCTCTGGGTGGGGTCAGGGTCCCGGCTTCAGGAGACTGTGCTCCTGGGGCAAGTCCCTGAGCCTCTGCACCCTGAAACCCTGACACTGCTCTCAGCAGATAGGCCCCTGTGTGGCCTCAGGATGGTAGGGTGGAGCAGCCGGTGGGGCCCTCTGGGGGCAGATGGCCAGAGGGCTCTGTCCCCTCCACCCTGGAGCTGTGGTGGCCCCACCCCAGCCAGGGCCCCAGGCACGTGCCTCTGGTGCCAGCTCACAGCTGAAGGGTCTGCTCCTTGCCGTCATGGTCACTGTCCTGCAGCTGCTCCAGGATCCCGTCCAACACCACAAACTGCTTCTTCTTTGGGGTCTCTGGAGCCCAGATGGCGAGAGAGGAGGACGACGAGGGGTGAGGAGAGGGGAGAGGATGAG
The DNA here is from genome assembly GCF_902686445.1 of Sciurus carolinensis. Lineage (NCBI taxonomy): Eukaryota > Metazoa > Chordata > Mammalia > Rodentia > Sciuridae > Sciurus > Sciurus carolinensis. The sequence goes on from NW_025920183.1 coordinate 433,225, forward strand.
AGGAGGGCACGCGGAGGAGCAGAGGACCAGGAGGCAGGACAGGAGGACAGAGGATGTCAGGGGAGGGGAGAGGGAAGGAGAGCAGGGCACAGAGGGCAGCGTGAGGGCAGGGAACTGCCCGGAGCCCCTCCTGCCTCCATGTCTTCTCCCCATCGTCTAGCAGAGGAGGCCCCTGCATGAGCCTCCTCCTCCTCCCTGCAGGTCAAGGCCAGCAAGGGCTGAGGGGACAAGCACAACCCATTCCTGGGACTGGAGGCCACAGACTCCCATGGCACAGGAGCGGCGGGCACCCAGTTGCAACTCAGTGCAGGGCCCCAGGGAGGCGTGGAGGGGCGATGGGGAGTGGCTGGCGGGAGGGGATATCTGGGGTAGGCTTTGAGGATTGCAGAGGAGTTCTCTGTGAGGAGAGGGGAAAGAGGGCAGGAGGGATGGAGGCAGGTGACCTGGGCCCCCATGTGTCCCTCCTGGCGCCATGGCCTGACTCCTCTCCACCCACAGCAGCTGTTACTGCCTGTGTAGGTGAGGGTGGGCCAGGCGGCAGGGTCTGAGGTCGGCCAGAAGGGAGCAGCGTGGATTTAACCTCAGGCCACGCTGAAGCCCATGTTATGGCCTGCAGTGGCGGGAGCAGGGGTTCAGGAGACAGGGCAGCGAGGTCGAGCGCTGGGCTGCCTCTCTGTCAGTCCTTCTGCTAGACCAACTGCTCACTGGTGGACAGTCCACTCAATTGAAGACTTGATTTGCACAGAGCAGGTCTCAAGAGCCTCACTCGGTGGGAACTCATGTGGTTCCCACTCCTCCTCCTCTCCAGCCTTCCAGCTGCTGAGGCCCCCAGGGTGACAGCACAGTGCTTGGCCCAGGGGGACCTGCCTGAGCCACCTCTCCACTCGTTGCCCCCACCTGATGGACATGGCCCTGGTCTGATGGAGACCCATCATCTTCTCTCTGGGAACCCCACCCTCCTGGAAATCCCCTGGACACATGCCCCAGGCACCTGTCACCTAAGAAGAGACCCCACATCCCCGGGGTACCACATAAGCTGGTCCAGACTGTGGAGGGGCCACCTGGAGGCCTGGCCCAGCTCCTGCCCACCCCACCCCCCACTGGCACACAGCCCACACCACCACCCAGCACCATGTGACAGCCTTTGTCCCCTGCAGCTCTGAGACCCCAGCCTCAGCACAAAGCCTGGCATGCAGCAGGGCTCCTGACACCCCTGGGGGATGAGCAGGTGGGCTCCCCTTCTGAGGGTGCAGTTGAGCTGCCCACAGGGTGAGAGCGGAGGGTTGGGGCGCTGGGCTGGCGGCTCCCTGCCACCCCACCCCTAGGCCGCTCAAGGCTGCATCCCCTGGTGATCGCCAGCTTGCCAGGTGCACAATGGCCTCTGGAAATTGAATTCATGGGCAGGTAATAGGCACCAGTAAACAGAAGTCCTGGGGTGGAGGGTCCCCTGGGTCTGTCCTCCTGGGCCAGACCTGGCCTGGGGTCTCAGGAGCAGCAGCAGCTACCGCCTTTAGCTCCATAGGATTTTTATTCTCTCTCAGCCTGAGTCTGGCAGGGGACCAGCCTCCCTTTGGGACGCTGGCCGAGCTTCCAACAGGTCGGACCTGAGCACTGCTCCCTTTCCCTGCAGGCCTGGTACAGGCACCATGGACTCTGGCCTCCACTCCCTTCTCCAAACCTCTGTGGGTGCCACCTACCCTGGGAAGTCAAATCTGCTGGTTGGTCACCAGGGCCTGGGGCAGGCCTGTCACCCTGTCAACACTGCCTCAGCTCCTGGGCCACCCGCCACTCCACTCAGGCCCTGCCTGGCTGTTCCCTCCATCTGGGGAGCCACTCAGGGGCCACGGTGGTGAGGCTCCCCTGACCTCCCTACTTAAAGTCCACTTCTCCCCATGTCCCCCACTTCTGGTCTCTTCCTGTCTGTCCCCCACAGCGCTCAGCTGGCCTGTTCCACTCTTGGACTTCGTCATCCGTCCACCTCGCCTGCCCTTTCAGTCCCCTGCTCTGCTCCCAACGCTGGGCAGTGGCATGGGGGTGTGGCTACAGTGTCAGAGGGAGGCCCACGGTAGAGATGCAGTGCCACCAGTCTAGGGCCAGCACCCGTGACCAGCTGAGGGGTCTCCTTCCTGCAAGACCCTCCACACACCCCCACACCAAGCTCTGCATGGACCAGCTGTGTGGCCTCAGGGAACAGCCTCTGCCTCTCTGTGCCCCCTGGTGGGGTGGCGTGGCTCAAGGGAGTGCAGACAGAGCTGGTGCAGAAGTGGGCTGTCGGTGGCTGGGCCACACGCCACCCCACCAGTGAGCCAGGCCGCGGGGCCCAGGCCCTCTCCTCCAGGAGGTAGTGAGCGCCAACATGCAGGACCCACCAAGCCACACAGGGCCACTTGCTGTCACTGTCGGGACACGAGGGCACATGGTGACCTCCAGCTCCGTGACCCATGGGGTGGCCCTGGGTGAGTCACCTGTGTGCCCCCCCCCACTGGGCCTGAGCTCAAGGCCTCGGCCAGGCCCCCCCCAGAGGACTTGAGCCAGGCTGAGGACCCCAAGGACACCTAGCACCCCACCAACCCTGCTTCCAGGGGCAGCTGCGAACCCCACTTCCAACATCAAAGCCTCAGCAGGTTTCTCCCCTGACACTGCAGAACAAGGAAGGTGTCAGGTAAAGGAGGAGAGGACATCTGGACACTGGCCCCAGGAGGGAGCCTGGCAGAGGTGCAGCCTCCCCAGCCGTCCTGCCCACCCAACCTCCAGCCACCAGTCTGCATGTCTGGAGGCCCCTAATGATTTCAGTTTTCAATTAATTCCCTGACAGAGCACCAGCCCAAGTCTCTCTTCCCCAGCTGGCAAGGCCGCCCTGTGTGCAAGGTGCGGGTGGGGGCCCAGCCTGTCGGGGGCCAGGAGAGCACTTCATGGGTTTTGTTCCAGAGGCAGAATGTTGAAGAAAGGCAAGCTGTGGGAGGAGGTGGCTGGCAGAGAGAAGGGGCTCTGCAAGGAGCCATGAGGAGAGGCAGCTAAGCAGCCAGGGGAGGGGAGGTCAGCTGGGCTCTGAACAGAGGAGAGGGACCTGGGCTCTGGGCTTGGGTTCCAGGCTAACCTGGGATCCAACCTTGCTGAGTCTGGCTGGGTGACCTTGGGCAAGATGCTTCACCTCTCTGGTCTCAGTTTCTGCAGTTATCAAGGACAATGAAATGTACAGTGCCCACCCCTCCACCTGGAGTGCTGGAGAATGTGAGCCAGTGCAGCGCGATCACCAGAGGCCTGGCTGCTTGGGAGGCTGAAGCAGGAGGATGGTGAGACCATCTCAAAGGCCAGAGTGGCTGTGTGTGAGGGAGGTGCCCAGCCCACAGTGGGCACTCAGGATGGCGCCACTCACTCCGCCATTCCTGGAGTCATGAGGGGAGGCCACTTCTCCCCCTGGGGGCCCCAGACAGATGCAGAGGCCTTGGTTGAGGACACCTCGAGGGGGGGGAGGGAGCCCCAGGAGAGCCCCACCAGTGAGGTGGGCAGATGGGGAGCTGTGACGCTGGCCACAGCCCCACGTCCTCCTGCTTTCCTGGAATCACCTCTCTGGCTATCACCAGCATCAGGATGTGGCCAAACAGACAAGCCCAGACTCAGGTGGGCCCTGGAAGGGCACCCACACAAGTGACTGGGGGTCCAGAGGGCGCTGCTGCACACGGCTGCACCCCTGCCCCTCCATGCCAGGCGCTGGCCAGGCAACGGAGACAGGAGACCCTGAGAAGGGCAGGCCAGCCTCGACCAGCTGGTAGGGTCCTCTGCTGCAGGCCGAGCTGGCTCGGCTGCAGCAGGCCAGGGGGACAGGGCAAGGTGGGCAGAGGTGAGGTATGGAGGGAGGCAGGGCACGGAAGGCCAGGCTCCAGCCTAGGACTCAGTGGCCTGCCATCCTTGACCTTGGGGGCCAACCATGGGTCAACGGGCACAGGCGCACAGGTGTGGGTGCCTGGGGCCAGGTGCCTGTGCTGACCTGACCCCCACAATTGTGATGCTCGGCCTTATTTCTCCCTGGTTCCACCCTGTTGTCCCCAGGCAGGAGCCCGGCTGCCTCCCTGCGTCTTCCCCTGGGCTGCTTGTGGCAGAACAGTGCGCTTATCTGTTCAAGGGGACAGCACCTGCTCTGCTGGCCTCACGGGGCTCTGGATGGTCCCAGCAGGTATTTAGTACTGAGCACTCACCAAGTCCCAGGCTCACGCTGGGGCCAGGGCTGGGAGCTGAAGCACTGCCTGGGGCCTGGGAGCCAGGCTGAGGGGCAGCTGGGCTCTGCATCCCCAGGGTTCCCTCTTCTCTGCCCTACCTGGACAGCTCCTACGTGGACAGGACCAGCAGCAGTGCTCCCCACAGAGGACTCAGGAACACCGGCTGAAGGCCCCAAGGCCAGGGCAGCTCCAGGAGGGGCTGAGCAAATGCTAAATGTAACCAAGCAGTACCAAGGTGACCTTCGAGGACATCCAGGAGCTACTCAGTGTGTAGCAAAGGATCCAGCTGCCCCAATTAAGCCTGAGGGTGCAGAACAGGGCTAGGACTCGGGCACCTGTGGGTTCTGGGGTGGCAGGTTGCGGACTTTCTTGAAGAGATCCCTGAGTTGGTGACACCAGTGTTCCACTTTTCAGACAAGGAGGCTGCGACCTAGGCTGTGGGTACATCACGTGACTGCTGGCGCTCCACGTTGGGCCTCCTCCAGGTACACCAAGCCGAGGCCCATGCTCAGCCACCCGCACTGTGGCAGGGGACAACACCTGGCTCCCTCGGGAAGCAGGGACTCCACAGCAAAGGTGCAGGCCAGGTCTCCAGGCTGCACCCTGCACTGGGTAGACAGAGCCAGACACCATTGCTGCCCAGCATCTGCTCCCAAGGGTGGGCAACGGGGGTCACCAGGGCCACGGGCACTGCTGTGACTGACCCAGGAATGAGGGGCTCTGGCTCCTCGAGTTGAGCCTGGCCTGGTGACCTCGCTCTGGACATCTGAGAAGCATGGGGTCCAGGACACTGGTCTGGCCACTGAGAGACCATACTCAAGGGTGGGTGTAGGTTTCCCAGCCTGGATTACCCAGAGTGTATCCTGAGCCTGGACTAGTGGGGGCAGGCTAAGCCAGCCACTGACCTCCATGCCTCAGCCCACACAGTTTCCCTTGTGACCTTCCCAATCCTGCCTCTAGCAGCTGTGGTGGCCCCAGGCATGGAGAGAGGACCCACCTCCTCAGAGCAGGCCCTTGGCCATGCCTTCCTGTCAGGACCCTGTGTGGTGGCCTAGGACAATTCCCTTTGCCCTCCTCCTGCAGGGGCCTTCGGAAGGGCTGCAGCACCAAGTCTAGGCCTGAAAGTGTGGAGCTCCAGGTGGCGGAGGAACCACGAGAGAGGGAGGCTCTGAAGTGAATTCTGACTTCACGTACTTGCTGGAAGTTTCCTGAGTCTTAAAGCCTGATGACCATCTTTCCAGGGTCCAGATCAAGCAGGCCTGTCTGCAAGGCTGGTGGACTCCAGGATGAAGGCTCTTGGTCCCTGGTCTTTTGGAAAGTGCTATCTCATGAGGACAGAGTTCTGGAAGAGGGTGTGTGAGCTGCGGCAGGCTGTGGGTATCATCCTTATGCTGATGACTTCCCAGTGCACCCCTCAGCCTCAACTTTGCCTATGAGCTCCTAACTCAGCCATCTGCTTGAGACCACGGGTGCCCAGCTAGATGTCTGGAGTCAAGCTGGCCCAGAAACCCACCCACACGCCTCTCTTCCCAGCCTCCTGGATGGCTCATTGCATGGCCCCACCATGCTGGGTGACTCGGAGCAAAGACCTGGGCACCAGGCTTGCTTTGTCTCTTGCCCTCCAGAAGCCAGCCTGGTGACACTACCTTTTCCAAAATGTGCAGTCTACCTCTTCTCTCAAACCCTGACCTCTGCTCTGGTTACTGTCCTTGCTCACCAGAGAAAGACAGGGACCGCCTACCCCATTCCTGCTCCTCTATGCTGCCACCCCAAGAGATAGCGAGGATAAGGCCTGAAAGAGGAAATCTGGTCCTGGAACTCACACCCCTTCTTAAACCTTCCGGGGGCTTCCCACTGCATCTTGAATAAAAGCCAGGCTCCCTGCCAGGCCAGATGAGCCTACAGCTATGGTGGACCCCTGCTGGTCCCTCCAGTATGTTCCTGGCCCCACCCCTGCACCCTGAGCTTTTCTGGGGAGAACACGAGTCAATAACAGTTTAGCCGGACTGGGAGCAAGCACCTTGCTGCACGGACATGCACTCCCGGGGGACCTGGTGCCTGCACAGGATACTGCAGAAGCGCCAAGAAATATTTCCAAAATGTCCCCAGTGAGGCTCAGGGTGCAGGGTGGGAGGCTGTGCAACACCTGCTCCAGCTGGCCTCAGGGACCCCGAGTCCCCAAGCCCCCTTCTGTCCCCATGGCCAGTCACCGACCCCCATGCCTTGACCCACACAGTACCCCTTGTGACCTTACTCATCCTGCCTCCAGCAGCTGCAGCAGCCCCAGGGCGTGGAGAAGGGACCCATCCCCAGCAGGGCAGGCCCTCTGCTATGCCTTGCTGTCGGGATCCTGCATGGTTGCCTGGAACAGTCCCCTTTGCCCTCCTCCTGTGGGGACCTTCAGAAGGGCCGTGGCACCAAGTCTAGTCCTGAAAGTGTGGAGCTCCAGGTGGCAGAGAAACCATGAGAGGGAGGCTCTGAAGTAAATTCTGACTTCACGTACTTGCTGGAAGTTTCCTGAGTCTTAAAGCCTGATGACCATCTTTCCGTGGTCCACATCAAGCAGGCCTGTCTGCAAGGCTGGCAGACACCAGGATGAAGGCTCTTGGTCCCTGGTCTTTTGGAATGTGCTGTCCTGTGAAGACAGAGTTCTTGAAGAGGGTGTGTGAGCTGGGACAGGCTGTGGGTGTCATCCCTATGCTGATGACTTCCCAGTGCACCCCTCAGTCCCGACTTTACCTGTGAACTCCCAACTCAGCCATCTGCTTGAGACCACAGGTGTCCTGCTAGATGTCTGGAGCCCAGCTGGCCCAGAAACCCACCCATATGCCTTTCTTCCCAGCCTCCTGGATGGCTCATTGCATGGCCCACTGTGATGGGTGACTCAGAGCAAAGACCTGGGCACCAGGCTTGCTTTATCTCTTGCCCTCCAGAAGCCAGTCCGGTGATACTACCTTTTCCAAAAAAGGGCAGTCTACCTCTTCTCTCAAGCCCTGGCCTCTGTTATGGTTACTGTCCTTACTTACTAGAGAAAGACATGGACCGCCTATCCCATTCCTTCTCCTCTATGCTGCCACCCTGACAGATAGGGAGGATAAGGTCTGAAAGAGGAAATCTGGTCCTGGGACTCACACCCCTTCTTAAACCTTCCGGGGGCTTCCCACTGCATCTTGAATAAAAGCCAGGCTCCCTGCCAGGCCAGATGAGCCTACAGCTATGGTGAACCCCTGCTGGTCCCTGCAGTGTGTTCCTGGCCCCTTCCTACCCTAGACCTGCTCCCTAGCTCCCATGGCCTGCTTTGAACTTGATTGTCTCAAGGCCTTTGCTCCTGAGCTTCCTTCTGCTTGGAATACTTACCTCTGGCTGCCTGGTCCCTTCAAATCAGAGAAATGGTGACTCCCTGGGAAGCTTCCATAAGCACCATGGGGAATAAGAGCCAAGGATGTCATCCTTTCTCACTTCCTGCACAGGACTTGGTCAATATGGTAATCATCTGTCTTTCCTGCTCCAGTGTCAGCTGTGTGGGATGGACCTTCTCTTCAGCCCAGAGCTGACAGTATCTGGACCATCAGGTGATCAGCCAAGAGCTGCTGAGTGCGTGAGTCAGAAGTAAAGCAAGGGTCCTTCTCCAGGGCACATGAAGCAGTGCCCGGAGCTGGGCAGGGGAGGGGAGCTGCAGTTGGGAGGCTGGAATTGCATGCAGAAGAGGCCGGTCATCTGGGGGGAATCAGTTATCTGGAGTTTTTGGGTACACAAGCCCAGTCAGCCCATAAGGCTGAGGTGCTGCCAATTTCCAATGAGGGCCAGGCAGTGAGGACTTCAGGCTTCATGGGCCACATGGGCTCTGCCACAACCGCTTGGCTGCCCCTGCAGCATGAGATGCAGACCTATGGGTAGGGCTACATTCCAATAAAACTTTATTTAGAACACCAGACTGGGGGCCATGCTCTGCAGTGGCTTCCCTGCTGGCCGGGAGCCCAGATTTGACAGAGCAGGCCATTTGGGATTTAGGGAATGAGGAAACAGCCTCATCTGTTCCACTGGGTCCAGAGCCGTGTGCCCTCAGCAAGTCAGAAGAACTCTCTGGGCCTCAATTTGGACCTCTGTAAATCGGGAATAGCTCCTCTCTAGGGAATTGGGGTCTAAAATGAAATTGAATGTCTACACTTGAGAAGGAGAACATAAGACTGCTATGTGTCCCTCTGCATGCAGGAAGTCCCTGACACAGGCTCTCCCCTTTTCCTTACTGTTTTCCTGGCTGGGACTTCACTAAGTCACATGCACACACCTGTGACCCCAGGGCGTTGCCGAGGCAGGGCTGCAAGTTTGAGGCCAGCCCGGGCAACTAGTGAGACTCCATCTCAAGATAAAAGGGCTGGGGATGCAGCTGAGTGGTAGACGGAGCACCCCTGGGTCCAAACTCCAGTACAAAAACAAACAAGCAAATAGTCACACAACCTTCTCTTTTGAGATCAGTGGTGCTTCAAGGCACAAGGAGGGAACATCTGGCTACAGACCAAACGACTTCAGTGCCAGCTGCACAGATAAGGGGGCCCAGGCTGAGCGCCTCTGGCACAAGGGGGCACACACAGGTGCTGGCCTCTATGGCCCCGTGCTGGCTCAGTGCTTGCCTGTCCCTCCCACACAAGGACAGGAGCTGCACCACTTGCAGGGTCCACAGGGCAGAGCCAGGACCTTGTCCCTGGAGGGCAGACTGGGACATTCGAGAGAGAAGGCATGGGTGTGATGAGGGAATCAAGAGAAAGGGGTGTGGGAGGTCCCACCTCTGAGCAGACCTGTAGCCAAGTGGTGTGGGTGATGCACAGGGCTCCAGCAGCCAGGCTGGCAATGCCTCGGCTCCGTGCTAGAGGCTGGTGACCAGACAGGATGTGGCCGTGTCCATGGGGAAGCTCTAGCTTTTGTGGCCTTGCTGGCCCAGCCTGCACAGGTGGGGGAGGTGCTGCCAGATGCTTGCCATGTGGGTCCTGTCTGCGCCCGAACTCTGGAGGTGACAGGTACAGAGGCTAACCACAGCCCGCTGGTCCCCAGCTGGAAAATGGCAACGCAGGAAGCAGAGCCTCGCTCCTGCCAAAAACGGCCCCTGTACCTCGTGGCTGGCTGTAGATGCAGCACAGAGGGTGGATTTCCTCCCCACCATCGTGTCCCTGGCAGGTATCAGGGTCTGAGGCCCTGAAAGTCTCCCAATGCTGCGACCCGCTGGCTTGTGACACACTTGGGAAGAAAAGGACACAGTGGTGGAGACTTACCTTTCTTCCTCCACTCTGCTCACACTCCCACGCGCCAGGCCTGAGAACAGCACCTGATCCAGCAATGCTGGAGCTGCAGATGACGAACCTGATGAGGGACCAGGAGTAGAGGAGGCTTGTTGGGGGACATCTACCTGGCTGTCCTTTCCCTCAGCTCTTCTGTCCTGTCAAAGTCTTGGTTGACCCAGGGCAACCTTCTGAGACCTGCCCTGGTGGTTCCATTTTGCAGGCACGTCAATGTCCCATGCAAGTAGAGCCAAGACCTCCTGCCCACCCGCAGGGACATGGCAGGCAGAGCTGTGACCTCCACCTGAGATCCGAGTACCTTCCTGGCAGAGTTCAGGGCTGAGGCCAGGGCCAGGGAGGGAACTGGGCATGGATTCCATTGCTTTCGGGCCTGCCAGCTCCTAGGAGCACTGGACAATGTGACCTCAACACAAAGGAACTGGGTACTTCTCACCACAGGGAAGGGCACAGAGGGAACAAGACCCACAGGAGGGCAGAGGCCCGCAGCCCCACCTGACAGGCCCTGCCGCTGCTGCAGGGGCCTCTGGGAGGAGGAGAGCAGGACAGGAGGGAGCTTCCAGGGCAGGGCCGTCTCCAGGCTGACATCCCTCCCTGCCTGATGGCCTGCACTGGGATCCAGGGCTGAGGTCGCGGAGGGAAACAGGCACACATGCTGCCTGTCGACTGTCACCTTGATGCCCAGGGCTTGAGTTTTCCCATCTGCAGAATGGGCTGGTGCCACCCACCTCATAGGCTCCTGGAGGGACATGGAGGGTGTGCAAACATGGCGTGTTCATGAGGCAGTGCCCACCCACCCGCTGTAGCCAAGTGGTCAGGTGGGCTCATCGCACAGGAGTGCTTCTGGGAGAAGGGAACATGCTGTGCAGCTCAGCACAAAGGGCTTCTCTGCAACCCCGGGCAGAAGTGCTGAGATGCCTGCCTTGGCCTCCTCGGCTGGGTGGGTGCAGGGGAGTGGGCACCCTCCTCCGCTCGGGGAGTTCCTACGCAAACGGCTGCGGACAGTGCGTTTGGGCCTATCAAGCCCTGTCAACAGGCGCGTGGGCTTTCTGCACATTAGGATTTGGGGACTTATTGAGCCATGAGCTTGAGACTGGCTGCAGCCTCTGCTTCTCTGGCTTCATATTTGCCCTGGCTCAGATGTTTCACCCTAAGGTGACAGCCTGGCAGGTGCCAGGGACCAAGATATGAACCCAACACTGACAAAGAAGAGCTCAAACCTGCACAAGTGTGGGTGCCACGAGGACGATGAACAAAGAAAGTGACTGTGACAAGCGAGGAAGAGCACAGATGAGGGGGTGGTGGGCTTCCTGAAGGCGGCGTCCAGGAGGAAGGGGGCGAGGAACTTCATCAGAGGGAACAGAGTGGGCCAAGCTGCAGGACCCCACCTGGAGTCAAGGAAGCAAAATGGAGACCAGGTGGCAGCCAGTGGGGCAGCAGGGGTCTGAGTCCTGCAGATGTGGCAGGTGGCCATGACTGGAGACCCTGGGCTGCCTCTGGGTTCTGAGGATACTCAGGTGCATTTGCTCCACTTCCGCTGGTTGGAGGCCCTGCTTTTCAGGCCCCAGGCATGTGACGCCTGGAAGCCACAACCTCAGGAGGTCCTAGGCTGCTGCCTGGCTGGAGGCCTGGCTTCCCCTGCCAGGTGAGGAAACCCACCCCAGCTCCAGGTTCTTTCTGCAGAGGAACAGGGAGGGCCTTGCAGCAAACACCCCTGGGCAACCCAGGGACCTCGGCTGCCCCCCAGGAGGGGCCTGCACCATGGGGCAATGGCACCTGGAGCCCACACAGGAGGGCTAAGAGCCTTGGGCCCCAGGACAAGGCAGGAGGACTATGCAAAGACCTCAGCATCACGGTCAATCACAGGAGGGACTGTCCTGGCCCCACGCTAGAGCCTGCTCTCCCAGGCGGGAGGGTATGTGTTCCCCAGCCAGATGACCCATCATTAAGCCAGCAGGTAGAGTGGGAAGGAGGCTGGCACCTTCCTTTTGTCACCTGGCACAGGAGCGCAGGCACCTGTGATGGTAGGGAGGCCTGCAGGTGGCCAGCGTTCCAGCACAGGGACAGGAGGGTGGTTGCCCAGCTCAGGCCAGTGCTCATGGGGACCCAGCTCCTCCTGCTTCCCAAGAAGCCCTGGAACCCAGAGGCCCAGTCCCCAGGCCACACCTACCATGGAAGTACTCAGCCATCTTCTGCTGTAGGGCCTGCAGGGTCACCTTGGAATTCGCCCACTCCAGGAGCAGACTTCAGCCGAACGAGTGGGTGCTGTGGCACAGGGCATTGAAGGCTCTCTGCACGGGGACGAGAGAGAGCTGTGCATAAGCTGAAGGCACCCTGGCACCTGCCATCCTCCCTGCCTGCAGCACTGGGCGCTGGGCTCCAGTAGGGCTGGGGCTGCTGGGCTGAACCTGCTATGAGTGGTTCCATTTCCACAGAGGCTGCACGTGCCCTGCAGTCAACACAACCACTGCCGGGGTGGCGCCTGGCCAGACCTCCATTCCCATGTTCCATCCTCTCTGCGCAGGGCAACCTCATTAGCAGGCTCCCCACCACCACCTGTCAGCATCAGCAGCTCCTGAGGAAGCCCCAGCTCCTCTGGCCAATGTGTGACACTGTGCAGCCCATGTCACTTGGTGCCAGTCTCCTTTGCTGGCCCTGGTGGCTCTGTCCCTCACACTGGTCTTGAACTTGTCCCCTTTGGTTTCTTCTGACTCCTGTGGGTCCCCTCCCTTCCACTGCCATGTCCCTCCCTGGCTCTGCAGAACACACCTACAACAGGTGCAGAAGACTGAACTGCGTTTCCCAAAGGAGAAACCCCGGAGCCACCCCAGTGCTCAGGGGACCACCTAGGAAGAGGCAGCTGCAGAGAAATCAGCCCAGGTAAGGGATACTGGAGGAGGAGGGGGAGGAGGAGGAGGAGGAGGAGGAGGAGGAGAGGAAGAGGAGGAAGAGGAAAAGGAGACAATGATGACAATGATGACCTGAGCCTGGGCCTCCAGGGGCACTCTGAGGTACAGAAGGTTCCAGGCCAGGCAGGGGAGTGAAGGCCCTCTGCTGCCCTGGGCTGAGGTCTGCCAGCTGCTTCCTCCCATACTGACTCCACTGAGATCACGGTCACATCCCCGCTTTCCTAGACCAGCTTGAGGGTGGCCAGAGCCTCTGCCCAATAGCCTCAGGCATCTCTGGTGAGCTGTGTCCTGGACCATGGGCCTCTCCAAACCCTGCTTCTGCTGCCTCCCTTCCCTGGGTGGGAGCTCTTCATGCTGAGGACCCTGGATCTCCTGGTGGCTACGGACTGCAGGGACCTGGGCCCACTCAGAGGAGGAACTGCCTTCTCCCCTTGCTACCAAGGGAAGCTGAGTGGGTGAGGCCTGTGGCAGGCCAGTTTCCCGCTCCTTTCCTTTTTGGATGCTCCATGCTACCTCCCCGGCACAGGCCCTTGATGCCAGCCTTGTGCACACACTTGCTGGTGGCCAGGAGGCCTTCCCTTCTCACACAGGCCATGGCCAGGTGCTCTCCCAGTGCCCAGCACACCTGGCCTCCCTCCCTGCAGCTGTCCCTGCCCAGCAGCACCTGTCCAGTCTCCCCGGCCTGACCTCATCAATCCCTGCAGGGAAGGCACTGTGCTCAGTCCACACCCAGAGCAGACCATGGTGTCTCCTTCACTGAGCGTCTCCAGCCTGGGTGGGCGGTGAGGGTGGCCCTGGCTGGAGGGGGTGACCTGGCTGAGTGTCCTGAGGGTCCCTTCCAGCCCTGCTCCCTCATACATGGAGACAGGCAAGGGCAGGCGGAGCAGGTCTGGACTGGAGAGCGAAGCCCCTGGACCCAACTGGACACGTGCAGTCTTGGTCTGGCACTGTGCCCAATGTGCAGGACTCTGGGACGTCACAGGGTGGGGACAGTGACCCTATGCTGCCAGGACCCAGAGGTCAAAACCCCAGCTGGCTCACTGGGGAAGACTAAGGTCCAGAGTGGAATGCTGAGGGTGCAGTCAATAGGTGAAGAAGAGGCCACAGAGGAGCCACCCTGCCCCTGGGAGCCACTTCCTGCTGTTTTCTGATGGCCGATGCTGGTCATTCCTGGCCAGCCCCATGTACAAGGTGACTCCTGGGCCTGTGGCCAGGGCTCCCTTGCACTCTGGTTTCCACAGAGGCCAAGTGGATGGGAGGCCCAGTGGTGGAGGTGGCCACTCCTTCCCTGCTCCACCTGTAGGACAAGAGCTCTGGCCCTTGCCTTTTCCTCCAAGTGTCCCTTTAACCTAAGCAATGTGACAGGTCCCCACTGTTGCTGGTCCCTGGTGAGTCCCTGAGCCCTGCTTAGTCCTGCACACATCTCTGATGTGCAGGTGTGTTCTGACCTTGACCCTGGGACCCCAACTCCATGGCACCTGAGCTCCTTTCAGGCAGTGTGCCTCGAGTCTGAGCTCTGCTCAGAAGCTGCATGGCCCCCGGGGGCACTGAGCAGCTCCCACCTGGCCCCAGGGGCTCCCCACTGCCCAGGTTACTGGCAGCTGCCCAGGAATCCTGGCTTTCACTCTCCTCTGATGCAGCCACAGACCACAGGTCTGGGGAGCCAGGGTCTCCCTGGCACCTTGTCCAAATTCCTGGGAGCTCTGCTCAGGTGGCATGGGGATGATGGTGCAGGTAGACTGGCCAGGCCTAGCGGCCATCTTGAGGAACAGAAGGCACCAGAAGGCAGCCAGCACCACGCTGGGCCTGCCCTTTCCACAGCCTCCCTGGAGACAAACCTCCTCCCAGCAACAAAAGCTCATTGCACGATCTTGGCAGGACTTATGTCTCCACAGGGCAGCAAAGGACTGCCTGGCTCCTGGGCAGAGCCAGGACAGACTCCTGTCTGCTGCTGCCCAGGGTGTCCTCTGGTCCCTCCTACTCCCTGGAGAATGGTCCTGGCAGGCAGAGGGCTGCATCTCCTACAGAACATGGGCCACACCGACCTGCCCTGACCAGCTGCCCCCACACCTAGAGTGAGCTGTCACTGAGTTGGCTAAGGATGAACAGCAGGCCCAGGGACAGGGCACTGAGCACAGCAAATGGGGGAACCACGCTGGCAGGGCTGCTGGCCAGTGCTGTCACCTCTGAAGTGGGCACGATTGTCCCCCACTCCAAGTCCCATGAGGCTTCTCTTGACAGCCCTGTCCACAGCTTCTGGCCTGCACTGTGCTGGCACAGTGGGGTCTGTGCATGACAGATTGTGACTCTGGGGCCTACTGAGAAAGGGACCCAGGTGGCAGAGTGCGCTTCCGAGGCAAGTACCCGCATTTGCTCCCAGCCTGTGGTGTGTTGAGCATGGAGACTGACGCTTCTCCCTCCCTCCAGTGCACAGCAGTCCTGCAGCTGAGGTCAGAGGCAGGGCCGGGCCAGGGGCCAGTGGTACTTTGGTTGGCAGGAGGAACAGAGCTGGCTCGGCTGCTCTCTGGCTCCCTGACCTGACAGGGAACTTCTGTCTTCACTTCCTCAGCTTCAAAATGGGGACACCCTGGCCTCACTGGTCACCAGAAGACCAAGTAAGACAAGGGCTGCTCCTCCAGCCCCACGCCCAGCATGTGGCGAGATCCGGCTCCTGGAACCCATGGCTGCCACTGTAAGTGAGTCACCAGAGTCCAAGCTCAGCTGGGATCTGCCCCTTCCCTCGGCAGCTCTCACCAATGGCCTGGTGAATCTGGAAGGAGGACACTGCCCCCAAGGGCTCGCTCTGGGGGTGCACACATCTGGGGGTGGCTTGTCCTGGTTCTCGACTCTCAGTCCACACATGTTGGCTGAGCCTGAGTCCCTGTCTCGAAGGGTTAGTTTAGGGTCCAGACGCATCTTCTCTTCCCTTAGTCTGTGCTGATGGATGCTTGGTAGACTCGCACATGGAAGAAGAAGGACAGAGTGCACATGCGTGCCTCACATGCTGTGGCAGAGTGGGCCAGGACCCGGTTCCTGATCTACTCCCAACTAACTTGCTGGAAGGCATGGAGCAAGGGATGCCTGGGCCCCAGGCTGCACCCGCTCTGTGGTGCCATGGGCAGTGCTTCCTGGCATCGTTCCTCCTCATTCTCATGCTGGCCCCAGGGCAGAAGTGTCCCCTCGTGGGGTGTCGCCTGGGTCCAGGAGTCACGGTCCCTCCTCCACATTCGTCCAGCAGGGAAGAGGTGGCTCTGGGTTGCAGCCACACCAACCCCATGTGGCTCTGCTGGAGGAGCGGAGTGTGGATGGTGCACCCACTGCCGTGCCCCTACTGGGGTGGTGCTCCTTGCACAAGATGTGCCCAGCACAAGCCCAGGAGCCTGGGGAGGCCCTGCATTCATCTCTGTGTGGGTCCTTGGCATGTGATACCCTGTCCCTTCGCTCCTCAGCCTCTGTCTCCTTTGATCCTCAACCTTGGTCCTCTTCTATCCTCAGCCTCCATCCTCTTCTCTCTTCAGGCCCCCACAGACCCAGCCCGGCCGTCTGCCCTTGCATGTGATCAAGCAGGCACATGCTGAGCACCAAGACAGGCAGACGGGATGGCTCCCTATGCACCATGTGGCTCTGTGCCTGGCACCCCATAAGAAGGGAGCCTGTGCATCTGAGCGGCTCTGCCTGGCCCAACCCTGCCCACTGCAGGCCTGTCAGTGAACCCTGCGGTGACCAGAGGCCTGGAGAAGCCCTGTGGTGTCCCCTGGATGGGGGCAGCTCAGGGCTTACATCTCCGTGGCTCCCTGTGCCCACCCCAGCTCGGTGGGACGGCAAGGAACATGCAGGAAGCCGCAAGCTGCAGCGACTGGAGCCATGCGGTCCTCTGCAGCAGAGGCGCTCTGCTGCTGCCAGCCGCCATCCCGGCTCCCCAGAGTGTTTATTTAAGCGAACACATTGCTCTGCTAGTTGGAGAACATTCCATGTGAAAATAGACCTTTTAAAACATCAGCAGCAGTGGCAAATAAAAACAGCTGCAGTCACAGAAGTACAAATGTGTGTCCAGGGAAGGAGAATCAAAGGCACCTTTCATGGGAAAAAAACGTATTCTGGTTCCTGGGCACAGCCCGCCTGTGCCTCACGGCCCTGCCCTCCCTGCACCCTCCTTTCCTCCTCCAGGACCCGCCTGGTCTGGGCAAGCGGAGGTAGGGCAGCTTCCCAGGGGCAACCACTCAGCCAGTGGGGACAGGTGTACCTGGCTGGGCTCCTGGGCCGGCCTCAGGTTTGGCAAGGGGAGGCAGGGAGGCCAGGCCTCTGCAGGAGGAGGAAGATCACTGCTCCTCAGGGGCTGGAGAGGCTGTTCCCAGAGACGCTCCAAGGGACAGCCTCGGCCTTCCTCCCAGAAGCCCCTGAGGCATCAGGGCCAGATGGGAAACGAGGGTGTGCTGGGAGGAGGGGCAGCAAGAGAGGGTACTGGGTTAGGGGACCCAGCGGACAGGACAGAGGAACCAGGCTGTCCCCAGCTGAGGAGCACTGGCTGTGCGACCCTGACCAGGACGGGGCCTCTGAACCTCCTTCCTCCAGCTGTCAAGGGCCTCCTGCCTGCTGCCCCTAGTCCTGCCAGGGTCAGAGCGTGACGCCTGCAGTGCATGGGGCTGTCCTGCTGAGTGGGATTCTGGAAGTCTGACAGGTCCACCGATCAGAGGTACTGTCCTCAGAGAACACAGGGGGCATTAGTGGCTGACAAATGGCTGTGGACAGATGTGCCCACCACAAGCCCAGGAGCCTGGGGAGGCCCTGCATTCAGCTCTGTGTGGGTCCTTGGTACATGATACCCTGTCCCCTTCACTCCTCAGCCTCTGTCTCCTTTGATCCTTAATCTTGGTCCTCTTCTATCCTCAGCCTCCATCCTCTTCTCTCCTCAGCCTCTGTCCTGTTTTCAGCCTCCATCCTCTTCACTCCTCAGCCTCCATCTCCTGCTTCCCTGCAAGACATGGGGAAGGTTCTTTGAAAACGCTGCTGTCACACCTAGAGGGCTAGGTAATACCAGCGCTGTCAGAGGGACTGACGTTTACTGTCGGGACATCAGGAGCTCATAAAATGTCCTGGGTTGGGAGAAGACACCAGCTCGTTCACCCGGCTTCCTGTGAGCAGGTCTCTGGTCACCACGACTGTGATGAGAGCTGAAGGCTGGACCCGCCCTCAGTGTGCAGGGCATCTCAGCGGCAAGCTGGGCTGTGCTGCCTGTGGGTTCACAGGCTCCACCGTAGCCGGCTGAGTCCAGGCAGGAATCGGGGAGAGGGAGCGCCTCTGCAGATGCCCCAGGGGTCCTGGGTGCGGCAGGCTGGTGGGGATGATGTGTGTGTGTGGGGACCGTGTCCTCTGTTGAGGTGGCGCTCACGGTGCCTCTGCTGTCCTAAACTGCCTGGTTACTCTGAGCTCAGCCCCTGCAGCCTCCACAGGACCCCAGATGCCAGGTGAGACCTGGGTCTCTGGGGAGGGGACAGAGGACTCAGGGTCCCTTGTTCAGAGGCAACGGAGGCAGCACATGCTTGGGGCCACCTTGGTGACTGGTGTGGTGGGGACATCTCAGGATTCACCTGGGGCAGGTGCTTGGGGTGCACTGACTGACAGAGCCTGGCCATCCCAAGTGCTCAATGGCCACAACTCCTGCCGCCTCCCCCTTTTCCCTGCTCTTGGTCCCCTCCCCTGCCTGAGGATCGCTTGGAACAGGCCTCTTGGCACAACAAGCGGCAGGTGCTGCTCCTCATGGCAGCGCTAAGCAGAGGGCACCAAGGCCTTGCAAGACCCAGGAGGGTCCTGGGTCAGGGCCCACCAGGCCTGTGGGGTTGCTGACCCTGGCTGTTCTCACTGCAACGTGGCGCGGGGCTCACAGTATCCAGGTTGGACACACATACCTGGTCTGACCCTCCAGACCCAAGTGCTGTGTCCCGGGGTGGCCCCACTCTGGGGTGGCAGGAGGGCACCTTGCTGCTGGCCCCTCCCTGCCATGTTCCCCTCATGGCCAACAGGAGGCCGCCCAGGGCCGGCCGTTCCTGGGACACCGCTGCACCCCGTCCTCAGGTGACCCTGCCAGGAAACTGACCACCGCCCACAGGGGAGCTGAGGTCCCATGGCAGGGGACGCAGCGCAGGGATGCCACCTCCCGCAGACTGGTTTTGTGGTCTGTGTGCTAACAGCTAGTGCTGACCGTGGTCTCCGCAAGAGGCACTTCCCAGGACAGGGGCCTGCACTGCCCCCAGCACCCCTGCAGGGAGCCGCCCCTCCCTGTCCAGCATCTGGGGACTGGGGGCGGGCACCAAACCCTTGGCCTTCTCTGCCCAGAACCCTGGAGGTGTGCACACCTGTGGACCAAGGATGGCGACCTGGGGGCCAGGCACTGTGGCAGTAAGGAGGGCAAAGTCAAGTCACGTGTAGCACTCACCACGTGCCGAGGCGGGCCAGCGTGCCACCTACTGTGCCCAGGCAGGGTGGGTGCTGCCAACCAGGAGCCCACCTCTGCTGCCTCCCTTGTTGCCATGGGCCTGCTGCCCACAGGGGGCTGTCCCTTGGGCCCTGATGGGAGGCATGGAAAGGCTGCCAACCCAGGAGAGAGGAGCAGATGTCCAAACATGGCCACGCATCCATGGCAGAGGCACCTGGCACAAGGGCAGGCAGGCCCCCAGGGGTGTCCCAGAGCCCGTGGGGGTTGTTCTGTGACCCAGGGCTGTACCCTGGGCTCCAAGCAGCTGACCCTCACTGGACCCCTCGGGACACCAGGGGCAGTGTCAAGAAGCACCTGCCCTCTGAAGGACTCCTCGCTGGTGCAGTGCGGGGCCACCTACTGCCAGGAAGGGGAAATGCCACCTGCAGTCAGAGCTCCCGTGGGGAAGCCCACAGGGAAGCCCGGGAGTCCCCTGCCTGCTGGAGCTTGGGCCTGAGAGTGCAGTGACCGAGGACAGAGAGGGATGCCTGCTGGTGGCAGGTGAGGACCTGGTACCCACAGCAAAGCCAACTTGCTGTGCCCCAGCTCCAAGCAGAGTCCTCACCTCAAAAAGCTTTGGTGCTGGATTTGGCTCAGTGGTTCGAGGCCCTGAGCTCTGTCCCCAGCACCCCAAAATCCAAGCAACCCAGCAAGCACGTTCCAGCTGGAGTAGCCCAGCAGAAGGGTGGCACACACACAAGCACGGAGGGTCACCTGGGCTGCCTCACATGTATAACCAGCACAAGCCAGACCCGCCAGGGCACAAAGGTGATGGGGAAGCCCTGCCCCCGTGGGCTGCTCCCAGACCTTCCCTCTCCTCTCTGAGCTTTACTGCACAGCGTTTCCCACGCTGCCTTCCCAGGTCCCCCTGGACTGCAGAGTTCTCTCTCTGGTGTGCAGAGGCCTGGGAAACCCAGCACTGTCCCATCCTGCAGACACAACACCCAGAGGCGTTCCTCCAAGGCTGCTGTATGAATTAGCAGGCCAGGGAAGAGGAGGAAAGCCCCAGGAGTGGTGCCATGCTGCATTGAGGAGGCCGGGAGCCTCTCCTGCAGAGTCTGGAAGGAGAGGCTGGGCGGGGAGGGGTCACAGCTTACCTTGGCATCCTGCTTCATGGGGAAGTTCACAAAGCCAAAGCCCCTGTGTGTGCCTGCCCTGGCCATCTTCTTTGGCAAGCACACCATCTTCAGCTCCCCAAAGGTGCTGGAAACAAAAGGTAAATGGGGGTCTGAGCACTGAGGCCCACAGAGGAGGCAGGGGTAACAGGAGGTCCTCCACCAGCGCCTCCGGGTTTGGAGACAGGAGCTTCAGGCCCGCATGACACAGTGGGTCAGGCCCACAGGCAGCGCACTCTGGTGGTGCACCCTCTTCTCCCTGTCCCTGGGCAGCAAGTGCACCAGGCAGGGAATGGTCAGCTGGGGGATGCTGATGGGAATTTTCGGTTCCACTCCAAGATGCTACAGGCTCTGGTGCACTTGTCCTCCCCTTCCAGACAGGGAAACCATTTGCTAGGGAGTCCAGACTTCTGCATGTGTGGCCAGGCCAGGGAGGCCCCAGGTTCTGGGCCTGGGGTCCAGTCTGCCTCCATGTTCTGCCTTCATGCTGGGAATCCCATCCTGAGCAGGCAGGACCTGGGAGGTGTCCGTGGGGCTTGGGCTGGATTGACACAAGTTCCGTCCCCTGTACCCCGCATCCTTCCCTGAGCCTCTGCTGTCTGAGTCAATGCCAGCAGAGCTCTGGAGGACACCAAGCTCCTGCACAGGGGCACACAGGCAAACATGGCCGGACACCATCGCCGACTCCCCCATGGGCCTAAGCTCCGAGAGCAGCCAGGCCAAAAGGACCAGGCTTCCTCAGGCCTCCCTGGCCTTGTCATCTTGCTGCCCACCCCAGTCCCTTCCTAAGGTCCATTTATCAAATAAATATGCACAAATTGCTGCTAATAAATATTCAATGGGCCCAGCATCTGAAGAGAGGTGTTACTTGATTTGAAAATCTACACACACGTGCGGCTGCCCGGGAGCCCACCTGCCGCCGACGGACTTGGATGCTTCAGGGCCAAAGACCAACTGGGAAAAAGCACAGTGAAGGCCGTAAGCTCTGTAGAAATGACATAAGCTAAATCTGAGGCATTAATCCATGACCGTGTCAGCATGACCAGGCACCTGCCAGTCCAATTTCTGGAGGCAGGACAGTGTGCAAATGTAGCATTATGAATTCTCAAAATGAATCCGCATGTCTCCCCGGAGCTCTGGGTGGCTCTGAACCTCCTGGGACCTCCTCTGTGCAGATGTCTAGGAACGGCACTGGTGGCTGGGCCAACCTCCTGGGATGGGAGGAGCCAGAGCTAGTCCGTCAGTCTTCCTGCTGTGAGGAGGCTCCTGGTCCATCTGGAGGGGGGTCAAGGTTGGGGACAGAGGCCAGGCAGGTGGGACAAGGTGGTGAGGTTGGAGAGCAGAGGAGGCCAGCCCACAAAACCTGCTTGATGCCACCTAAAGACCAGCACATCCCATGATAGATATGCCACCTCTCACCATTTATCTAAGTCCCTGCACCTCTGCTGGGGACTTGGTGAACAAGTTCCCTGGTAGACACATTTGGACACATGATTCTGTGGCTCCGGCTTCTTCAGAAGGGGGCTGGGGCCCCAGGGTGATATGTGTGATGGCTACAAGGCCCAGCGTCTGCAGGTTGGGAGAGAGGGCCCTGGTCCCCCAACAGCCCTGGTCTCCACTAACCCAGAACAGCCTTTCCTGACCTCCCCAAGGCTTGGCTGGCTGTGGCCCTGGATACTGTGGGGTGGGTGGACATCCATTTCCCTGTTCTCCATGGGGCTGAAGTCAACTCTGCATCATGGAAACTACAGCAATCTTGTCACCCTGCATCTGCAGCAAGCAGCACAGTGCCCCAGCTCTGAGGGGACTCCTGTAGAGTCCAACAAACAGGCAATGGTAGCCCTAGTGGACACTGCCACTGGGGCTTGATGCCTGCCCTCCCAGGCAGGGGATGCCGGGTCCATGCAGACATGTCTGTGAACAGTCTGTGCCCAGGGTACAGCTGGGGACCAGCTCAGGGCAGCAGAGCTGGAGAGAGTGAAGACCCAGCCTGAACACTCTGCCTACCCTTCAGCACAGCCACTTGCAGGAGCGTGGTCTCTTTTTATTGGAGGCTTGGCCAGGTTGACATGAGGCAGGAGGCCCTGTAAGTGGGGTCAGGAAAGCCTTGTGTGGCCCTCATGGATGCAGAGCTGACTTCAGCCCTGGGGAAGGCAAGGGAATAGCGCCACAGTTCCAGGGACCACAGGAGAGGAGGGAGATGCCTGAGCCTTCCATCCAGTCCTGTGGAAATCTGACCGTGCCCACAGGGCCCACAGCCTTGGCCCTGTGTGGCCTTGACTTCTGCGCAGTTTCCTAGCCCTGATTTCTGAAGAGCCAGCCTATGTGTGTGTAGGAGCCAGAGAGGGAGGAGGGGAAGGTGAGGAGAGGGGAAGGGAGAGGGGACAGGGGGAGAGAGGGGCCTGTTGAGGTTACTTCCTCCTCTGCAGCACCATGGAGCTGGATGCTTCCTGCATGGTAAGCAGCCCAGGTTCTGGAGAAAGGCGAGGAGATAATGAAGAGGTGAAGAGGAGCTGGGAGGAGGGGCTGGCAGAGCTGGGCATCTGTGGCCAGTGGAGGGGATGCTGCAGAGCTCAGCAGGGGCTCTGGGTCCACCAGAGAACTCAGCAGGGATGGGGAGCAGGGGTTTCAGGGAGAGCATAGCCAGCAAAAAGCTGTGACTGGAGGCCCTGGCAGCTGTAGGGGAACAGATCTGGGGAATGGGTTATGGTGGAGCTGGAGGATGGGGCTGGATCCAGAAGGAACTTTCTGGCATCTGCGGACACTTTCAGAAGCACCTGGCTTCAGCACCCAGTGTCCTGAGACTTCAGCATGCCATCACTGCTGCCACCAAGGGGGGCCTGCCAGGGCTGGGTCTCTGAGACACACCACCTTCAGGGTGACAGCAACTGGGCATGAAAGCAACACCAGCTCTTGGCTTACAGTTGAGAAAACCAAGGGTCCGAGAGATGGCTGATGGCCACATCCACAGCCCTGGGACCCAAGGCCAGGAGCGCTCCTGTCCTGTCCTGGGTGACCCCGAAAGTTGGCAAGAGTGTGGGGGATCATGTCAGGCCGATGCTTATGATGGCAGAGAGATATGGAGAGAGAATTAAGAGGAGGGAAAGAAAGGCTGGGGGAGAAACCAACAAAGCTCCATGAGCTCTGGGAGATAAGCGAGAACAAAACACAGCCAGGCCGTCAAGAGGTTGCTCCAATGCCAGGTCAGAAGCCCTCCCAGGGAAGTTCTGCAGGAACCTGCTTCCCAGGGTGAAGGCCAGGGGACAGTCTGGGCAGGTGACCCAGGGGCAGGACCCGGCAGGACAGGGGCCTCCTCCCCAGCCACTCCCCACTGTGTGGATATTGGAAACCACAAAATAGCAAATATCCAAAGCTGTGAATGAGGAGGCCACCAGGCCCTTGAACAGGCCTCCTCACCCCACATTCACACCTCGCTCTTCCAATTTCACCACTCACCTGGATGAGCCAATTACCCTGCCCCACCCCCTCTGCACGCAGGGCATGTGATTGGGGTCCCGTGATTGGTGGAAGTTCCTGTGTTTGTGACAACTGGAGTTTGTTGTCATGTTTCTAATTTCTTGTGGGGCGGGAGGGACCGAGCCATTTCAAGTCTGGTGCACGAAGCCAGGTTGCACCAGGTGCCCGGCTGACTCCTTCTGCAAGCTGCGCCCCTGTCTGCCCTGCAGCCCTGGCCCTGGGCACAAATGAAAAGGCCCAAATCACCCTGTGTCTCTCCCTCCTGGAGGCAGAGGTGGGCTGGGGAAGGAAGCAGAGGAGGGAGAGAGCTCTGCAGAGATGCTGAGCTGTCTTCCCGCTGCTCTGGGCTGTTTAATGCTCAGTGGGCAGGCACCACGCAGGCACCAAGCCAGGCCTCCCACTCCCAGGACAGGAGTCCTGATCTCTCTCTGGACCTGCTGGGAGAACCAGAGGCCAGTTGAATGATGAAGCCCCTGGGGAGGGTCTCTGGGTGCCTCCTCCTCACTGCACTCACGGCCCTACTGAGATAGTCTACTGCCACCAGGGACGCAGAGCAGGACGGGGGTGGCTGTGTCAGGGCCAGCTGCCGGCTTCCTCTGTTCCCTCTAGAGGTGAGAAAAAATGGCCACACCTCTTGGCATTAAAAGCCCTTCAAATAGGCCACCACCACCAACCTCTGGCACATCAGAGGCACGCGGGACAATGGACTGCCCTGGGACCCAGTGGCCTGGGTGCTGTCCACTTGGCATGCATCCCTGCTGCAGACCCTTCAGGGCCTTGGCCATGAGCAGTGTGGAGGTTCACCTGGGGATCAAGCAGACAGAGTGTTCCTCAAATTCCTCTGGCTGCAGCCCCCGCCCCAACACCCAAACAAGAAAACCCATCAGCACCTCTCAGGGCACTGCTGGGGAGACAGGGGAGGGAGGAGGAAGTAAGGTGGCCACTGTGGCAGGCAGGCAGGGCATGTGGAGGTGACAGACCTGTCTCTAACCTGCCAGGTGCCTCACACTGCGCAGCATTTTCAGGGAGCCCGGTTCTGACCAGGGAGGCGAGTTGCTGAAGCCCTGAAGCCCCAGAGTCTGCAGGCGGCTGCACTTGCTGCCATCTTCCTGAGGTCCATTTTCAATCACCTACAAAGTGGGAATCGTCACTTCACTGCGCATGGCCTCTGGTCCCTGGCACCTGTCAGGAGCCACATTAGTGGGCACTTGTTACAAATGCCCTTGACCCCAGGAAGGTGCCCTGGTGCTGAGCAAGTGACACCTCCCAGGTCCTTCTGGTGAGAAGGAGCAACCTGGGCACAGGAGACCCCTCCTGGTGGGTCCTGGGGCCCCAGCAAGGAGCAAGATGGACAGGGGACCCAGGCTCAAGGGACCAGCCTGATGAGGTGATTTCCAGGCTGCAACAGAGGAACAGTTCTCTGTCTCACATGCTTGTCTGACTAGTTTGCAAGACAATGGGAAGAAACTGTCCGCAGAAGGCACACCCTGGCCTGACCCGGGGCTGAGCCAGGCCTGGGAACAGCTCCCACTCTCTTCCTTTCCATGAGGCAGATGGAGACCCCCTTTGGCCAGGGGCGCACATGCTGGTGGGTCCCACCTCTATGGAGCGAGTTGATGAGACCCACAGAGATGCCCTGCCCGCTGCTGCACATTGGGCTAATCCCATTACAAGAAAATAAATGGATAATTCAGGCTGATGAAATTGTCATGAGAGTGTGACCAAGCGGAGCTGGACACTGAGACCTGAGACCCGACTCAGCACCCTTCGGGGTCATTGTCCACTGCCAATGTTTGGGAGGAGGAGGGACAAAAATCAAAAGAAAGGTGGAGAAAAAACCAGCTCAGGAATTCATCTGTGGCACGCCTTGCCGATTGCTTTCCTCTCCACTTGTGCCTGGCATCGCCAGGACAATTCCAGGAACCATGAACATCCTGAGGTCACAGCCGTGGCGATGACTGGCTCTCCCGTGCCCCGCCTTGCTCTGCCCATCTCCTGTCTCTTCTGTTCCTAGAAGGACCATGGAGGCTGAGCCGCTGGCCCCCAGGACTGTTCCACATCACCCCAAATTCAGAAACCTCTGAAGCCAATTAGACTACACCTGGGGTTGTCACTATGAAGTGGGGGTCTCAGGAACGTGGAGTCACGTGTGGGGTAGCAGAGGAAATGGGGTGAGCTCAACCACAACGGCAGGTGCCTGCACCCAGTCTCTGGTTGGCCCTGGCAGCAGGACACCCCATCACCTCACGCATGGCTCAGGAGGCTGGCTCAGGAGCCTGGCTCAGGAGGCTGGATCAGGAGGCTGGATCAGGAGGGCCGCTCCATCTCGAGGGGCTGGTGAGCTCTGCTGGGTTTCCATTCCCACTCTATGCAATATGCACACGGAAAGGGCTCCGTCCATCTCACATCTTTGGGACCCATTTTAATGTTCATAACCTGAACAAGGTCCTCACCTCACTGTGGACACCATGCCGCTCCACATCGCCTTGCACTGTTCTCCTGAATGAGGCGTGGCCGTCCTAACACCAACAAGGGGCATGAATCTTCCAAGGACCTCCATCTTCCTGACGGCAGGTGGAGGAGTCCAGAGGATGGACAGGGGAAGGGAGAGAAGCGCCATCTCAAAGGCCGAGAGTGCTCAGGGAGCACATGGGGTTTTGCAGGTTTTCTTTTCCTGGCACTGGGATTGAACCCAGGGAGCTCCCCCACTGATCCGCACCCCAGCACCTTTGAGTTTTATTTAGAGACAGGGTCTCACTCAGTTGCTTAGGACCTCACTAAATTGCTGAGGCTGGCTTTGAACTTGAAATCCTCCTGCCTCAGCCTCCTGAGTCACTGGGGTCACAGGTGTGCATTGCAGGGACCTCGAGGGACACACGTGGGCAGGCAGAGTTCTGGCAACTGGAGAGCAGAAAATATCTCATGGGAGCACCAAGCAGCAGTCTGGTCACTGACACCACGTTTGCTTACTAATCAGGAGGAAGGCACCCTGGGGAGCCTGGTGAGCCCCACAGGAGCAGGTGCCTGCTGAGGCGCAGCCCTCTCTGCAGCAGCACCAAATGATGCACCCCAGCACCCAGACGAGTCTGCAGGTGTCCTGAGAGCACCCAGTACGGGGACCCTCCAGGGACTGCCATGTGGCTCTGGGAGCCACTAGTGGGTTCAGGAACCCACTAGAACTTGAGCCAGTACCACAGTGGGGGCTGGAACAGAAATCTGGAGAGCAGGCATGGGACAAGGCCAGTCATGCTGCCACCTCCTGTGCTCCAGTTGGCACAGATGTGGTCACCGCCTCCCCTGGGCTGGAGGAGCTCATAAGGAAGGGAAGGGCACCCACACGGGCCTGCAGGGAAGCCCGGAGCTGCCCACCCAGGCGAAGGCCTGCTTACTCCTACTTCACAAGCCTGGGCACCTATTCGTGCTCTAGGAGCAGCAGAGCAGGTAGAGGGGTTGACAGTGACAGGCAGTGGAAAGCACCAAGACGTGGTGACCGGTGCCACCCTGAGACCAGGACACACGCTCCTCCACAAGGGTGAGGCTGCCACTAGTGCTGGCTTTGCAACTGCTCGGCTCTGCCACGTGGCAGGACAGTGGTCAGCACCAGGGTGATGAATGGCCATGGCCCTGTGCCAGGATAACTCGATTTGTAGAAACAAGTAGTTGGCCATGAGCCTTAGACTGCTGACCGCTAAACCAGACTCCCAGTATCGAGGTGACTGGGAAGCCCACAGCCCAGGGTCGCTGTACAGGGACAGATCTCAACATGCCCACCTATACGCCCATGCTGCAGCCTGGGCGCTGTGTCCCTCAGCAGCAGGATGGGCACCGTGTGTTTCAGGGGCATCCCCACTGAAAGGTCGCTGTTTTCCACGGGATGGAGGCCTGACGGCGGAAGGTGTCAAAGTCACTCAGGGGAGAACCTGTCCTTCAGTTGTGGGAGATGAGACAGAGTGTGACCGCAGGGCTGTGTGCACCCAGGGCCAGGGCCACACACCTTGCCCTGGCCAGGAAGCCTGCCCATGAGACCTGCCCATGGAGGCCACGTGCAGCTGTCATCGTGAGGGGAGCCAGGCAACAGGGAGGGTGCCTCCCAGTGCCCATACAGGGGACACGCACCTATGCCATCTGCCTTGTTCTCCTCCCCAGCGTCTCCCTACTCACTTCCACCCTGGATTCTTTCCTGCATATTTACAGTCTGTCTCCTCTGGACTACCAAATGGCCAGCACCCCAAACAGAACCAATAGCGACTGGCACGCGGCAGGTGCACAGTGACGAACATCTGTCAGCAGGGACGGATGGGTTCCCAATGGTCATTTGTCTCTGCCTGGCTTTTGTTCCTGGCCCTCTCAGGCCCAGGTCCTCAATACCAGACACAGGTGTGGGATGTGGGAGGGGCACCTGCCAAGCGCCTGTGCCCTGCCTGGGGCACTGGGTGCACTACCTGGTTCCTTGGGGCCCAGAGCCACCCCGTGGGGACATCACAGGAGATCTCCTCTGAGGTAGGGCTGTGTCCGGTCTGTCAGTTGGTGATGTTCCCTGACTTCCCACTTTGTGCCTCTCTTATTGAGTTACTGCGTCGTGCCCTTGAACTCACTCCTCAGTGGAGCCAGAGCTGCCAGTCACTGGGAAGCTGCCAGGCGAGCATCAGGGGCAGTGGAGATGAAGACAGATGCAGAGGCAGCTTCTGAAGGGCTCAAGCTTCTTGAGGCTTCTTCCAACAGCTGCCATTAGGAGGAGCACTCCAGACCCACTTTGAGGCCCCCACCCCATCACGTGAGCCCCCAACAGCCACCTGGCTCTACCCATGGCTGGGAAAGGCTCACAGACTCTGCATCTTGGTGGAAAGACCCAGGACTGAGGTGGCAACTCAGAGGTGACCACTTTTCCAGTCCCACGGGGTGCAGCCTGGGGTGCATCGCCACAACTGGGAGGCCTTGAGCCCTGAGCCTCCAGAAAGCACTGGCCTACTGTTGACCCAGTGATCAAAGGGCACTGGAGGGAAGGCCCGGAGGCTCTACCAGGTGCTTGGGAGGTAGCCAGTGGGCAATGGTGATTCATGCCTCAGAGCCTGCCAACAACTGTGTGCGCAGGCAGCCCACCTCAGCGGGGACCAGTGTTATTTTCTAAAGTCTGGGAAAGAAAACAACAATACAAAACTAGAACTTGGGATGGCTGGTGCGTTTCAAGGCACCAGGAAATGCTGAGATGGATTTGGAGGATGGGCCATTTGTTGGGGGCCAGACCAACCAACACGGGACTCGATTCAACTGCGCCAGGGGAAGAGGGACCCAGCCTGGATGGTCTCGGCAACTGAGCCAGGTCTCCTCTGCCCGGGCCTGTGGCCATCTGCGTCATGGGGCAGGGAAGTGGACCTGGGACCTCGGGTCTGCAGCAGGGGGTGAGAGTGCCAGCAGGACAATCAGGGTGGGACCGCCACTGTCCCTGGGCCAGCCAGTTCCAGGGCACCACTTGCACAGCTGTATGGGACAAAATAGTGGTGGCTCTGGGGGGCACTGAGCCCTGGCCATGTGCTGTCCATGCCCATCAGTGCTGGGTGGCAACTCCCATTCCACACGATGAGAGTGAAGGAAGAGCTGATTCTTTCAGACCAGAGTCAGCAAACTGTGGCCACGTCTGACCCACTGAACACTCTGGGTACATGAACTTTACCGGAGCCTCATCTGTCTGTGGCTGCTTTGAGCTGCGGTGGCAGAGCTGCTGACCACCAAGTCCAGCGCTTGCTCTCGGCTCCTGCAGGAACTGTCCACTGGCTCTACCTCACCTCCACCCTGACTGCGCCTGGCACCCACCCTGCCTGCCCACACACTGCGTCCTGGCCTGCCCCCCGTAAACCAGCGTCTCTTCTTCCTCGCCCCTGGTGGTGTGCTCTCCTTCATCAGGGGCTCATGGGGCACAAAGCAGAGGCAGTGCTTAAGGAGGCCTCTCGGCCTCGCCCTCCCAGGACACTGTTTACCCGAGGGTCTTAATGAGCACGTGGCCGGGGTTGAGCCTGGCACTGCCCACAGCACTCCCCAGCTGGCTTTTCTCCACAGTGAAGTGGAGAGGGGCAGAGCCCTGGCCTTGCCCTTTGAGTGCTCAGAATGAGGGGCCTTCTCCTGGCCACGCTGTCACACATCCGCCCTGGGGGAGGCCCTCCAGGAAACTGCTCTCCAGAGTGACCAAGTGAAAAGAAATCAAAAGCCAGGCACCAGAAAGTCACCAAGGGATGAGTGGGGGTAGGGACAATTCAGGAGGGGCCTCGCCCACTGTGAGAGGATGCGCTCGTACCCATGTGCGGCACAGAGAGCCAGCACCACATGCTGCCCTCTGGCCACCTTGGGCCCTGGCCTGGGCACAGAGTTGTGAGAGGTCAGCTCCCGTCCCAACAGTGCTCTGCCCTCCTGACGGAGCTCGCTCAGTCCAGAGCATGACAGGGTGGGGCATGCCTTGGGCCACTTCTGGGATGAGAGCCAGGGCACAGGCTGGGGACCCTCTGGGTGGCATCCGGGCATTCCTCAGACGTCACCCACAATGGTCCCACTGAGTGGGACCTCACCCTGCCCTGCTCTCCGTGCACCCTGGGTCACCTACCAGGAAGCAGCCTGGGTCCAAATGTCCCCTCAGGCTCTGGTCCTGGAGAGCCTAGTCAGAGGGCCCTCAGCGCTTGCTCCATGCCCCCCTGCTTTGGCACTAGGTCACCACTTCTTTGAAAACCCACCTATCTTACAGCATTTTTAAAGAGGAAAAGGCCCATGGAATCCCCAAACACTGCCCCTTCCACCAGGGTCGGAGGGCTAGTTTGTTTCTTTCTTCTACAGGAGCATGGCGAGAGGTCAGGGTCCTGCCTGATCCGAGAACCACAGGCCCTGGAACCACTGCCTGCCCTTCTTCCTTAGGATGCCAGGGGCCCAGGCCACACCCAGCATGCCAGCCAGGAGCCCTGCCTGGCCTAAGTTTTCTGGCGTGGATCCCGAGCACCAACCCCCCCCCGCCACATGACGGCATTTGCCGGGCACCCTGCTCCCCAGGCAGGGCGACATGGTACCAACCACAGGGAAGGTTCGAGGCTGAGCAGAGAGGTTGGGTACTTCCTCCCAGTGACCTCCTGCTCTGCGGTTTCCTGCTGCCCCTCTGTGATGACAGCAGCTCTGGCACACACCCCACTGCCCCCAGCCCTTCCCTCAGGTCCCAAGGATAGTGACAAAGGCTACCAGATAAAGTAAAAGAGGCCTGACTGAGAATGGCCGTCTGATGGAGGACAAGAGTTCCACAGGGAGGGCCGATGCTGCATGGGACCCTGTGTCTGCTTGGCCTCTGGGTGCCTGGGTATGTCTTTGAGGCTCGCCCTGCCCATATGGATTCCACCCACCAGGGCATCTGGCACCCAAGCCGAGGCCCCATGGTTGGAAGGCTCCTCTGCACCCTCACTGGGAGCACCCTGCCACCTGAGGCCATCCTCACAAGGCCCCGTGCCCAGGAGAGTAGGAGGGCACAGCGGCTACAGCCACACTCACCCAGGGATGGCCACCGACTTGGTCCCCTGCCTGACCTCTGCAGGTGTCAGGTCAAAGGTGCGTCCCGGGCCGCCCTCCCCACCCGCCATGGCCCAGCAATCCCATATTGAGTCTGTGCCCTGTGACTATGTTCCTGTCCTCACTTGTATGCCAGCGCTGTGACAGGAGGGCCACCAACACATCTGCCGGGACCCTGCCATGGGCTCAGGAGTCCAAGAAATGAACGAAAGAGGGTGAAATCCAGGACTGCAGGAAGACGGGCCACTCTGCCTCGCAAAGCCTCTGCCATCCTCAAGTGTCACTGGGTCTGTGTGTGCCAGCAGGCTGCAGACCTGTCCATGTGCATACCCCTATCACACGCCGATCACCAGCCCCAATCTGCCTCGTCACATAAGGCTGGTGCCCAGGAGCCATGATGGCCTGTGGTGGCGGAAGGGCTCCTGAGGGTGCCTTTCCAGATCCTTGGCCCCGATAATGACTTCTCTTAAGCAAGGTCCCCCAGGGCTGCAGCGGCAGGGCGAGTGACTGAAATCCAGGCAGGGACAGTTGCCATGATACGGCCGTCATGGTGCTTCAGTCCCAGAGCTCTGCTGCCTTGGAATAACTGAACACTGTCATGGGAAGGGAGGAAGAGCATCATGTGGCCTGACGTCCCCACCTCCAGAAAAAAATGATTATGTTCCCGTGGCCAGAGGAGTCCCCAGTCAGGGATGGGGAAGAGCGAGCCCCAGGTGGGAAAGACTGCCTCGCCGACTCTGGGAGGGAAACAGGTGGATCAGAAAAGCTGCAGGAACATCCACTGGGAACCCGGCCTTCCTCTAGCCACCAGATCCTTTTCTTGAAGGGACAGCCTGCGAGAGCCTGTGGCTGGCACCCCCCCACCCCAGTCCTGCGTGGAGGAAGACAGACGGGAGGGAAAATGCTGTGCCCACCGCTCAAACGGTTCAGGGTGGTGTGGGTGGGGAAGGGAGCCCTGGCCACGACCCCGGAGCCCTGGGTGAGAGGTGGCAGCTTCTCCAGGTTGGGGAGTGCCCATGTCCCCCACCAGGCACTGGGACCCTGCCCTGCCAGCTCCTGGGGATGTCTGGAGGTGGGCAGGCTCCTTGGGAGGCCCACTGTCCTGTGCGGCACCACGTGCGGCCACGCTACCAGCTGCGAGGCACATGACTGGCACGTCCTGTGGCACTCTGAGCAGCTGGGCTCTCCCACTCGAGCATCCATCTCAGAACCCTCCAGGACTCCACTGGTCTGGCACAGACTCCCGGTGGCCTCTGTCCTCTGGGAGTCACATCTCAGATCCACTGGGGAACCCGCTCTCTCATCTCAGGGAACAGGGCTGGCAGGTGGCAGAAGCAACCAGCACAAGCCTCCTCTCCACGCTCCACCTGATGTTCAGAGTTTCCATCTGAAACCTGGCCCTGGGCCCTGACCTGAAGCAGGTCGCTGATCCCAAAGGTTCTGGCCACTCCACGGGGGTGCAGGATAGGCAGACAGCAGAATATCCCAATTCCTGCTAACTCTGTTCCGGCAGCACTCTTCCTTCTCAGAGGTAAAGAACTGGCACCTTCTAAAGGAGCTCCAGGTGCATCTAGAAGGAGTCTCAGGACGAAGGTCTGCAGTGGCCGATCAGCACCCCAGAGATGAGAAGGCACTGGGGCTGGGAAATGCAGAGGCAGTGGGGAGGGGAGGTCTAATGCTGGGTGGGCTCCAGGAGCATGTCGGGGTACCTGGGCCCCCCGGGACTCTGGCCATGCCTCCAACCCTCTGACATCTCAGGAGAAGCATGCGCCTACTGTCAAATGCAGCTCCCAGTGGAACCTCAGGCACCCCCGGGTTACACCCTAGGACCACACTAAGGGTCCCAACATGGAGGTCCAAGACCCACTGCACTTTTGCCTGAGACCTCTGGGGGGCCACACACTGTACCAAAGCAGCACCCTTTCTCACTGGGCAGTGAGTCAGGTGGAACATGAAGTCCTTGAAAAACATTAAGCCTAAACATTTTTTTGGAAAAGGCAAAAGGAAATGAGGTGGGAAAGGAGGAGAAGGAAGAGCGAGCAAGAACTTCACAGGTCAGAAATGCCAAAGGCGAGGCATCCTCACTGAAGAAGATGCTGCCCAGAAACTCAGAGACCTCAAGGAGGCACTGAGGCTGCTGAAGTAACCCACTGTGGCAGGATGTGACCAAATGACCCTGGTGTTGTGGACTGAGTGAGCCTAGAGGGGATGGCCAGCCCTGGTGGGAAGCAGGACTGGGTGGCTGTCCAGCTCGGCAGTGCCCCCAGGAGAGTGGGCCACACAGGGTGGGGAGCCGGCCAGGCCAAACCAGCTGAGCTGCCACAGGAGGGGGAGAAGAAGGCTCCCTCAGAACCTGGTTCCCATGTCTGTGGGGTCCATGCCACCACCTCACTGTCCATGGCTCACCTGGGCAAAGCCACACCTCTCGGCTCTCCCAACAGATACACAATCTTGATCTTTGCCCAAGGTCAAGATCAGGAGAGTGGCAGAGCCTGATCCCGACCTCAAGTCCTTGACAACAAAGATGGTACTGGGTGGGGCTGGCGGGCATCAGCGCTCCCACTTCACCCCCAAAGAGATAAAGCACATCCTGGTGGATAAGAGACAGGATTGTGCCCGACAGGGCTGAGCAGGGATTTGAACCCAGGGCGGTCTGGTCTGAGTCTCTGCCCTCCCCAGGATGCCATCCTGCTGTCTACAGGTCAGATGTCAAAACCCGCATGTCACCCACTCTGGGTGGCTCTGGTCCAGTCGAGTCCTGAGCACACCTGGCCAGTGCTCACCAAAGCAGCTATTCTAGAACTCTCCCTCCTCTCCCTTACACAGGGGAGAACCCAAGTCCACACGAGGTGGCACAAGATGCAGGACTGGAAGCGAGCCCCGCGTAGGTTCTCTGGGTGTGCATGAGCTCTCAGACACCACACAGGCTCAGAGAGAATGCAGAGCAACCTCGGAGCATGACCAGGTGGACAGGCAGGCCTGGGGCCACTGCCATGACGGACACTGGAAGCCATTGCACAGCAAGGAGGCTGACTCGGTTGAAGGTTGTGGAGGCTCCGGCCTGCGACTGGGCGGACCTCTTGCTTTTGGGTGACACATGAGGTAGACAGAGTCAGTCAACCTACAGGGAGGCAGATGAAAGGGACCAGTTCCCATGGTCCCCTTGGAGGGCATGCCCCCCACGGCCTAAGACCTCCCACGAGGGCCTGCCTCTTAGAGTTCCCATCACCTTGCTGTGCCATGGCCTGGGGACCAGGCCTTAACACAGGGACCTTTGTGGACACATCGGATCCGAACCACAGCACTCATTTTTATTGCACACCTACTAGGTGCCGGCATGGTGCTGGGTCATGATGGTGAAGAAGACAGACAGGTCACTGCTCTCGGTGGAACCAGCAGCCTGGTGTTTTGCGTTGGTAGCTCATGTTTTCACAGAGGCGGTGTGGAAGGGAAGCAGGCAAGCCCAGAAGTCCACTGCCAGTGGCAGCCAGTCTGCAGCTAGGACGGGTGCTTGCCAGGCTGAGCCATGGAGACAGGACTCTCCTGTAGGAATGGATGACAAACATGGGGCACAGGCCTCCCCCGTGCAACCCTCGGCTGTAGCTGGAGGAAGCAGCGGAACTCAGGGCTTGAACACGGAGAAGCAGACACTGTGTGTTTGCCTGTGTTTGTCCACAGACATGCACCCACTGCACATGTGTGCACGCAGGGACTTGTCTCCCCTGGGATTGTCTGCGAAGAGGGTCCAGTTCTCAACAAGGGCGATTCTGCCCCTGTCCCCTCTCCAGCCCACAGAACACCTGGCATGTTTTTGGTCATCAGGGCTCAGTAAGAGGTGCCAGTGACATTTGAGGTCAGAGGCCAGGGCTGTTGCACCACATTCTAACACATGGAGGACAGTTCTGCCACCAGGCACCACTGGGTCTACATAGTCACTGAGACCTGTCACCCAGCACACTGGCAGCAGGTCTCTTCCAACTGGAAGAGTGAACTCAAGGAAGTGCTTTAAAAAGGAGAGTCATGGTGCCCAACTGGAGACACGCTCTACCTTGAAGGCCCCACAGGCCAGACGGGAGGACTTCAGTCACTACACACGTGCACTATGAGGATTCATAATCTGCTGAATAAAATATCCTGAGTCCACACTGAGAAATAAGAAAACAAATGCTGTGTGCATGTGCGTATATGTGTGCCCAGGCCACAGGTGTGTGGCATGGAGAACAGCCCCTCCCAGGAGCAGAGCAGAAGCTTGGCAGTGAGGGGGACCTTGGAATGACCATCGCCCTCGGCAGCCAGCCTGGTGATGCAGGATTTGGGCAAGAACCACCAGTGGACGCTCACCCTGAGGAAGTGGCCCAGGCAGGCAGGGAGGTCTCCAGAGTCTCAAAGTGCCCTCCAAGAGGGTCCCTAATGGCAAAATGAGGGATAGCAACTTAGTGGAGAAACCTGCCCTGCACGGCTCAGGGGAAGATGGAAGACGACACTGTCAGCAGTGGGCAAGCCAGCGTGTGGCCCAAGAGTCACCACCTACCAAGAGCAGGAGACTGTGGACAAGACAGCAGCCAGCACTTCTTGAGAGTGTCAGGGTCACTACACACACAGAAATACCAGCTGAGGTTTCCAGAACACAAGGGCACTGCACAGACAGGAGGAGACGCCTCAAGGGATTCGCCTCTCATTTTGTAAAGAAGACATTATCTGGATAATGGGCAAAATTCTGAGTAAGTTCTGCAGGTGAGATGATAATACTGGATTGAAACCACTGTGTTCTCATGATGGAACTGTGGGTTGAAAAAAGTCTTTAAAAAAAATTCTTCAATAGTTAGGGGTGAAGAAGCACCAAATTTACCCCCACATAGCAGGTCTTGGCTCTGTGGTTCAGAAGAACCCAGCATGTGTGTGTGAAAACCCAGAACAGGAAGACAGGCACATTTGGAGCCAGACATGGCTTCTTAGTTTTCTTTGCAACTTTTCTCTTTTTGGGGATTTTAAAAAAATATTCACCACCAAATGTTCTGTCACCCACCCCTGGCTCTGCCATTTGAACCTGGGACAGACCAGGGCACATTCATGTATGCACAGAGTCCTTCAGGGGTTTTAAAAATAAAAAGCATCTCATGAAGAGCCACACCGAGGCCTCACTGTCCCCAGCACCTTGCTGTCCCCAACACCGACAGCTCCGAGCAGAACACCTGGACCTCACAGGGGCAGTTCCCCAGGCCTTGGCACGTTTACTTGTTTTGCCAAAAATATGTCCTTGTCTCAGGCCAGGCACAACCACCACACTCCACTGATGGAGGCCCAGGGCCAGTGGAGAGGCCCCATGGGTGGCTTTGACACCAGCTCCTGAGGCGAGGGTCTATGTTGTGCTCCGCTGCTTCTTTGTTGATGCTTCCTGGGTGCCTACCATATGTGCTGACTATGTGCCAAGCTCTGGTCTAGGGGTGGAGGGAACAGAAATGGGAGGCGGAGACTCCTCTGCAGGGAGTCTCACAGGGGAGGAGCCGGGCCCTCAGACTCTTCTTCAGGGCCAGCGGGAGGTCAGTGCCGTGTGCAGTTTCCCACAGTGGGAGGCTGTCGGTGCTATCTCACCTGGTGGCCTCACTGTGGAGGGGACATGGGAAGAGACCATGAAGCCTGGGAAGGAGGGGACAGGAGGGTATCAGTATCAGGAAAAGATGGTTCCAGGAACAGGGAGGAGGAGACACTGGTGACCAGAAGGCCAGGTGACTGGGGTGTCCTTTATGATCAGAGTGGAGAGGAACGAGCATCACACAGGGCCACAAGGCCCTAAGGACAGAGGTGACTGGCATGGGAACATGTAGGGTTCAGGGAGAAAGCCTGTTTCCTCAGAGAATCCTGACTCTGCACTCAAAGAGAGGGGTGCTTCACCCAGACCCAAACATGGCTGGAGCTGCACCACCCCTGCTAGGTATGGCCAGCAGTGACAATGGCCTTATGGTTTTAAATGGCTGGGGAGAATCCTAAGAATAGTATTTCATGACACAGAAAATGACAGAACATTCCATCACATCCTGAAAATAAAGACTGACTGGAACAGCCTGGGCCACTTTTCCACCTCTGTCTCCAGTTCTGCTCAGCAAGACAGACAGACCGTTCCACCTACAAAGTGGGAGCACCTCACCCTTGGCTGCAAAAGTGAATGCACAGTCAGCTGTGTGCAGAGTGCTTAAGGACGCCAACAACAGGGGCTCTAATTTAGGTCATCTGGGTGTCACCCGGACCTCAAGTTTTAAAAGTCCCTGAGTCCATCTGGATCTGCAGCCAGGCTCCAAGGGAGGCTAGGAGGCTGGTGGGGCACACAGAAGGCTAATGCACTGAGATTCAGGGTCGGGCCTTTACCATTACACCGGGTGCCTTCTGTAAAACCTTAACAATTAAAGAAGTTTGCTTGAAATGACATTATATAACCAGTCTGTTCAATGACATGACAAGTAGCATCCTGAAGCAGCAGCACTGTGTCAGTCCAAGCATATCTGCTTCTGCCGTGCATCACTAGACTGTAGCCCAAACCCAGTCAGGCTTTAAACCTTGATCTACCACATCCATGTTCCGGTGGCTGCCAAGCTTTTCACCATGCACGTGGGTTTCAGTTCTTTCAGGTATGATACTGTCATGATTTCCTCCTGCTGACGCCTCATCTTTTCAAAGGTTCCTCATGTGCACAGGGTTCTCAAGGGATGCATGTGGAGCAGGCACACAGGCATCAATGCCCCATTCGACAGATAAGGAAACTGAGGTTCTGGGGGATCCACAACCAGCAAGGACTCCACCTTCCCCTTCTTCAGCTGCAGAAACAGCACATCCTCTTCTCTGCCCTGCCTCTAAGTGGAGGCAGACTTCCACCTGGTGGAACTGTCACTTGAACATCAAAAGGGATGCATGGAAACTTAGCAAGGCGTTTGGCACAGGGCCATCCTGGAAAAAGAAATAAACAATGGATGGTCTTCCTTTGGCACCACCTAGGGGATCTGTGGAGCCATTTTTGGTGACCACAATGACCAGGAGTACTACTGGATTTACTGGGCAGCAGCCTCCCTTATGAGATGCCCTGATGCTCCCCACTTAGAACACTGGAGCCTCTGAGCTTGCTGCTGCCTCTGTCACTAATTAGGCCCCTTCTTCATGGACCCGAGGATCAACCTCAGCTGTCCTGCACTTCGAGGGACATTCACCCTAGAGGCAGGCAGTACCCATGTCCTGACAACCCTATGTGACTCTAGACCATTGTCTTGTGTGCCCTGACAAGACAAGGGTCCCTGGTTGACCGCTGCATCCCGAGACTACTGCCCTCTTCAGCTTTCTTGTACCAACAGGCAAGGAAGATCCAGGCCCAATCTCCAACACAGGAGGGGAAGTCAGACCCATGGGGCAAGGCTGGGCTGCTCTGGGAATTTCTGGGTGAAAAGGAGAGCAACACACGGCCTCTTTCCTGTGGTGCATGACGATGACATTCTCCAGCAGCGCTGTGCATTTGAGAGCACCCCACGGGTTTTCCATGTAAGGCAGAGTGTGCCTGCTTCCCTGTCACCAAACGTCTGTCTCTGGAGTCACTGAGATTTTTCATACTTCAAAACAAAATGAAACCAACCAAACAAACAAGGAATTTCAAGTGCTTAGGTGAAAGGCAGCGATTCCCAGCCTTCCTCAGGCTGCTACCCAGATGCACAGAATCTGGAAAAACGCATGGGTAATGGCTTATACTATGATAGAGACGGATCTTCAAGGAAGGAGGGGAACATGGGCTCCCACAGCACTGCAATTAGGCGAGGGGGAGAGAGAGGAGGGGAGAAGAGGGAGAGAGGGAGGGGCCATCACTGATGAGGGCACCCTGCTCCTGAGGCCCGCACCACCAATGAGGGCACCCTGCTCCTGGGGCCCGCACCACCGATGAGGACACCCGGCTCCTGGGGCCCGCACCACCGATGAGGACACCCTGCTCCTGGGGCCCGCACCACCGATGAGGGCACCCTGCTCCTGGGGCCCGCACCACCGATGAGGGCACCCTGCTCCTGGGGCCCGCACCACCGATGAGGGCACCCTGCTCCTGGGGCCCGCACCACCGATGAGGGCACCCGGCTCCTGGGGCCCGCACCACCGATGAGGGCACCCGGCTCCTGGGGCCCGCACCACCGATGAGGGCACCCTGCTCCTGGGGCCCGCACCACCGATGAGGGCACCCTGCTCCTGGGGCCCGCACCACCGATGAGGGCACCCGGCTCCTGGGGCCCGCACCACCGATGAGGGCACCCGGCTCCTGGGGCCCGCACCACCGATGAGGACACCCTGCTCCTGGGGCCCGCACCACCGATGAGGACACCCTGCTCCTGGGGCCCGCACCACCGATGAGGGCACCAGGCTCCTGGGGCCCGCACCACCGATGAGGGCACCCTGCTCCTGGGGCCCGCACCACCGATGAGGGCACCCTGCTCCTGGGGCCCGCACCACCGATGAGGGCACCCGGCTCCTGGGGCCCGCACCACCGATGAGGGCACCCGGCTCCTGGGGCCCGCACCACCGATGAGGGCACCCGGCTCCTGGGGCCCGCACCACCGATGCGGGCACCCGGCTCCTGGGGCCCGCACCACCGATGAGGGCACCCGGCTCCTGGGGCCCGCACCACCGATGAGGACACCCTGCTCCTGGGGCCCGCACCACCGATGAGGGCACCCGGCTCCTGGGGCCCGCACCACCGATGAGGGCACCCGGCTCCTGGGGCCCGCACCACCGATGAGGGCACCCTGCTCCTGGGGCCCGCACCACCGATGAGGGCACCCGGCTCCTGGGGCCCGCACCACCGATGAGGGCACCAGGCTCCTGGGGCCGGCACCACCGATGAGGACACCCTGCTCCTGGGGCCCGCACCACCGATGAGGGCACCCGGCTCCTGGGGCCCGCACCACCGATGAGGACACCCTGCTCCTGGGGCCCGCACCACCGATGAGGGCACCCGGCTCCTGGGGCCCGCACCACCGATGAGGACACCCTGCTCCTGGGGCCCGCACCACCGATGAGGGCACCCTGCTCCTGGGGCCCGCACCACCGATGAGGGCACCCTGCTCCTGGGGCCCGCACCACCGATGAGGGCACCAGGCTCCTGGGGCCCGCACCACCGATGAGGACACCCTGCTCCTGGGGCCCGCACCACCGATGAGGGCACCCTGCTCCTGGGGCCCGCACCACCGATGAGGGCACCAGGCTCCTGGGGCCCGCACCACCGATGAGGGCACCAGGCTCCTGGGGCCCGCACCACCGATGAGGGCACCAGGCTCCTGGGGCCCGCACCACCGATGAGGGCACCCTGCTCCTGGGGCCCACACCACCGATGAGGGCACCAGGCTCCTGAGGTCTGCACCACCGATGAGGGCACCAGGCTCCCGGGGCCTGCACCACTGATGAGGGCACCAGAACCCCCAGCCTGCACCACTGATCTGAGCACCCGGCTCCTACATCTGAGCTCCTTCTCCAGCACCCGCTCCTGCCCTGGGGGCTGCAGCCACACAACCAGTAGCCGTGAGCAATCACCTCACTAATTCAGTAAATGAACTCTGACAAGCCTAAATGGATGTTTGGATGGATCCTCTCTCCTCCCACCTCCCTGGCTGCCCAGAACCTCAAATAAAATAAATTAAATAAAACACAAGACAACGTCCTGATCTTTTACGGTTGTCTTCTCTAGCAGGAGTCAGAAAATCACTAATGATGCCGGGGCTGGGGGGCTGGGGGTCCGTAGGGCTCTCTTCTCTTCCCCTCACCCTGCGCATCCCCATGCCTCCCCGGACAGGGCAAGCTGGGCCTGGCTGTTTTTCCACAGGCCACCACAAGGGTCTTCAGCCAGTCGGAGGCGATGGTAGCAGCTTGCACCTTGCTGACAGCTGCTGTCAAAACACTCTCACAAGTGGCAGCTTGATAATAACTCAAAAGTGAGATACAAATGAGCGACTCCTCACGAGTGGGACATGCTGTTGTTCTGCAGCCCACTGGCTCTGAGCATGGCGGGGACACCTGGGGATGCTGGAGAGAAGATGCAGCGACCATGGGGACACTGGTTGAAAACACAAAAACCAACCGGCCACATCCAGACAATTCTGCCAGGAAGATGCCTTGTCCCTAGAAGGGGGCCCCAGGACTTGGGGGTGGTGTGAGGTCATCCCTGAGGGGATGCAGCTACTCCAAGATGCAGCAGCTGAGATGGTGTCTCCCCCAAGAAACTGTAGGGGGATTTGCTGTGCACTCACTTGGCAGGCTGCTCCCCAGGACACCCCTGCCCTGCCTGCCCCCTCTGCCACCACTGCAGGCTGTTGGTTGTTTTTGTCAAACCAAATGTTTTCCAAAATCCTGGGCTGATTCTCCCACAGGGAAGTCAACATTAGCACAACTTGTTCAGAAAGACACAAAGAAGCCCCAGGGAGTACTGAGAACCCAGAACCTGCATCAGCACTTCTCCACAGTTCCCCAGATGGAGGGGGCTGGGCTGCAGGCACAGGAGGCTGGAGAGGAAGGTAAGGCAGCAGAGTTCAGTCACCCGAGGGCACAGTCCTCT
This sequence comes from Sciurus carolinensis, assembly GCF_902686445.1. NCBI lineage: Eukaryota > Metazoa > Chordata > Mammalia > Rodentia > Sciuridae > Sciurus > Sciurus carolinensis. The sequence goes on from NW_025920183.1 coordinate 474,803, forward strand.
GAGAGTGGCAGAGAACACCCTCACCGTTCAGAGGTTAGGGGACATTAAAAAACAAATTCACTGAAGCTTTCGTCCTTTGATATACAAACTCTTTGGACTGAAGCTGCTGTTTGGTTATATTGAGAAGTCACGGTGGTGGCTCAGGCTCGGGTGGAAAAAGGCCATTCAGGGACTTTATGTCGATTTCAGGCAGCAAAGTGCAATTGTCCCAAGTTCTTGGTCCACACCTTTGCAGCTCCTGCCTCTTCCCTCTCCTTTCCTGTCGCGTTCCCTCTGCCCGCAGAGAGAGACACGACAAACGTCTGAAGCTTTGGAAGTTTATTGTGCACCGTCTTCCTTTCTTTCCCTCTTTTCTATCCCCTTCTCTCTTTTCTTTCTCTCGCTCTCTTTCCCTCTGCTTAACTCACGCCTGCTTCGGCCGCTCCGCTTCTCCCACTCGGCTCTCGCCCTCGCTCGCACTCTTCTTCCTCGCTTCTACTCCCCCCTCCCAGGAAGTTACCAAGATTATATACACTTCAACCAATCAAGGGAGAGTACACGAGGTAAACGGCGAACAGCTGTAGGTATAGAATAGGCACACGAGAGAGGCATGCACTAATCACATTGTTAACTAGCTAATACTGTATAGCCAACCGCTTTTGGCTCAGCGCCAGGCACCATCTTGACCGTGCCCAAGGCTGGAAGTCCCGGGTACCCCGACAGTTCCCCCTTCTTTATTATAAATTTAAGGCTCGGGACCGTGTCTGTCTTAGGTTGAGTGGTCAGCATATGTCCTTACCCGTCATCAGAGTCTGCAGAGCATGCTGCAGCTCCTGTCTTAGGTTGGTACATAGCCACCTCCTTCATTACCCGTCTCTGACTACCGGTCCAGCATCGAGAGCCATACTTGTGGGGAGCTGCCGGCCTTTAGGGCAGTCATGGCCTGATGAAAGATAATCCGATCCCTCTGTTGGCTGTCTTGTAGGTGCATGCCAAAACAAATGAAGAGAAGGGAGCCAAGGCAGAGGAGCACTATCATAGCTCCTAAGCCTGCCCATTGTTTGACAAAGCCACAAATAGAAAAAACTATTTAGCCATATTAGATACAGAAACAATATGCACCCTAGTAGAATTAGCTTTGACAATTTCAGCTCTCGGTTTTGAAATAAAACCATCAAATTGATAAAATAGGCTGACAATTTTCTAGATAACCCAGCTGCGGTGCTGGAATTATCATATACAATAGGGGTAACACAAACAGTTCTTAAGGAATAAACGCATCCCAGTCCCAAAAGTTCTTGCAAGATATCCACTTGTTCTTGTAGTGAGTTCATTCTTTGATTTACAAGAGGTAAGCCTGTTGTTAGATGCTGGTTTAGGGTCTCTATAGTCTGTAAGGCTGCAGCTGTATTTTCAGCCAGGTAATTGTTGTTACTATATGGTTGTGTCAATGCTACTGCTGCAGAAGCTGCAATGGCAATGATCACAGCTACTGTGATGCCAAAGTCTTTTCTGTTTCTTGATAATAGCACTGGCAATTCTGTATCTGTAACAGAAACTGGGACTGGTAGAAAGGTAGGAATGCACATCAGAATTGCACAGGTGGCAAAAGAACCATTCCAGCATTGTGAGAAATAGCACACGGTTAGTGAGCAGTTAAAAGTTGTGTTATTATAAGTACCAGTTAGCAGAAACATAAAAGGAGAAAATACACAAGCTGACATGGGAGGAAAGGCAATATTTCTGGTACAGTTAAGGTCAGCAGAACGAGTTGTCCTACTCTGGGTCTGATCTGCAGCATAATTTCATCGGCAAAGTGCAAAGGTTCCTCCTGTTAAGGCAAAGAAAGGCTGTAGATCGGTATATCTTTGTCTAGAAATGAAAAATAGCCAGTTATCGAAAGGGTTTTTCACGAGTTGGGCGATCAAGAACAGTATGATTTGAAAAATTATCGGTAGAGTTAACAGACCTGTAGAAGAAATAGTGGGAAATGGGGGGGAAAGGAAAAAAAATATGTTAGTTAGAAGTAAAAGATATGGCCAGGCTCTAACAATAGCCCATAGGTCCCGGGTTTGCCTTTCCGTCTGAGTTTTTGTTATTAAGGGAAGGCTCAAGCTCATCACTGCAAGGAGGAGCAGCATCACTTGCATGTTGTACAACTCTGCTCAGCCTTTCGGGAATCCAGACTGGAGTCTGTTGATCCTGTGGGAAGATACAAACAGACCCTTGGACCCAACGAAGGACTGGGTCCAGTCCTTTCCAACAACCTGTCAGGATGTCTTTCCATTTTACCCATACTTGAGGAGTATCATGGGGATTATAATGCCGATCAGCTGCAGAGTGGCCGTCCCTATCCAAGGTTAAAAAATTTAGAATAAAGAGAACTAGGAGACTTGTAGGAGGCTCCTATTCCCCCTTTTTGTTTATTTAAACAATTTTTTAAGGTAAGATGTGTTCTTTCTACAATGCCTTGTCCCTGAGGATTATAGGGGATGCCAGTGACTGATTGGATGTTAAATGTTTGTAGAAAGAACCGAAAGCTTTTGGAAGTATAAGCAGGGCCATTATCTGTTTTAATAACTTTAGGTATGCCCCAGCCAGCAAATGCTTGTAGGCAGTGTTGAATGACATCTTTTACCTTTTCTCCGGAATGAGCGGAAGCCATAATGACCCCTGAAGCAGTGTCTACTGACACATGTACATACTTGACAGTACCAAATTCAGGAATATGGGTTACATCCATTTGCCAAATATGATTAGGTAGCAGTCCCCTGGGGTTAACTCCAAAGGATTGTACTGGGATTAAAGGAGCACAATGTTGACAATTTTTTACTATTTGTCGAGCCATACATTTAGAGATAGGAAATTTTCTACTCAAGGTAGTAGAATTTACATGGAATTTTTCATGAAAGAGTTTTGCTTGTTCCTCTATAGAAAAAACAAAAATTGATTTGGTGGCCATATCTACCAAGTCATTAGCATTGGCCAAAGGTCCTGGTAAATTAGAATGAGCTCTAATATGTCCTACATAGAATGGATGTTTACGCTGTAGAATAAGGTTTTGTAATGTGATAAAATAAAAAGCTACAGTGGACGTGGAAGAAATAAGGGGTACTGTTTCAAGAACATGTAAAGCGTTGACAACATATAAGCTATCAGATAGGAGGTTGAATGGCTGATTATCTGTTAATTTAAAGGCTAATATTACCGCTGCGAGTTCAGTAACTTGTGCGGAGTTGGGTGGAACTATTATGGTGTGAAGTTGTTTACTGATAAGTACTGCGCCCACTCCATTTTTGGAGCCATCAGTAAAAATGGTTACACAGTTTTTAAGAGGCTGGGCACTAGTTACTTTTGGGAAAATTATGGGAGTATTTTTACAGAATTGAATCCAGGGATGTTGGGGATAATGGTTATCGAACTGAGCTGAGGTGGAACAATATAATACTGACCAATCATCATCATTATTAATTAGCCATTTAATTTGCTGAGTGGAATAAGGAGTTATAATAATAGATGGATGGATTCCAAAAACAGTAATGCAAGATTCTATTCCCTTAAATAGAATAGCTTGGGGATATGATTGTAATGTTTTAGCTGGAGAGCTAGGAAGATTTATACTTTGTAGAGGTCCTCCAGGCCAAACTATGCCAAAAGGGGCATGTTTCTCTGAGATTATGATTAAATTTAATGGTTGAGTAGGATCACAATGATCAACGTAACACTGCTGAAGTCTATTCTCTACTAACTGTAAGGATATCCGTGCTTCGGGAGTAAGTTTCCTAGAAGAATTCAAGTCAGGATCACCTTTTAATATATCGAATAAAGGTTTTAATTCCCCCGTGGATAATTTTAAATAGGATCTGATCCAGTTAATATCACCTAAGAGTTTCTGAAAATCATTCAAGGTATTCAATTGATCTGTCCTAATGGTCAACCTTAATGGTCTGACTGTAGTAGCAGTGAGTTTTGTACCCAGATATTCTTGGATCTCTTCCAATTGTAATTTTTCAGGGGCTATCACTAATCCTCTTTTTTCTAATGCTTGAGTTATAAATTGTAATGCTTCTAACAATACTTCTTTTTCTGGATGGCAAATAAGTATGTCATCCATATAATGATAAATCAATAATCTCTTAAACTTTTGTCTAGTAGTTGTTAACGCTTTATCTATGTATATTTGACATATGGTGGGACTGTTGGCCATACCTTAAGGCAACACGGTCCATTCAAATCTCTGATCAGGTTGAGTGTGATTAAGAGAGGGCAAAGTAAAGGCAAATCTCCAACAATCATCTTTGTATAGGGGTATAGAGAAAAAACAATCTTTTAAATCCAAAATAATAGTAGGCCAATTTTTTGGTAGCGCAGTGACAAGAGGGAGTCCACATTGGATAGGTCCCATAGGGTACATTTGTTCATTTATGGCTCTTAAATCATGTAATAACCTCCATTTTCCTGATTTTTTCTTTATTAAGAATATTGGAGTATTCCAAGGAGAAGTAGAATGTTGTAAATGACCTGCTTGTACCTGCTCTTGTACCAACTTATGAGCTGCCTCTAGTTTCTCTTTTGTTAGGGGCCACTGCGGAATCCAGCGAGGCTTATCATCTTTCCATACTATAGGGATTGATGGTTTATCAGTGGCCCCTAGGAAAAACCCAGCCCATGAGAATCGTTCTTTGGTGGGAGTAAGGGCAGTGGTTGGGCAAATCCTTGACTATGTCCTCTTAATCCTTTTTTATCATTATAGTTCATGTTTTGTAGCATATTTTTTACAGGAGTCCCTTGGTAGATCTGATCAGTGGTGAGTTTCATATCCATTTGCTGCAGGACATCTTGTCCCCATAAACTAATAGGAACATTACAAACATATGGCTGGAATATTCCTGTATGTCCCTCTGTATCCTTCCATGATAGTGAGGAAGCACTTTGATTGGGGCTTTCCGCTACTCCTAAGCCCCTCAAACTCTGAGCTGCTGTGATCAATGGCCAGAGTTTTGGCCAGACCACTGCACTAATAATACTTTTGTCTGCTCCTGTATCTAATAGACCTGTAAATTCCATATTTCCCACTTTTAATTTTAGGAGGGGCCTCTGTCCCATATCCATAGTAAGATTTATTAAAGTAGTTCCTGTTGATCCAAAACCTCCTTGTCCTCTATTTGTATTTTTACTGGGCCATAAAGAATGTTGACTGGGTAGCACAAGCATTTGTGCAATACGATCCCCTGGAGAGATGACCGTAATTCCTTTTGGTGAAGAGACTAAAGCTTTTATTTGTCCAGTAAAATCAGGATCAATAACTCCTGGGTGTACTATAAGTCCTTTTAATGTTGAAGAACTTCTGCCTAACAATAGTCCTACACTGTTTTGTGGGATTTTTTCATGCCAGTCAGTATCAATCATCTGTACCCCCATATCTGGGGTTAATATGAGTCTGGAGGTGGCACAGATGTCCAATCCTGCACTCCCTGAGGTGGCTCTACGCTCCCCTTCTCTGTGGGAGGATACCACTGTTGGGGAACTTGTTGAATTGCCCCGTATATTTGTTGCGGGCCCCGGGGAGGGCCCTGTCTCCCATTTTTTTGGAGTTTAGGATTTAGACCTAGAAAATTACCCTCCCTATCTCTAATAGACTGACAGGCACTGCTCCAATGATTTCCCTTTTTGCATCTTGGACATAGCCCAGGTCCGGTTCCCAAACTATTCCCTGTATAGATGTTCCTACCTTGGGCAAGGAATAGCCTTTTGTTTGGACAAGTGGCTTTTAGATGTCCCATCTGTCCACACAGAAAACATGATCCTAGAGACTCTTTATTAGTTCTTTGAGGGGATCTCCCCTGGGCTTGTGCAAGTGCGGCAGACAACAAAGTGGTTTGTCTATCTATGGCTGCTACAAAGGCACTGCTTTGTGCTGAAGTATCATTTACATCTCTACACACTTTTAAATAGGTGGATAAATCTTTATTTTTCCATGGTCTTATAGCCTCCTTACACCATTTGTTAGCTTATTCGTAAGCCAATTGTTTTACTAAGGGCATGGCTTGATCCGCATCTCCAAAGATGCGTGATGCTGTTTGAATCAGCCTGTCAACAAAGTCTGCATAGGGCTCACTACTCCCTTGAGTTACTTTTGACAACTGGCCTTGTAAGTCTCCTGCTCCTTGTAATGTTTTCCAGGCCTTGGTTGCAGCTACAGCAATTTGTGCATAGACTGCTGGATGATAATTAAGCTGCGCTTGAAGAGTCTCATAAGGTCCCACGTCCATAAGCATGTCCCTATCAACTTGGGGATTTCCCGCTGCCGCATTTCGGCGGGCGGTATCCGCAGAAATTTCTTGCCATGATGTCTTCCACATGAGGTATTGTCCCCCAGACAGAGCAGCTCTAGCAAGATTAGTCCAGTCCTGGGGCACTAAGTTTAATGACGTCAAGGTGTCTACTAAGGCTATAGTAAAGGGTGATTGAGGACCATATGTACTAACTGCTTCTTTTAATTGTTTTACTATTTTAAAGTCTAAGGGTTGGTGGAATCTTTGATTTTGAGCATCCTCAAAAACAGGATATGCTACAGATCCAAGATGACTCCATTCTAAGCGTGATCCGAAACCGGACGCTTCATGAGAAGGAGGTTCCCTATTTAGGGGAGGTGCACTAGGCAACACAGGCACTAGAGGGGGCTCTTTATCTAGTCTTAATTTTTGTACTCTTTTTTCTAATTCTTCTCCTGATAGTTCCCCTTCTGATAATTCCTCATCTGAGTTAGTTCCTCTTTCTGAATTTTGAGAACGATATGAGCGTTCCTCTTTTATTTCTTCCAAGACCTGTCTTCCTTCAGCTAGAGGCTCGGCGAGTGAAGGTTTTTTGTTTTTGCCTCGTAGACAGGATTTAATGAGAGACCAAATAGCCATAGTGCCTACTGGTAAAGGGCTTTGCCTATCCGCTACATGAAGGTCCTCCCCCAGCTGTTCCCACTGTAGGGTGTTTAAAAGGCCCTCATCCAAAAACCAAGGGGAAACTTTTTCTACAGTATCGAGAAATGCTCTAGCTGTTTTTTGCCTTTAACGGTGTCCCATGGTTTTTTAATAGCTCCCTGAGGGGCTGTTGCATCCTGAATTTAGACGTTTCAGACCCCATTGTTACTAATTTGAATAGCTTCAGTTATGGCAGTTATGATAACAAACAGTGGCCAAGCTGCCAGGAGCAACGAGATTACTAAAAGGAAAACTATCTGTCAAATATGTATTAGAGTTTGTAGCCGCTTTTCACGTGCTAGCTGTACCTTAATTGGACCGCATTCCGAGTGTCCCTACTTTTACCTTAATTGGACCGCATTCCGCGTGTCCTTATTTTCCTTTAACCGGACCGCATTCCGCGTGTCCCGATAGTCGCTATACCGCGAACGTCGAGGCTGCCTCTCCTTTACCTGTTTACTTTTGACCTTTTTATAACCGGTTTAACTTATTAAAAAAATTTTTTTAGATATCTTACCTTGTTTTCTTTATAAAATTTTCATGTTCCCGGGTTTCGGCACCAGTTATCGCGTTCCCTCTGCCCGCAGAGAGAGACATGACAAACGTCTGAAGCTTTGGAAGTTTATTGTGCACCGTCTTCCTTTCTTTCCCTCTTTTCTATCCCCTTCTCTCTTTTCTTTCTCTCGCTCTCTTTCCCTCTGCTTAACTCTCGCCTGCTCCGGTCGCTCCGCTTCTCCCGCTCGGCTCACGCCTGCTTCGGCCACTCCGCTTCTCCCACTCTGCTCTCGCCCTCGCTTGCACTCTTCTTCCTCGCTTCTACTCCCCCCTCCCAGGAAGTTACCAAGCTTATATACACTTCAACCAATCAAGGGAGAGTACACGAGGTAAACAGCGAACAGCTGTAGGTATAGAATAGGCACATGAGAGAGGCATGCACTAATCACATTGTTAACTAGCTAATACTGTATAGTCAACCACTTTTGGCTCAGCGCCAGGCGCCATCTTGACCGTGCCCAAGGCTGGGAGTCCCGGGTACCCCGACACTTTCCCGCAGAGGCCTCTGGGCCTCCGCTTCTGGGTTGGGTCAGCATTCATCCTGTTTGGTTTGTATGTGACAACGGGCATGCCGAGTGACCAGGCCCATGACGCTGCGTCTACACAGTTAAGTCCCCTAAAGGACGCAGAAGCCCAAGGAGCTGAACTCAAGGTGGAAGGGCCAGAGGCCAGCTGCAGCCCACAGACAGGGGACTTCACCTCCTGAGCAGAGGAATGCAGGCTGGAACCTGGCCAGGTTCTCACTTAACCAGCAGGGAGACCTCGGCAAGTCACCTCCCCTCTCTGGTTGCCGTCTCCCATCTGTGAGGTGGGGACACTATTCCCTGCCCCCAAGGGAGGCAGATGGATGGGGAAGACGTGCACTGTGCCTGCTGGGTGGGGCTCAGGGTGGCGTGTGGTCCTCCATCAATTTCCTGAACACGCGGCAGTGAGGTTAGTCTTAGGAGCAGGACAAAGAACTGCTGAGAGCAGACCTGACATGCTAACAGGGAGACTCCAAGTGGTGCCATCAGGAAAAAACTTCTGAAACTACAGTGTCCCATCCTGGATGCACAAAGGCCGCTCGATCCTGGAAGGGGCTGGTTCTGGACACCAGGGCTGCATGGCTGGGGAAGAGGATGTCAAGTCCTGCTGGGTCCTGAACCTGCACCACAGCACCCGGGGTACACCCCCACCCAGGCCACTGTCCTGTTTGGAAGACGCGTTTCTCCTCCAGGTGCTAATGCAGTGTCCCTCCCCAGGGGTGCCCTTTCCTGCCCATCTGCTGCTGCTATGAGTGCACAGTGTGCTCGCCTGGTGGTTGCACCCCCACCACCCATCTTTGTTGCCATTCCTCAGGCCAGCAGAAGTCCCTCCCTCAGCATTCTGGTCTGTGGAGCCCCCCGACCCTCTGGCACCCCTCTGGCACCCCACCAGGATTATTCTGCCTCACTGGGAGCGCCTCATGGCCTTGGCCTTCACCTTTCTCTGTGGCCAACAGTCCTACAGCGCAACTTTGGAGGTACAAAGGCCTCCATGCTTCCGATGATCTCTCCAGGGTGAAACTCTGGAAGCTGGGTGATGAACTGGAGGAAGTGGCTCCATCTGTGCTGATGGCAGCCCCCCACGACCATCTGAGACAAGAAAGGAGCAGGCCTGACCTCCACTAGGGCTCACATGTAGGTTAGGTGCTTGGCACAATGTCACAGCTCTGAAAGGTGGGGGTCTGTGAGGAGGGACTGGGTGGAGGTGACCAGGTCATGACAACCTTTGCTGGACTTGTGGCTGGGGTCTTGGTAGCAGATTACTGTCTGGGAGAGCAGGTTGATGTGAGTGGGCCCGGCTCCTCCCCACTCTTGCTTCCTCTCACTCACCTGTGCCTTTGACAGTTCCCTTTATACCATGCAGTGATGGAGCCAGATGGCAAAATGGTCCCAGTACATGATGCCCTGATGCAGGAGGAAATGATCCAGGATGAAGTGCAGTTTGGCCTGGAAAGCTTCCTAGGGAGGCACCATCTCAGCAGGGCTCTGCGGGGTGCTTAGGAGTTGGATGGCAAAGCTGGGCCTGAGCCTTGCTGATGGGTGAGGCTGGGAGAGTAGGACAGGCTGAAGCCATGGGAAGGGTGGGGGCACTGCCACTAACCTGGGGAGGGAGGATTCTGTCTCAGCCTCCCGCCACCCCACCAGGCAAGGAGAGTCTGGAGAGCAGGGAGGGCCTCTGCATTTTGCAGTGACTGAGAATTTTCACTCTGAAGTCAGAGCAACAGTGACTTTGGCTCTCAGAGCCCCGGTTTCTTCATCTGTAAGTGGAGGTGACACATGAAGTCTCCCATAAGGCTGAAGGAAAGAGGAGGACAGAGGTGGGATGTGCCAAGCATGGAGCACGGGGTCCCGCACCAGCAAGCACCCCAAGAGCGGTGAGTGCCTAGCTTCCATCTTGATGGAAGCCCTCCCTGACACCTGTGCCCCAGATGCCCCATTTGGGCATTTCTGACATATTCCCACAGCACTGGCACGTTTCTCTCCAGGCATGAGCTGCTGCGCATCTGCTTTCAGAGCCTATCTGCCTCCCTCCCCACCTGGCCTCTTGGCTCCAGCCTCTCCACCCCTGGCATCACACATGCCGAATCCTTGGCCAGTGCCCTCCTCCATCCCTGCTTTGCTCCAGCTCACCCCAGGCCCTGGATGCAAGCTGGGTCTGGGGTCCATCTCAGGGGCCCTGCATTCTGTGTTTTCCCATCAAGCTCATGCCACACAGTGTCAAAATTGTCCCCTTGCATGATAGTGAGCAACATGAGGAGGCACAGACAGGGCTCCTGCACACAGTGGGTTAAAAATACCTGCATGAGGCCCTGATCCCTGGGTACCTGTCATGCTTTCAGAACACCTTCCTGCAGGCCCCAAGGTTGCATGGCCAGATGTACTGATTCTGGCTTCCCCTGAGTCCTATCCAGCACAGTGGCCCCTGGCCTGCCCTAGATTTCATCTCCAGGTGCCCCACTCAGCTCCTCCTGTCTCCTCCAGGAAGCCTTCCCAGGTTCCCCAGTGTGGGCTTGAGTTCTGATCTGCCAGGGCCTGCTGGGTGGCCTTTCCATGTGGATGGTACTACTTCTGGACTCAGACTGCCTGACCCAGATGGCTGAACTCTTCATGAGGCCACGATCTGCTGCCCATGGCTTAACTCTTGGGGCCTTAGTGTCCTCATTGCAAGATGAGAGTATCGGTTGCGCAGTAGTCCTAGTGGCTTCTCTGTTCTGTTCCCAGATCCAGCAGCTGTCACTCGTGCTGAGCTGCTTGAAAGGCCTTGTCTGCGAGCTCATAGGAGCTTGAAACCATCAACACCCCTCCGACTCATAAGGGGGGAAAAATGGTTGAAGCAGATCGCCCAGGAAAGCTCTTTATTGGTGGGCTTAACACGGAAACAAATGAGAAAGCCCTTTAAGCAGTATTTGGCAAATATGGACGAATAGTGGAAGTGCTCTTGATGAAAGATCGTGAAACCAACAAATGAAGAGGATTTGCTTTTGTCACCTTTGAAAGTCCAGCAGATGCTAAGGATGCAGCCAGAGATATGAATGGTAAGTCCTTAGATGGAAAAGCCATTAAGGTGGAACAAGCCACCAAACCATCATTTGAAAGTGGTAGACGTGACCCACCTCCACCTCCAAGAAGCAGAGGCCCTCCCAGAGGTCTTAGAGGAGGAAGAAGAGGAAGCAGGGGAACTAGGGGACCTCCCTCACGTGGAGGGCATATGGATGATGGTGGCTATTCCATGCATTTTAACATGAGTTCTTCCAGGGATCTCTTCCAGTAAAAAGAGGACCACCACCAAGAAGTGGGGTCCTCCTCCTAAAAGGTCAGCCCCTTCAGGACCAGTTCACAGCAGCAGCGGAATGGGAGGAAGAGCTCCTGTATCACGTGGAAGAGATAGTTATGGAGGCTCACCTGGAAGGGAAGCCCTGCCCTCTTGTAGAGATGTTTATTTATCCTCAAGAGATGATGGATATTCTACTAAAGACAGCTATTCAAGCAGAGATTATCCAAGTTCTCGTGACACAAGAGATTATGCACCACCTCCAAGAGATTATACTTACTGTGATTATGGTCATTCCAGTTCACGTGATGACTATCCATCAAGAGGCTGTAGTGATAGAGATGGATATGGTCGGGTTCATGATTATTCAGATCATCCAAGTGGAGGTTCCTACAGAGATTCATATGAGAGTTATGGTTGAGGACTTATGGTCATTGTGGTCATGGAATGCTGATTTCTTCACAGTAGATAAAGCTGGCAGCAAGAGAAATCAAATGCTAAGTGTTATTGAAGCAGAAGCATGCTGATTGTTGATCAGTCACAGCAGTTGCATAAGCAGTGCTCATCAGAATTGATTTGGTGCAGGCAATAGGTTTTTGTCTTCAAGGGTTCTTATGGATCTGAGGAAGGCATTAGTGTTGGTTAACCACGCTCTTAACCAGGGAGTGGTAGTTACTTAAAATTGACCAAATGGAGAAAGGGAAACAAAGAAATTGGCAAGTGGAGGAGGTACTCAGAAAGTTCTTGTGGCTATTTATATAGAGTTTATAGCTTTGGCTTTCATTCTGTTTAGCTGAAGCAACTCTGCAATTTAGAACTAAGTATCACTGGATATCAGAAAGTTGAGTTAAGGGCTGAGGATGTAGCTCAGTGTTAGAACACCTGCCTAGCATGCCTGAATGCCCTGGGTTCATCCCCAGTACTGCAAAGAAAAGAAGGAAAAAAAAAGTTGAATCACGATAGGCATTAAGTGGTAACTTGTAACTCTTTTTCCAGTAGTGTCTTGATTTTCAGCAAGTGTAACTGTCAGGGACCAAGAAGAAGTTCTCATTCTGAGGACGTTCTGACCTTTATGATAAGCAGCAGCCCAGGGAGCATTTTGCAGTTGCCTCCCCTGCACAAACACCCTGCAGCTGACTCAGGCACCCTGCAGCTGAAGGCTGACGGATTCCCGGAACGCGCCCCCTCCCCACTCCCGGCTGATAGTTTTGCCTATGGCCCGCCCCCGCTTCTCTTCCGGGATTTCACCTTCCCGCCTGCGTGAACTTGCACCTTATCAGGAGCCCAAAAGAAAAACACAGCCAACCAGCCTGTGTCTCATCATACCCCTCATTCCCTCAGCATAAATACCCTTGAGAACAATAAAAATTTGCAGCTTGATCAGAATTCCTGTCTTGCTGTCACTCCCTGTGTCTCTTGTCCCTTCATTCCTTCTCTCTTAGGTTTGCCGTCCTGCGTTGATGTCCCGCCGGTCGGGACAGTTGGCGCCCAACGTGGTTGATTGGAACCTTTGACAGAGAAGCGAACGCCGCCCTCCGGGGAAGACTTGGCCAAGCGGGATTCGGGATCGCCTCGGTAAACGCGACCGGGAGTCAGATCCAGGAGGAGAGTGAGGCCGGCGCAAGGTGAGTGACACACCATGGGACAAGCAATTTCGTCACATGATTTGTTTCTGTCGGGTCTCAAGGAGGCCCTCAAGACTCGGGGAGCGCGTGTTAAGAAAAAGGACTTAAAATTATTCTTTTCATACATAAAGGATTTGTGTCCTTGGTTTCCCCTCGAGGGGTCAATTGATGGTAAAAGGCGGCTCAGAGAAGGAGACTGCCTCAAAGATTATTATGAGACTTTTGGTCCTCAAAAGGTGCCTGTCACTGCCTTTTCTTATTGGAATTTAATTAATGAGATTCTTAAAAGTTCACCCTTTGACAGTGGTACTTTAAAACTTGTAAAAATTGGGGAGCAGGCAATGCAATCCACCTCTCACCCCCCCTCGGCATGCCTTCGATTAGTATTCAAATGCCCCCTACTCAGCCTTCTCAGGACCCCAGGACCCTCCCAGACCCGGGACTCTCCCAGACCCCACCTTACCAAAAGAGTCCCCTAAAAATCCCCCTAAGATTTATCTGGTTTTAAATCCCTATGATGACGTGACCCCAGAGGAGGAGGCTACCCTGGAGGAGGCAGCAGCTCAACACCATTCTCCAGACCTGCCACCTCTTAAAAATCCACTTCCCACTTATACACCCCCTGCTTTTCGTGCTCCGGCCCTTCAGGGACCTACTGCCCCCCCAGACATTTTTTCCCCGCCTCCCTTGCCTAATCTAACCCCTTTACGTGAGTCTCTCCAACATAGGCGGGAACAAATCCAACTTTTAAAAGAACTAAAAGCCCTTGATGCAGAACTTCGCTCACTGGCCTTGGGCACGGAGTTAACACAAACTGGCCCCAAACCCCTTAATACTCGTAAGGTGAGCTGCGTGGTCAGCCTGTTCTTGCCTTTCCAGTTACTCGCAGTCAAGCAGATCAGCTCGCACAGACTAAGGCAGAGGGTCTAGAAGGAGGTCAGGAAAAGGAATTGGGAGGAACAAGAGGTAGAACCAGAGGGAGAACAAGAGGAGGACCAGGAATCAGGGGATGAGGAGGAGCCCACCTCTGGACAGAGTGGAGCCCTTGGTTCTTATAAAAGGCTGAGCCTCCGTTTTCTTGAAAGACTTAAAAAGGCTTGTACACAGTATGGCCCCACTGCACCTTATACACTGGCCTTGCTGGAGAACCATAGTACACAATGGCTCACCCCTAATGATTGGAAATTTTTGGCCCGAGCCACCCTCAGTGCAGGTGACTTCCTGTTGTGGAACGCAGACTTTAAGGAATACTGTCGGGAAACTGCCCAAAAAAAATTCAACCAAGGCTTCCTCTAAATCCTGGACCTATGTTAAACTAGTGGGTAATGCGCCATTTGATACTAACCCTAAATAGGCACGCTTCCCTACTGGGCTCCTAGCACAGGTTCAAACTGCTGGTTTGCACGCTTGGAGACGGCTCCCTCAAAAGGGCTCGGCCACCACCTCCCTAGCAAAAATTCGTCAGGGTCCTGACGAGCCTTACAGTGACTTTGTTGCCCGGCTTAATCTAGCTGCGGAGCGCTTACTTGGACCAAGTGAAAGCGAGAGCTCCTTTGTAAAATATCTTGCCTTTGAAAATGCCAACCCAATATGTCAAGATGTTCTTCGGCCCCATAAAGATAAAGGGGACCTTTCTGACTTCATTAGGCTGTGTGCTGGGGTAGGAACGGCCCATGCCATGGGTCTCGCTATTGGCGCCGCCTTCACCAAGGCCCTTCACAACCCTGGCCCACGTACTTGCTTTACTTGCAAACAACCTGGCCATTTTGCGCGAGAGTGCCCAACAGGGAGACTGGGTCAAGGACCCATATCTCCTCAAACAGGGGCTAAACCACCTCCGCTCACCCTTTGCCCTAAATGTGGTAAAGGTCGCCACTGGGCCAAGGAATGTAGATCCAAGATCAATGCCCTTGGACAGCCTATTCCCTCTAACTTCCCGGGAAACTCCTCTCGAGGCCAGTCCCTGGCCCCGACCACCCCCAGAGCAAACCCAGGGGCAATAAGGTTTGTTCCCTCTCAGACTCCCAACCCAATCCAGGCCCCCTGTCCTTCTCCACAATCACCTCCCTCCAACGCGCTACCCCAGGCAGCGCAGGATTGGACCTCTGTGCCTCCACCGATACAATATTAGACTCTATGCAAGGACCCCAAATAATACCCACTGGGGTTGTAGGCCCCCCTCCACCTCATATGTGTGTTCTTATTCTTGGGAGAGCTTCTACCACCTTACAAGGTGTTCAGGTCTTCCCTGGCATCATTGATAATGATTATACTGGAGAAATTAAAATACTGGCCACAGCTATTAACGGAATAGCGGCCATCCCTGCAGGAACAAGAATTGCACAATTAATACTCCTTCCCCTCAATTCAGGAAATACTCCCGCCGCCCAAAATTCACCACGAAACATGGCCTCTTTAGGTTCCTCTGATGTGTATTGGGTCCAACCTATCTCCCACAAAAGACCCACTCTTACCTTATTTATTGAAGGAAAGAAATTCCAAGGGATCCTAGATACTGGTGTGGATTCCACAGTTATTTCTCAAAAACATTGGCCATCAGAATGGCCCCTCACCTCATCACTAACTGACCTTAAAGGAATAGGGCAATCAAAAAACCCCTTAGTTAGCTCCAGGGTGCTCAATTGGACTGACACAAAAGATAACACAGGAAATAAAGGAACTGTTACCCACTTCGTTGTTCCTGATCTCCCTGTCAACCTTTGGGGACGAGACATTCTAAGCCAAATGAAAGTTATTCTTGCTAGTCCCGACTCTTTAGTCACTCATCAAATGCTTCGTATGGGCTTTATCCCTGGTACAGGCCTTGGGAGGCTAGGACAAGGACAGGTTGAGCCTGTACAGCCCATACAAAAAACAGACAAATTTGGACTTGGGTATTTGGATTTTTAGTGTCGGTCCCTGACCCTCCTGTACCCCATGCAGACAAAATTATTTGGGAAACTCAAACTCCTGTGTGGGTGGATCAGTGGCCCCTTACCCAAGAAAAATTAGAGGCTGCCTCCATGTTAGTACAGGAACAGTTGACAGCCGGCCATGTGGAACCCTCAACCTCACCCTGGAACACTCCTATTTTTGTTATTAAGAAGAAATCAGGCAAATGGCGCCTTTTACAGGATTTGCGCACTATCAATAAGGTTATGCGCCCGATGGGGGCACTACAGCCAGGCATCCCTACACCGGTAGCTATTCCTAGGGACTATTATAAAATGGTCATTGACTTAAAAGATTGCTTTTTTACTATTCCTTTACATCCTGATGACAGACCCTATTTTGCTTTCAGCCTACCCCGCATCAATTTTCAGGGTCCTATGCAAAGATTTCAATGGAAGGTCCTTCCCCAGGGTATGGCTAACAGCCCTAGTCTTTGCCAAAAATATGTTGCTCAAGCAGTAGGCCCTGTGAGAGAGCGGTGGCCACAAGTTTATATATTACATTATATGGATGATTTGTTAATCGCTGCACCTAATACCTATGATCTTAACAATTGTTATTAGATCAAGAACAAGCAGCCCCAAGATGGTTACCAGAACGCCTGGTCAAACAGGTCAATGATTTACCACAACCCAGGGACAGAAACCTTCCCCCTGAGGATGAATCTTCCTCTCTTACAGATGCAGCTGACAATCTATGCGAAAAATCCCCTGAATGGCAAACCCTGTGACTGCACACCATTGCTTCTCTGGATAATGGCTGCCTGTTCACTGCTCTCCCACAGCCATGCAGGATTTGAAGACCCTGCTAAGGCTCGAAAAATGCTGTTTCTATGTCAACAAGTCAGGGATTGTTAAGGACAAGAACAAACAGCTGCAGGAAGACTTAGAAAAACGCCGACAAGCACTGGCTGATAATCCACTATGGACTGGATTCAGTGGACTCCTTCCCTGTCTCCTTCCCTTCCTAGGTCCCCTCCTTTGCTTGCTGCTTATCATATCTATAGGTCCTTTGATATTCAATAAGATCATGGCTTTTCTTAGAGCTCATATTGAGGCTATACTGGCGAAACCTATTCAGGTTCATTACCATCGACTGGAGATGATGGATCGTGATGGTGATCTTAAAAGACCATCACCCCTGTGAGCTGAACTGGACAGCCAGTGACGGGTAAGATTCGTGAGAGCTCATACCAACCTAAGACAGGAAATGAGGGCTAGAGCCTCATTATCCAATGACGGGTAAGGATGTTGCTCTGTCACGGACAACCTAAGACAGGCGCAGTTCCCGAGGGATTGTCACTCCAGCGCTGTACCTGTACGGGCAAGTCACGCCCATGCCTCGCCACATAGCCTTTATCACCCCTTTAAAATATGGCTCTCAGAATATGGTCAATAATTTTATATAAGAAAGGGGGAAATGTCAGGGACCAAGAAGAAGTTCTCATTCTGAGGACGTTCTGACCTTTATGATAAGCAGCAGCCCAGGGAGCATTTTGCAGTTGCCTCCCCTGCACAAACACCCTGCAGCTGACTCAGGCACCCTGCAGCTGAAGGCTGACGGATTCCCGGAACGCGCCCCCTCCCCACTCCCGGCTGATAGTTTTGCCTATGGCCCGCCCCCGCTTCTCTTCCGGGATTTCACCTTCCCGCCTGCGTGAACTTGCACCTTATCAGGAGCCCAAAAGAAAAACACAGCCAACCAGCCTGTGTCTCATCATACCCCTCATTCCCTCAGCATAAATACCCTTGAGAACAATAAAAATTTGCAGCTTGATCAGAATTCCTGTCTTGCTGTCACTCCCTGTGTCTCTTGTCCCTTCATTCCTTCTCTCTTAGGTTTGCCGTCCTGCGTTGATGTCCCGCCGGTCGGGACATGTAACTTATTTTGGCATTAGCTTATCAGGTTCAGTTTTACATCAAAAATAAAGCAAGGAGCAACATGGGGAAAATGAAAGTAACAACTGGAAACATTGCTAGAATGGTGGAAAGCACACTTGAAACTGGAAACAAATTGGCCACTTGGTTATTGTATCATTTTATAAGCTTACTTTACCCACATCTCCCAATCTTGGAAACAAATCATGATAAAACCAGTTTATTGCTTTGGGGACTAGAGGCAATAATTTAAATACTAATGTTCTCAAAACAGAGTTCTTGGGTTAGAGGAAGCAGCTGAACTTCTGAGATTTTTTTGCATGGTATAATACTATCTCGTTTAACATCTGTGATTCAGGAAAATAAAATTTAACCCTCATTGGTCACATTCCTAACTCACAGACCATGAGGATACTGACCAGTTAATTAAGTAGTTGCACCTGAATAGCTGTCTTAGCTCAAGTCTTCCATAATCAAATTACTTAAGTTGGTGCTTCTGTGAGGACCTTTTGGCTCTTGAGATTTCATTTAGATTTCTTGGAGATAGTGTAGAACAGACTAATTGTAGTATGAATACTAAATTCAAAGTAAGGAGTATGCTTAAATGATCAGACATTTTTTTAACAAACAACTTAAAAGACCCAGAAGGCTTAGTTTTTCCATTGGTAAAGAGTTGGTCTTGATTCATCTTGCTTTATATTGGTTGTAAAAGAAATGGAATGATAAAATGTTTTCCTTGTTTGACTGGTAGTTGAACATAGAACTTAGGTATTATAGATCATTTTCACTTTTTGGAATGTTTTGTACTGAGACAATAAAACTTTAACGTGCAAAAAAAAAAAAAAAAAAAAAGATGAGAATATCAGAGCCTCCCACTAGGGGCAGCTGAGTTCAGGCATCTTAAAGCCTGGCAAAGAGCAGGGCCCATAACAAACCAGTGCTGCTCTGAAGCCATCTTTTTGCAACTGCAGCAGCACCCAGGGCAAAGCCCTACACACAGTAGGTGCTCAAATAATGTCTAAAGATGCAGGAAGAAAAATGCATGGTGTTTCTAGCTAGATGGTCACAGGCAAGGATCTGAGCCTTAGTTTCAACCCCTATAAAATGGGAGTAATAATTGTATGTAGCTTTCTTGGGTTCTTTGGAGAGGTAGACGATGGGAGAGAAATAAAACACCAGTCCCAAGTAGGACTGGAATGAGTAAAATATATAGTATTTATGTGCTGCTTCCTAAACATCAGCCCTCCTGTTATGCTCTGAATCTTCCTAGCTGCCCCACAATGGAGGGCCTCCCTTTACCACCATGAGGAACCTGATGCACAGAGAGGTGAAGCCACTTGAACAAATTCACGGAGCAGGAAAGGCAGAGGCAGAAGCTTGGAGTGGGCCCTGGGGCCCCTGCTCAGATCCACTGTGCTCTCTGGCCTACCATGATGACCATTCCTTCCTGTTCCCACTTCACCCACCCACTCCAGGGAGAGAGGGGCTCCCTAGAAGACAATTCTGCAGGTATTGGGTCTATGTCTCTGTCCTGAAGGTGCAAATCCCTTGGCTACCCTGAAAAAGCAGGCTCCAGGAGCAGCATGGCAGGTGCTTCAGAGATCACAGACCTTGGGGTTGACAAAACTGGGTTCCAGTCCCCATTGTCTCCCCACTCTGCTTTGTGCCCCGGGGCAAGTCAGGGCCTCTCTCTGAGCCTCAGTTGCACATCTGTAAAGCAGGATAGAGGAAGCTGCCCTCGCTGATAGGACTGGAGTGAGGACAAAGTCAGGGAGACCCCGAGGCCCATAGCCTGTGGCCTAATCTGGGTCCCCCATGCCTGTCTGGTACTGCATGCAGAGGGACAGTGGAGATTCTGAGAGTGGCCCAGTGGGTTTTCTGGCTGCTGCCTGCGTGCTGTCAGGCAGCGGTGATGGATCGGCCTGGACACACTCCTCTGCCTGGTGACTGCCTGGTGGCCCTGCTCAGGCCATACAACCCGGGCTACTCTGGGTAGTGGCCCAGAACAAAGATGGCAGTTGTTGTGTGGAGAACAGATGGGTAGAAAATTGAGATAAAATAAAGAGGAAGGAGAAAGCAGAGAGGAGGCGGTGGGGACAGGGGACATAAATGGAAGCAGGGTTGGGAAATGGAGGAGCTGGGATGCTGGGGAGCAGGACTGGGGCTCAGCCCAGAGGACCCTGGGTAGGCTTTGTCCAATGACCACAACAGCCCTGATGGTGATGGTGATAATGGCCACACTGTGCCAGCTCCCAGTGGTACCAGCACTATGTGCCCCAGTGGCTTGGGCCGAGCTGATGATCATCCCTTACAAACCACCCTGGCTGGGGTCTCAGGGTGGGTGGGGGGTCTGTGTCATGTGGTCCCCCGAGTCAGGAGGGCCTATTTCCAGCCTCCAGCCTCCTTCCAGGCTCAGAGAAGGCGAGAGACTGGGAAGGGGCAGGGGTTCTTTTCAGCTGGGATGGCTCCTTTTAAAGACTCTCTCAAGACCCCCACCCAGGGACTTCAGTCAGCCTGGCACTGCTCCTGGCTCAGGTGAGTGGGGAACTGGGCCCAGTGCTGCCCAGAGTAGAATCCAGGGTCTTGGATAAAGAAGGCAGGGAGGGAGAGGACCTTGGGTGGGTGCTCAGCTGTCTCCTTGGTCCTCATAATGAGCCTTTCCTGAGCATTTATGATGTCCCCTGACCCAGAGTAACCCACACAACAGGTGCTCTCCTGGAAGAGAGGTGTGTGGGCCTCCGCTCTGCAGCTGGGACGACTGAGGCTCAGATAGCTGGAGGGACTGCCCGAGGCTACTCAGTGGAGGCTGCACTGGACCCAGTGCCCTGCTCCAGATTTCTGCTGGGTTCCTTCCCTTCACCACCAAAGCTTCCGAGTGAATCATCTTCATATGTGGGGCCCAGTGAGAGAGTGGCTATTTGATACAAGGAGAGAAGGGGAGGGACAAACTCAGAGAGGTGTCCTGGCTGTCACTGGCTGAAGGTCACGACATGCCAGTGAGTCACAAGGTCCACAGATTGAATGGAGGAGATGGGGAACCCAACACCGACCATCCTAAGGCAAAAGGAGAAGCCCTTGAGGGCACAGGAAGTGCTCAATAAACAGCTCCTCTCCAAGCCATCCTCACCCTGCCGCAATGGGACTAAATGGATCGTCCCTCCCATGGCACCCTGGGGCTGAGCAAGATCAACTGAGTGACCTACTCAGAGCAGAGTTGGACCCACAGCAAGTGCTCTGAGGTCTGAGTGGCTGAAGGGCCACTGTAGGGTCCCCTAATCAGGGCCTCTTGTTAACCTGTGGGCCAAGTCAGTGCCCACGAGCTAGAATGAGTTCCATTAACCTGCTGCACTCTCCACCACCACCAAACCCCGTGGCTTTTTAAAACTCCTACTGTGCGCACGACCCAGCATCTAAAGAAGAGGCATCCATCCGAAATAGAGCAGGAGTCACATATATCATTAAAATGTGCCAGCATCAAAGCAAAAAGAAACAGGTGGGATTTATTTTAATAAAAAGCTTTCCTTGGTGTTTCCACCCCATCTTTATTTCCATCATCATAGAGGTAGAAATGTTTTTAGTAGACTTTGCCTCTCATATTTTTCCTGCTAAGTTGTTGAGGTCTGGCAGGTGTTTTGCATGTATGCACATCTCTGTCCAGACCTGCCATGTCTCCAACCCCACAGTCATTTGTGGCTAATGGCCACAGCCTTGGGTGACACAGTTCTAGACCAAAATGCCCCCCCCAACTGGGCCATAAACCAAGTAGTTTAATTTTTAATTCTCTATTTTAAGGAAGCAAGAGCTTGAGTTCATCCTGTAGCCAATTTATGTTTATACTTTAAGATGTTGATTCAGAACATTCTTTGAAAAGGCCCTGCATGGTTGGCAGATTTTTTTCTTCATCCAGAGAACCTGACCCCTGGGTCATATCAATAGAAACTGGGGTGTCCTTGTGAGCCCTGAGAGAAAAAGATATATAACGCCGAGCACTGTGAAATGTGCTGCTGTAAGAACAGCTAATTTTCCACATCCAAATGAACTGGCTGGGTTTGTTAAAGCTCAAGATAATCAAATAATCATTAACACTCATCTTTGCCTGCCTGTCTTTCACTCATTGTACCATTAATGTCCCAGTGGGGAGCAGCTCTGGGTTAGCTCAGACACAGCCTATTTAGAAAATTCTGACTGGCCTTCTGAGAATAAAATATCCCTCCTGGAAATCTTACAACAGATGAAGCAATCCTCTCTTATCTTCTTATCCTTGTAGCCTCTGCTCCAGGCCTGGTTATCTTGTGTGCTTGCAAAAGAGATGGGGGGAAGAGAGAGAGAGAGAGAGAGAGAGAGAGAGAGAGGAGAGATAGAGAGAGAAAGAGAGAGAGAGACAGGAGAGAGAGACACGGGGTTATACATACATCTTTATGTTTCATAGATGTTTATATAAATGTATGTATATGCATGAAATAACAAAGGGGAGACACCAAGCAGGACCGGCTGGTCAGCCCTGGCCTGTGCCTGACCAGGGTGTGTGGCAGCTCCACTCTGCACCACCCACTGGCTGGCTGCACAGGGCACAGGATCTGGGGTGGGGTGTGCATCCAGGTGGCCCATCCCTGGGACCTGTCTGCACAGGGCAGACTTTCCCACACTTGCTCACTCTTCTTACTCTGTCTGCCCTCCTTCCTCACCCCTGGTGGGTTGTTTTTTTTAAACTCAGGTATTTTTCCTTCCAACTTCTCTCCTCCCTCTCCTGGCCTCTCTCCCTCTCCCTGGCTCCCCCTGCTCTGTCATCCATCTCTCCCTGCCTCTCACCTGGCTCCCCTCCTCCCTCCTGGCTTCCTCTCCATCCTCCCAAGCAGCCCCAGCCCCTTCCATTCCCAGTCCCCACGGCCCCTGGCAGCCTGGCCACCTCCCTCCACAGCCTCCTCTCACTGACCCCATCACACCTACCTCTGTCCCCACTCAGTCTTAATTTCTGGTTAATCTGTTCTCAGCCAAGGAAAGAAGAAAAAAAGAGGAGTCGGGGGAGGAGAGGAATCTTCTGAATAAATAATGTCATCACGTGAGGAGAATCTGCTAATGATGCTGCTGCTTTTGGAGTTTTTATGCTGCATGTGAAGTAGGGATCTGGAGGCCCCAATTCAGACCCACATGGAGGCAGCTCTGGGGAGGCCCTGCAACCTCCTTGCACAGAAAAAAACCGGTGGAGAGAAAGATGCCTGCGCTCCTCACCTCAGCCAAGCCTGAGTTGGTACCAGAGAATCCAGGACCCAGGCCCAACCCTCCCTGCCTGTCGGCTGTCACTCCCTCCACCAAGCCATGGTGGGACTGGGAGGGCAGCGGCCATGCCTCCATTCCCCACCTGGACTCCTGGAGCTGGAGGACTGATGTGGGAGTGGGAGAGTCACTCTAGGGAGTGAAAGCAGCATTCAGAACCAACACTGAGAGTCCCCTCTGCAGAGAAGTGACAACATTCCCCCAAGTTACTCTTCACAAATGATGGGGTGCATTTTAGAGTGGGGATGAGCTCTGTGGTGGCTTCCAGCTGGAGCCCGTAAAGCAGGCCTGCTGCTGCTGCTGCTGCTGCTGCAGATTCAAAGACGCTGGGAAGAATGTTTGCTCCCTGTTTTGGGGGTGTCATGCCAACCACGAAGGCTGGACCAGGTGCTGGCTCTGATGCTGCTCAGCAGAGCAGGGCCCATGTCTGATGTCCGGATGCTCCTCTGGGAAGAGACAGGACACAGTTGGAGCTGCCCACAGGGGACTGACATGTGTGCAAGGTGGGGAGCCCCAGGGACCAGAGGCCACCAAGCTCAGATGCCCTAAAAGGAATTCCTGCTTTGGGGGTAAAGGTGGATTTGGTCCTGGAGGCCGACTATCCTGGATTTGAATCCTGACCCTGCTGCATGCTAGGGGGAGCAACACTGGTTCCCTGCCATGACGTGGGTATAGTCAGACCTCACAGGCAGACTGAATGGAGGCTACACAGTATGGCCATAGCATCGCCCGGTAAATGGCAGTGATCCATATTTACCGAACTTGCTTCTGCTTGCTGGCCTCCGGGGGGCTAGTGAGGGGCAATGACTGAGGCTGACTCCCTGGCAGGCAGCTGGCCTGAGTCTCTACCCCAGAATCTGGCTCCCATGTGCTCTCTGAATATATCCTTCCTGGGCCTCAGTTTCCCCACCCATAAAATGGGGATGATCAGGGTGGATGTAGAGACTGTCCTCACATGAAGGAACGGTAACTGTCATGTGACCAGCTATGATTTGCAGAAGAGTGAGCTTAGGGTGCAGGCCCTGGGTTCAAATTTCAGCACTATCATGTACTACATTACTAGCTGTGTGACCATAGATAAATCACTTCACCTCTCTGTGCTTCTACCTCTCAACTATGAAATGTGCCTGCCTCACTGGACTGTCCTGGTGTTTCAGTCTGGACTCTGTAACTATGGTTTCTGATCCAGAGGACAGAACACAGGTCTTGGGCTTCTCAGACATTCGAGGCTCAGGGTACCAAGTGGAGTGTTGTGAATTGACAGTTTATAAAACTACAAGTTGCAGCTACAGCAAGAAGCTGCAAGAGATACTTGGTCACCACACACATCTCTTGTCCCACTCTGGATGATTCAGAGGCACTTCTCAAATGTGTTGATGGCATCCTACCTCCAACATCTGCTTCTCTGGGCTTCAGGCTTTCCAATGTCCACACAAGGTAGACTGGAAGTGCCAGGAAGCTCATGCTCTGGAACAACTTGTAACCAATGGCCTGTGAGATTGTGGAGGAATGTTCCAGCTTCCTGCCCCTCAGAGTGCCATTCACAGCCTCCAAAGCACCCCTGCAGGACTGAGCCACTGCTCATCAATGCACCTGCATTGGTTTTCTTTTCTTCCCCCATCTTACCTGGGGAGCACCTGCCTTCCTAGGATGGCTTATTTTTGCATCCCACAGAGGCCCTTTAATCCACCCATTTTTACACTGTAAATTCTGATAGACAGTTTCAAGAAGAACAGGAGTGCTGAGAATTTCCAAAAAGCAAATGTGCCCTAGACTCAGGGAAGAATTGGTACCTGCAGGCAGGTGATGTTGAAAAGAAGTCTGAAAGAAGATCAGTGTGGTAGTCAGCTTTCCGTTACTGTGACAAAACACCTGACAAGCCACTTAAGGAGAGGAAAGGTTTATTTTGGCTCACATTTTCAGAGGTTACCTTCCATGACTCTGTTGCTTTGGGCCTGTGGTGAGGCAGCCCTACATGGTAGGGAAAGAATGCAGGAGCAAAGTCAGGAAGCAGGAGGTTGTTTGGGGAGACTCCCACTATCCCCTTCAAGGGCACACTCCCAATGACCTAACTTCCTTCCATGAGGCCACACCTCCTTATAGACTAGAGACCAAGCCTTCAAAACGTGGGCCTTGGGGAGCATTCAAGATCCAACTATGACCAAGAATTTATAGGGTGGTGTAAAGGGGTCCCAGGCAGGGGAACAGCCTGGCAGAAGCCCTGTGGTGGGGGGAAGAGGGCACAATTTTGGCAGAGAGTTAAGGGGCACTGTGTGATCTAGGAAGTCATGTCACATCCCTGAGCTTCAGCTTCTTCTGACAAGTGGTCCAAAACTACCTGCTCCCTCTGATAGCCTCTGCAGAGCAAGAGGCAGAACTTAGAAGTTCTAAATGAGAAAGGGAGCCCAAGTGTTGGGACCCAAGAATAACAATGCAGGCATTGAATGCTTACAATTTAAGCACAAGGCAAGACCCTGTGTTTAGTTTTCTTTTTTCCTCCAAAGACTTTGCCCTCCTGGAGTGACATTAGCACCATGGGGTCGGGGAGTATCAGAGAAACTCATATGCCAGTGGCTGTGTTGTGCCCAAAGGCTTGAGACCCCACAAGGACCACCAGAGACCACGATCAATGCAAGCAGCAAAGAGTCATTTATTAGCGAGTTTGAACCCGGTCCTCTGCGTCCTTAATCAATGACGCTAGGAGAGAGGCCCCGAGCCCTCGTCAGCAGGGTTTTTATAAGGAAAAGCAAGCAGTTTTACAGTGTTCTTCTAATTGGCTAACATTCGAACAGCTAAACCTCCCCTGGTTGGGTCCGGTCAATCTATTTGATTTTCATTGGGTCCGGCCAGAACTGGACGGACCTAGAGGAAGAAGGGGGGAGGGAACAGGTGAACTATTCAGGAGCTGAGTCGGGGCTAGGCCCTGCTCTCGTCCTTGATGGATAAGGTCTCCAGGCAACTGCACATTCCTCGGACAAATATCTCTTAACAACCTTGGTAAGCACAGGGGCCCAGCAGTCCTGTTTGTCCTTGAGACAGTTAGCAGCACAGATACCACCCTGCTCTCAACAGCTGCAAAGAATGCTATCCACAGTAAGAAATTTAGTGAAGAAAAGTAAAGCAAGAGCAGAGAGTGCAAGACAAGGGAAATATTTTAAATAAGACCTCTGAGAGCAGACACATGAAGCAGGTAGAGGAACTCACCATGTGAAGACTGGGGTATGAGCAAGCCAGGAAGATCCAGCAATATGTGCTAAGGTCCTGGGGCAGGAGGGACTCATTGGAATACAGCAATGAGGCTGGTGTGGCTGGGACATTGTCAGCAAGGTGGAAGGGAATGATGGGAGAGGAGGATGGAGTGATTGTGGGTTCAGGTTCTCCAGGGCTTTGTGGTCCCAGTGAGGAGTTCAGCTTTTTACCTGCATGAGCAGGAGTCCAGGAGTCACGGGTGAACTGGAGGATACCCCTGATTTGTAGTGCAGGGTCGTCCTGGCTGAGGCAGGGAAAGACCCAGTGGAGGGCAGAGAAGGAGGCAGGCAGGCGACTGATGGTCCTGCCCTGTCCCACTGCCATGAGTCTGCTCCTGTCCCTGAAGTGCTGCATCCCCTGGCGTGTGCCAGTCAGGGGTGATGAGCTGCAAGCAAGCAGGTGGGCAGGACCCTGATTTCCACCAGCCCTGGGTGAAGCTGCAGTGTCTGCAGTTAAACTCTGAGCTCTGAAAACACTGTCCTGAGGTGACGCAGGCAGGTGGCAGCCTGGCGATTTAAACGATATCCAGCTCAAATGTGGAGTGTCTAAGTGTTCTCTCCCAGAGCTTCACGTGGGCAGAGACCTGCCTCATTCATTTGTTTAGTTAAGGAGCTACTTATTGGCATGACCTCCAACTGCTGTCAGATGAAGGAGACAGGGACCCTGGTGGCCATTGGGTACAACTCCATGGGGTGGGGGTGGCAAGCGGGGACTAAGGACAGCAGTCATCGGTGACTGGTCCTGGAGTCCAGCTGAGTGTATGACATTTGGAGTGTGCATTGTGTGAATTAGAAGCAATGCTGTATGTGTCCCTGTGAGGAGCCACGTGGGGCACCCGAGGCCCAGGGTGGAGAGAGGACTCACTCAGGATCATAGTCAGTGAGTGACGTAGGGCAGCAGCCTTGTGTGATGGAAGGCTGAACATGGACTGCTTGGCTTGGTCAGTTTCTCACGCCAGCTCTGGTGTGCATGGCTACCTGGTAGCCATCAGAATCTGTCCTGAGGGTCCTGCACACCACCCACCATCCCTGGCAGACCTTCTGGGCAGGGCTTTTCACATCACTAAGGCCAGTTTCAGCCTCAGTGCCTGCAAGAGTGGCAGGTGATGAGGGGACCTCCTATGCCATGAGCAAGGTCAGGTGGCCATTCTCGGGACTAGCTCTCTTGAGTGTCTCACTTTTGTGAGATACGTGGCAGCGCCAGAAGCTTGTCACTTTCATTTGCCCAATGACAGTGACAATAACAGTGGTGAGAGAGCAGTAGTAAGTGGGACTGACACCCCCCTTCTGTTTTGGGGAAGCGATAGGGAGTGGTGGGGAATGTGGCATTTGGGAGGGTGCATGGGAACAGTGGACACCCAGCTCTGGTGCAGCATTGACCCCTGGAGCCTGGTCCCACCACTGCTGGAACTCCAGGTTGGTGACAGGTGTTGGCAATTGAAAGAGGTCTCACTGCAAATTCCTCTTCCCAATTGTGAGATAAACTTGTTCAAAGACTTGCCAAACAAAAACTTAGGTCTAGATGGTGAGATTCTGCACAGAGGACCCTACTAAGCTTCTTGTGCCCTCCAAGGCCTGTGTCTTATGGCAGATGGCTGAGGGTCAGGCAGTCCTGCGCTCCCAAGGTCAGGCCCAACTTGAGAGAGGGACCTGCATCTGGATGCTGGCAGCCCTGCCCCACATTAAGACTTCCCATTGCCCCCGCCCCACGTAGGGGCCTCTGCTTCACTCTGCCTTTGCACTCCTGGTCCTCACATGTCCTTCTGAGTCTCGCTCTTCTGCCAGGAGGTCTTCCCAGTCACCACAGCTTATCTCCAAACTCCACACCAAGGTGCCAACCTTCATTCATTGGGGACCTTCTAGACTTCTGCTCTGCCCCAGCATTACCAGGACTCTAGTTTGTCATTTACTGAAGACTTTCTTTAAACTCTTTTTCTTAAGCCACTTTATTTTAAAAGAACACTTGGGACCAGCACTACACACACACAATGTCCCTTTGCCATGAAGAGAAAACCAGAGAGGAACTCCATGCAGTGAACGCCATGGGAGGTTGTTACATTCTGACCAGAGTTTGAGGCTCCTCCTCCTGACATTTGCTCTCTATATGTTCAAAATGAGTCAGGCAAACAAACGCCTACACACACCTGCAGGACATTCTGGCTGCACCCAGCTGAAACAAAGTTGCCAATGACCCCCATGAAATGATTCTTTTAGCTTTATTCCTAACAGTGCTGAAGGCCAAAGTGGAAACCAACCAAATGTCCAGGCCCAGGATGATGGGTCATAAACAGAGATGTTTATTTGAGGGAAATTAGACAGCAATGAAAAAGAACAAACTCTGAACACAGCATAGCAAAGATGAACTTCACTGACATAACAGGAAGCAAAAGAAGCAAACTCAAAAGGTGTGCATTTGTCCACCCATGGATGAATAGGTAAATAAAATGTGATGTATTCACCCAGTGAGGAAGGACTGCAGATCCATCAGTGGACCAAGTGTGAAAATATTATGCTAAGTGAAATAAGCAAGACATAAAAGAACACATATGGTATCATTTCAAATACATGAAACATTCAGAATAGGTAAATCCATAAAGACAGGATGCAGATTTGTAAGTATTACCTCACATACAAATATGACTGTATGACTGATGTGATCCTACAATATGTATAATCAGAAAAATGAGAGATTACACTCCATTTATGTATGATCTATCAAAATGTAGAAATGCATTATACACTCATGTACAATAAATTAGAACAAATTTTTTTAAAAATTTAAATAATAATAAAAAAATAGAAAGCAGATTTGTGATGCCAGGTATTGGAGAGGGCAGGGTCTTTGGGGGTGATAGGGAGAATTCAAGGTTGGTTTTGGAGGTGATGAAATATTCTAAAATTGACTGTGGTGACATTTTCCCAGCATTGTAAACATACTAAGTCAGGGAACTTTAAATGGATGCATTATGTGGGGTGCAAATTATATCTCAATGAAGCAAATAAATACTATATGACTGTTGAACTGAGGTTCAAGAACAGGCAGACCTATTCTTGGGGGCCAGCAGTAAGGATGGTGGTGAAGGCACCAGCTGGGAGGGCCAGTTGCAGCCAGGGGCTGGGAACAGTCCACTTCTCCCTGCGGATGTGTAAGAGGCTTTGCATGATCCGCTTAAGATGGGTGCACTTTTTTTTTTTTTTTTAAGAGAAAAGTGGCGGGTGTTGAAGTTGGGGTGGCAGCAGGCGGAGCCCTTCTCCTTGATGGGGCAGGGTGGTGGAGAGCTGGAATGGAGTAACTTCCTGACCCTGCAGCTCCACGCTGGTTAATGCTGTCTCCTGAGCAACTGGGACAGGCACCCTCCTTACAGACAAGGTCGGCTGGGAGCAATCCTGGGCCCTGGGTCAAGTGCTAGCCCCACCTCGGTCATTGGGAACGCGTGCTTCGAGGTCATTATCATGTTTCCCATTTTGCAATGAGAAAACTGAGGCCCAGGGAGGCTGGAGAACTGCCAGGGTCTCCCAGGTACTGAGCGCTGGACTGGGTTTGGAGTGGCCTGCAGCCCTGAGGCTTTGTCAGTCTTCCTCTTTCTCTGAAGCTTGGACACCCCCAAAAGCCCTGCCAGGGTGTCACCGAGCTCTTCTCAGGGAGAGAAGCTCACTAACCCTCTAGATAACTTGTTCCACCACTGGACACTGTGTGTCCCCACAGCCACCTTGAGCCTTGACCCTGGTGCCTTCTGGTGGCCACTCTTGCTTCTTTGGCCTCTGGACTAACTCAGCTGGACAGAGGGATGGTGCCTCGCTCCCAAGCACCCACACCCAGCCGGCCCTCTTGCCCCAAGGATGCTGACCTGAGCCTCTGGGGTCCCGATGCCAAGCAGGGCCCCCTGCAGCCTCCCCAAGGTTTCCACATCGGGAACATCCAGAGAACACAGCACAGTCTTGTCCACCACTCAAAAACTCCTTGTGAATCAGATGACCTCTTGAGCTTGTAGAGAATCACTTTCTCCTTTAGAGCATCAACTTCCTGATCAGGAAAAGGAGGGTTGTGGTGGCAGTGCACTCAGTGGCTGATGGCTAGGTCACCTGAGATCTTGGAGAAGTGGCCATGTTGTCTTAAATACCCAGAGAAAGTGGGGGAGACGTGACAAGCCTGAGGTCTGGAATAGGATGAACTTGGCTGTGCACCCAGCACTGGGTCCAGGGTGCAGGTGGTGATCAGGGAACATTTGCTGGGCAAGGGCTCAGTCAATGTCATGTTGTCCAGACCTCTGATGAGCCACTCTGAGCCTCAGGCTCCTGTCAAATCCTGGTCCCTCCCTCTCACTCTGTGTGAGGCTTAAAGGTGGTCATGCCTCAAAGTTGCACTTCTTGAACTTCAACCTGTTCAGGAGTCACTTTTCTAAATGCAGCTTCCAGGGCTATGGGCTTTGGGTGGTGGTGATGGAGACCCTGCATTTCTAACCCCAGATGTGCAGGTCTATGGACCACACCTCGGCTAGCCACCCACTAAAGCTCTTTGTAAACTGCAGGTGCTCAATAAGTGCAGGTGCTTCTTCAGAAAAAGGTGCAGCATCTCCACAGCCTTAAAGTTCTGTCTTCCAGAGTCTCCTCCTTTTGCCCAGCCTGTCCCCAACACTCTGCTCCCTAATTCTCCCCCCTGGGAAGACCTCTCATATCCCCTTTGTGTTTTCTGCTTATGACCTGCTGGTCTTGAACTCTCCCTGAGAGCAGTCCAGGTCTGGGTCTCAGACTGGTGCCTAGTGACACCTGACAGAGGCATTGTTTCCAGAAACCAGTTCAGGACACTGACGACAACCCAGGCAGGGCAATCCTTCCCTCCTGCACTGGATCAGAGACGCATGTTCAGGAAACTTCTGCAATCCATCAGTGGACTCCAGCTCAGCAACTAGTGCCTG
The DNA here is from genome assembly GCF_902686445.1 of Sciurus carolinensis. Taxonomy (NCBI): domain Eukaryota; kingdom Metazoa; phylum Chordata; class Mammalia; order Rodentia; family Sciuridae; genus Sciurus; species Sciurus carolinensis. The sequence goes on from NW_025920183.1 coordinate 506,001, forward strand.
TCCAAGACATGAGTCTGAGGAAATGGACACACTTCCAAGGTATAACTGCTATTATAGAAGAAGGGAAAATGAGACCTCTCGCTGCTCTAGGTGAACTGGCAACTTCTATATGGTAAATGTATTTAATTAAAAAAATTTATGAGGACTGGTTCTGAGTCTGACTAAGAATACCGCAGTCATCCTTAAAAAGTGTCACCCCAATGTCATGTGTCAATGCTTTTGAGAGCAAAACTAAGAGAGTCCTAATTATGTATATTATAAATTACATTAGATTTTTGTACTTTTATGTATATAGGTTGTCTCATTCAATCCTACTGTTCAGAGAACAATTTAATGGCATTTTTCTTGGCACAACCTCATTGTTCCATCTCCTGGATGTGCTAAGGCCAGTTGCTTGATTGCTGCTTGTTGGACTTTAAGAAGTGCATTTATCAGAGCCAGATCGCTCATGGCTCCCTGGATGCACTCTGGAAAGTGTCCTGTGTGATTTTCGTACCTCAGGTCTCCCGAGTGGAGGACAGGACAACTGGGTGACCAGCCAGCTTTGTAGTGACTCTGGGATGTCACCAGGAGTGTCAGGGAGTTGGTCTCAGGCCTGTTGAGAAATGACTAATGAGTTGAGTTGTCTTCTCGCCCTCTCTCCAGCACGCCAGTTCATTCTTCCTTGAACACAACTTGTTTCTTAAGTGAGCTGCTGAGTCATCATGAACATAGTGAGATGTCTGGACCAGGAGCACCACTCATCTTAGTAAGAGCCATGTGTGTGTAATCATGATCCCATTAGGAAATTACATATACTCATGCACATATGCATATATGTATGTATAAATATATAGTTTATATACATGTATATGTATATATAACTTTCCATTGACTAATAATGAGGGACAAAATAAAAACAAAACCCCAAACTGTATTGAGCTAATGAAGCACATTGCAGTGACTGAACCACTCTGCATAAACTCCAAGAAATGGAACATTAAGGTTTTGAGAACTTCCAATAGTGGTTTCCACTGCTCTGTCAGTTCAGAAGTGAGCTGGATGAAGTGTGTCCTGACCCATTTTCTTTTGGCAACTTATTTTTTCAGCCTCCCTTTGCTGTGCTGTATCTCTTTATGATAGAATATGAATGGTTTCACATGGTGTTAACATTCCAAGGACTTAGGAAGTTTCCACTTGGAGGCAGGGATCCAGCGAGTTCTGCACTGCCCTCAGCATACCAGGGACAGGGCTGGGCTGATCAGGCCTTGGGGGTGAATGTGGAGCAGAAGGTGGGATCCAAGGGGAAGTGGATTGAGAACCTTCACGAGAGCACAGCTGGAAGGTTGGCTGAGGGGAGGTGTTTGCAGAGAGAGCTGTGTCACAGAGAGTGAGTGACCAGAGAAAGCCAGGAGTGGGTTGGGGGACATGGAGAGTGGAGGTGTGTGCACAAGACAGGGCAAGGGAATGGGCTGCCCCAGAGCCTGGGACTTCACCCTGGGCCTGTCGTGGTGGAGCCTTCCTAAGTAGTGTCATCATCCAGGTACACAGAGGTCTTTAGATAAAACCACACTGGGGGATGTTAACAAAGTGGGGAAAATGGGGAGACTTCACAGCAGTTCTGTGCTGGCAAGGGATGAGGTGCAGGTATGATTGCTGGCCCAGGGCAGAGTCCTGGAGTAGAGAAGTATGGTGGGTTGAGGAGGTGCCACAGCAATGTCTGAGAGAGTTGGGACATTGCCACATGGTGGAGGGCTCCCAGAGAGGAGTGAGGGAGAGTTGGTGCACCATTGCTGGATTTGTTCATCAGGAGCCACGGGAAAGAACATCTGCTCCTAAATTCAAGATGAGGAGGAAGGCATGGGAAGGACACAGCAGCCCCCAGCTGAGCTCTGGCATTCAGGGAGGTAGGATGGCTAAAGGAGCAACTTGGCGAAGGGCAAAGGGCTTCAGGAACTTTCTGCACAAAAGAGTCATAGACTTAAGGAGCCAGCAGGTCTCAGTTGGAGATGAGTTGGAAAGGGGAGAGGACAGGGAGAGATGGCTATCTAAGTATGCTGAGGGAAGCAAGCTGTCTTGGTTCCCTGTCCAGCAGACACATGAGGATAAACAGAAGGGTTGGTGGCAGCAGAGGATCACCCCTCTGTAGGAGACAGTGCAGGGGGACTTTTAATAATTCTATTACACTTGGGAAAAAATGCAATTCCTACTTCTGGATTCTTTTCAAGAAACTACCAGTTTTATTTTTCTAATTTATTGGTGACAGTCCAAAAGGTTTCCCATACATGGAGAGTATGTGACCTGTCCTCCCAGATGCTGGAGGTTATACCTGGGTTCCAAAGACAAAGTTGGGTGTCTCTATATTGTTTCTCCTAAAGTCTCTAAAATGTTAAGTTGGTCTACCAAAAGAGATAAAAAGAAAGCTGAGAGACTTTCAGACTGTTTGATACAAGAAAACTCAGAAGGTCGGGGACGTTTCCATATTGAACTCTGTGTTAGCATCATGAGGCATTTCTATTGTGTGTAGTCACTTTATTTTTATTTTACTTTATTTTATTTTTTTCAATAAAAATTTCCTTTAGAATTTATTGAACAATATAAAACAAAAGTCAGGCACAAATTACACAAAGTATTTAAAACATTTCTGGTGTTCATACAACATCTTAAATGTATACAGTAGCTTATGTTTAATAGCAGTGTGAACATGATGTAGTCAAATCAGATGCATCCTGAACTGTAGAGAAGGGGATTGATGTTATCTAGCCCTTACTTTAATGCACTGGAGAAATGATTAGGGGAACAACTGAATCCTGCAATACAAGCTGCCTTAAGACAAATGAACTTACTTGGTCCAAATGAATTGGAAATATATTCAGGATTTGAAGATATCAGTTAGGCAGAATGACTAGTTGTGGGTATTCACACATCCATTAAGATCTTTAACTTCTTGTTTATAACTTAAGAATTAATGAATTTTGCAACCTCTGAGACTAGATTTAACATCTAAGATGAGATGCAAGTTGAAATGGTTGTGATTCTGCATGGCTATCATTTCTTAAATGGTAGAAGCAATGTGTGGGGGAAATCAGCATTTTGGAGTGTACTTAAGCAACATATAGTATGATTCCAACTTCCCAGCAATTTTTTAAAAGTTTTTTTTAAAAAAAGACACAGCTAACTTATTGTATTTTATTTTCTTCTTTTATTCACTTTTTCTTTTTTATTAGACTCTTTCTAAGCAAAAAGCAAAATCAAGTTTATGACTTATATTTACTAGGGTCTATAGAGTTACACTGGGAAGCCTGGAAGAATCTGATTACCCTGCAGTCTTTGAAACTTAGTAACATAGAACTAACCAATGCTCACAATCATCATTTTTATTAACTTCAAAAATCATCGCTAATATTTTAGTAAATATGTGTTTCATATCCCCTTTATCTCCTTGAACTTCAATTTCACATATTTTATGTTATTATTTTGCCATAGACAATTGATATTCTAATCATCTTTTTTCTAATCTTATTCCTCTCTTTGCTTCATTTTGTTATGGTTTCTATTGTGATGCCTGTAATTTTCTGACATTTTCTTCTGCAGTCTCTAATAACTACTGTTAATCTTATCAAGTACATATTTTATTTCAGATTATTTATTTTTATCTTCAGAATTTGGATTTGATTTTTAAATGTCCTGATGCCTATTGTCTTCCAAGCCTCACTATATCACTTTTTATGTTCAGCTAAGCCTACACCAAAGACTTTAGGGTATCTCTTCAAAACCTGAAACTCTACCTGTTCAGCATTGCCTTCCTGAGTCTGGTGCACAAATGCCAGCCTCTCCAGTCTCACAGGACACTCATCTCTGCCTGCTCACCTTCCCAGGTTGCTTTACTGTGTTCACCACTGTATTCCTCTGTGGCAGTCTGGAAATTGCCTCCAGGCAGAGAGCCACCTTGATCTCTTGCTTGTTTCTCATGTCCCAGGGATTATAAAATTTAATATATTAAAAGGAGTTGCTTCTCCTAATCTTTACAGGTGCAGAGTGGTTGTAGGCAGCAGAGCTAGTCTGGTAACATATACTTGATGTTGCAGAATTCAAAAACATTACCAGGTTTTCCAGGGATCAACTCCCTCAGCTGACTGCTCCCATCCCATGGTTACAAAATTGTTGCTTCCTTTGTCCTCTGCATACTGCCTGGAGACATATTCCAACAACTTTAAATGATACAAATAATCGAGAATGTTGTTTGTGGCAGAATCATGGAGAAACAAAGAAAAATACATAACTGCATAATCCTTACCTGATAGGAAATTATGTAGTATACTTCTAAATAATCAGTCAAGCAAGAAATTATAACAAATTTAAAACTAGTTTGAGCTAGGCCAGTATTGATGCTGTGATTGAATGAAAAGAATACAGCTATCCCAGCAGTTAAGCAAAAGTCTGTGACCCTAAATGCACATGACTAGCAAATCAAAACAAAACAAAACATATAAATCTCATTGTTAAGAAGCTAAGAAAAAAACAGTATATTAAGAAAAATTAAGGGAAAAATGAGTAATCTAGATATTAATGGAAAAAAATACATATATAGAAATTAAATACATATATAGAAATTAATTAAAAAGTCATATACTTTCTCTTGAAAAGCACACTTAAATTGACAAACAGTAAGAATGAATTTAAAAAAAAATAAAGAAACCACACATTAAAGGGTCAGGAATGCAAAACTGGGATGTCACCAAGGCATAATAGCCGTTTAAAAAAATTGAGAGGATATCATAAGTAATTTTATGAACATGAAATGATTGTTGGGATAATGAGAAAATCATGTGAAAAGTGTAACTTGTCAATAAAGATGAGAGAAAAATCTGATAGAACCTATATTTACAACATAACTTAAACTCAATGTTAAAAAATACAAGGAAACCCTTGGTGTAGGTAGTCTCACTAATGATTTTCAAAGACTTAAGAAATAGCATAAATCGTGCACAAACTCTTCCATAGAATAAGAAATGCTGGAATATGCCTCAAAGTTTCTAATGGAGACTAGAATAAATTTTAATATTCAAACTAGACTTGTATATTACATAAAATGTAAATTAGAGACTGATATTTCTCATTAACCCAGATTAAATTTTAAAATCTCAAGCAAAGAGGATGCGCTAGTAGGTAGATGATTAGGCATGCATTCCCCTTATTTCTTTGACTAAATACAGCTGAAAATCCAGGACATTTTGTACAAAACAAGCAACAGAAAACTGTTGAAGATTGAATAGGTATCTCTGCCCTGTGAAAGAACACTAGTAAGTTCCCTGCATTTTATTTATGCCCTGTGCATCAATTACCTGGATTTGAAGATGCTACCAACCTGAAAACACAAACAGGGGCAGACGAACAAACAAAGAAAAGAAACAAAGAAAAAAAAGTCTAATTTTCTCTTGCCAAATGACCAGGAAGAGAAGCAACTTGTCAACTCAAAATAATTTTAGACCATAATGATTTATTGTACCCCAAAAGCAAAACAGGTATGGGTAAAAAAGAACTATGTTACCATGTCCACTGAAATCAGCAAAGACTTTAAGGTGGACTAGAATTCTGTCCTTGTCAGATTGTAACAAATTGTCCCCACTCAATTTCTCTGTGGGGATATCAGAGGTAGTCTAGTAGAGAAACAGGATTTTAACTACTGTCCAGGACCTCTGTCCCCTTTGGTGCCAGGCCACGTGGGAAATGTAGTGAAGCTCTCCTTCTAGGCAATACCAGGTGGTGTAGTATCAGAGGAAGTCAGCTAACAAATACAGCTTTAAAATGGGACAGAATCTCCTAGCACAACACTCTAATTCCCTTGCTTTATAAAAATTGTCCATCACACCAAGAACAAGGAAGACATGAAATTGTGAAGAAAAGTAATCAAAAAATGCCAAGTGAGATTACAGAGATATCTGTAATTACAGAGTAATCCAATATTAAAAATCAACCACCATAAAAATATTTCAAGCAATTTATAAACAGGCTTGAATAAAAAAAAACCCAGGTAAGAAATAGGAAGTTTCAGCAAGGAAATCTATATCCAAACATGTAAGATTTAAACTACTGAAAAATAAAGATAAGGAAAAATCACAAATTCCACGATTGAGAAGGTAACATCATGGCTTTAAATGAAAAATAATTTGAATAATAACAGATTATTTCTCACTGCAATCAGGAAATCCAGAAAGAACTTGCACAGCATTTTCAAATATTCTAAAAATAATGTTCAACTTGGAATCCTACATCCAATAAAAATATTCTCTGAACATGAAGGGGAAATTTACATACCCATATAAAGAAATACTAAGAAACAATTTGTTACCTGGAGACTTACTCTAAAAAAATGACCAGCCTGAATTCTCTAAAGAGAAAGGAAGAGGTAAAACAAGCAACCTTAGAGAACCTGGAGAGAAGGGAGCATTGCCATTTGGATTAGCATAATAGAATTTCTTTCTCGTTTGGAGTTTTCTAAATAATGTGTGATGTTTGCAGAAGAAGTAATTTGTATAAAATGCAATGTCTACAGCCACCACTGATAAAGCTATACAGAGAGTCAAAATCACTATAAATACATCTAATGAATTCTGAAAAGTGTTTAACCAACAGAAAAGCAGAAAGTGAAAAAGAAAAATGAGGGAGAGAAAAAGACAGGAAAAAAAGTAGCAGTTATAGTTTCCAAAGCATCAATGATCACATTAAGTGTAAATAACCTAAATGTATCAGTTAAAAAGCATTAATGAATAATGATTAGAAATCACTACCTAACTTATAAACTTATTTCAAATGCAATGATATATGCAGTTAACATACAAGTTGAAAAGGATATATTGGACATTGATAGATCAAAAAAAATAGGACTGGCTGTATTTCTATCAGGTAAAGTTGACTTCAAAGCAAAGAAAATTATCATGAACAAAAATATGTTATATAATGGGTCATTTATATGAAAAGTATATAATTGAGTCACTAAATATAAAGACAAAATGCATCAAGAAGACTTAATAGTGCTAAATGTGCAGGTGCCAAAAGTTAGGGCTTAAAAATGCATGAAGCACAAGTTGATAAAACTACAAGGATATATAGAGAAACCCAACTTTATTTTCAGAAACTTTAGGAACTTCCAAATAGCTGAATGAAGAAAATGTCATCAAGGATGAAGAAAACTCAGCAACATCATTAAAACAGCAGATATAATTGACACAGAACACTCCATCCAGTAATACTAGGATACACATTCTTTCCAAAGGGCCACAGAAAATATATCGAGTAAAATTATGTCCTGACTCTTAAAACAATTCTCAATAAATTTTAATCAATTGAGGTGATACAGTTTGTATTCTCCAACCACAATACAGTTGAAATACACATCAATTACAAAATACCAGAAAAAATTCCAAATACTGGGAAAATCAGTTGTGAACAAAAAAATGCAGGGTCAAAGAGGAAATCTGGAAAAAAAATTGTCAAAAATCTGTAAAGGATCTTAAAGTTTACCTTAGTGGCAATCTCTTAGGTATGTGTGTTGCTGTTTCATGGATGTGAACAGAAGAAAAGAGCAAACCAGGGAATCAGGCAAGGACAACATCCGCACAGCATGTCAAACACTCTGAGCATCTCTTACCTTTCTCCCCAAATCATGGAATGCTGGGCAGCATGGCAGATGCTGTGCACAATGTGGGCTTGCCTCACAGCAGAGAAATCCTGAGATCAAGGAACCTGCATGTTTTGCAGTGGTTGAAAGCAGATCTAACACTTGCCTTTGAGGGAGACATTATCTTTATTATTGTACAGAGCAAACAAATCTGTCCCTTCTCCAGAGAAAGATAATCTCTCTAGTTTAAAAGTCTGTGCACAATTCAAATGTAGTTGAAAATTAGGCTAGAACCAAAAGACAGTTGTACCTTACTTCTAAGATATTCCGGAACATGAAAAGTCCATGGAAAATTTCATCCAATAAAGAAACTGTCCTTACTTTCCTAAAACATTGCAATAGGTGCCTTAGTCATTGTAATGGGAGCAATTGATTTGAATGTTACATAGGAAAGTAAAATCATTAGTACATGATATGACAGTGAACACAGAAAATCTAAAGAACATGCTGTATAATATCTTAATTAAAAGGAACATTAAAAACACCATGTCCCTGAATGCCCTTATTTTGGTTTAGATACGGTGTTCCCCAAAAGCTTATGTGTGAGACAATGCAAGAAGGCTTGAAGGAGAAATGATTGGGTTTTAGCCTTAACCTATCAGTGCATTAATCCCTGATGGGATTCACTGAGGCAGGTGGGGTGTGGCTGCAGGAAGTGGCCCATTGGGGGCAGGGTTATGGGGCATATATTTTGTATCTGGAGAGTGGAGTCCCTCTCTCTGCTTCCTGATCATTATGTGAGCTGTTTCCCACTGCCACACTCTTCCACCATGATGTTTAGTACCACCTCAAGCCTGGAGGAATGGAGCCTGCTGTGTTTGGACTGAGACCTCTGAAACCATAAGCCTTCAAATAAACTTTTCTCCTAAAATTGTTCTGGTCAGGTCTTAGAGTCACAGCAGTGAAAAAAATGACTAAAACAACCCCTTCCCCCCAAAAAACTTAGCCCTTTAAGGTAACAGAGCAAGCCTGGGCCTGAATGCCCAGATACCTATTACCTTGAAGGAATATGATTTCTCTTATGCAGGCTTGGAGAACCCAGGAGGAGGAAGGAGTATGGCTGTATAAGTTAGTGCAAGAGGTTTTCCTTGTCCTTTGTAGTTTTTGAAATTATGTGTGATGTTTGCAGCAAAAGTTACATGTATAAAACATAATATCTAGACCCACCACTGACAAAGCTATACAGAGAGTTGAAAATACTATAAATAGATCTAAGTGAAATTCTAAAAGTTGTTTAACCAACAGAGACAAGTCAGTGTTACCCAAAGAAAGCAACTTTCTTGCATACATGCAAGATAGGATAGTTGCTCCTTGGGATTTTGATCATAAAAGAAAATCAAGCAAGCTATTGAAGATGATTTCACTGCTTCTGCAGCCTAACATACGACACTCCTTCCAGTGGGGACAGGCACAGAATTAAGGATTTTGTGGAAAGGATATGGGTCACTTGTCCAGGTGACCAAAGTCAGACAAAACATCATGAGAAAGAGGAGATTTTCCAGGAAAAGTGCCATAAGGACAGAGGAGCTTCCAGCCAGCCTGTTGCCATTGAACTCTTCTTGGTGCAGCCTCTTATCTCTTGGCAGTTTTTACCCCATAAATCATATATCTCCCATGATGTATCCAGGGACTTACTTTGACCTGTCTGCAACCTACCCCACTGTCCTGGCACAGCTGGGCTGCAGACAAGACTCAGTTATACATAGGTATAGATAATAGAATCAACATGGGAAGTTAGCTAGATGATAGAATTCAAGGATAATATATGAAAACCTTATTTAAATACTCTATCCACAATAAAAACAAAATTTAAATTATAACACAATTCAATTAGTATAAAAAGAGATCAAATAGTTAAGAGTTAATCTGATAAAATATGTGAAAATTCCCTAAAAAGGAAAAAAAAAATAATACAGTTAAGAAATGGTCAAAGACAAATATATACCATCTTCAGAGTTTGGGGAACTTAGTATTGTTAAGACATCAATTTTATCCAATTAGCCTTAAACTAAATGTTCAGCACAGTCCTCCTTCAAAAATAATTCCTTGTATGTGTGTGTGTATGTGTGTGTGTGTGTGTTCTAAAATGAATATGTGAACTCGATTGGGTAAAAATAGTGAAGGAAACTTGGAAATGGAAAACAAAGAGAGTTTTCACTAATGGTTATCAGGTTGTGCTACTAAGATACAGCAGTTAGAATAAATTCACTTTGGTTTAAAAGAATAGAGCATGTAGAACATTCATATGCTGTAATTAATTATGCCACCACCATCTCTGTAGTTACAATAAGCAGAAGAGAATGGTCTTGTCAATAAATGTTGAATTCTTCGAATCTCAATAGATGAACTTTACCTCTTGGCTCACCACATAAACAAAAATCAATTCTAGTTGGATTGTGGTACAAAAGCCAAATGGTGAAATAACACAGCTTTCAAAGAAAATATTAAAGAGTGTTTTCCTGAATTTGGGGATCCAAAATCAGTTGATAATGACTTTTTTTTTTTCCAAAAAAAATGGGTTTCATTGAAATTAAGAAGTTATATTTAGCAAAAGCCATCTAGGAAGGAAAATGGGAACAGCAGCTCTGTAGCTCACTTGACTCCTCATAAGAACACCTGAGGCAATGTCAACTTCTTCTGATCTTGTGGTGAATAAAATATGGCATTATATAGTAGAAGGACAATGAGGAGAATTTGAACCCAAAATGTTTCATAGGATGTGCCTCATGATCTAGAATGTTTCTGTAAATATACCAGAATTTTGTGGATTTAAGAATTACTTGGAGGAGAGTGCAAATTAGTTACGTAAACTCTCTGGTCTTCATGCTTCCTCTGAGTTGACTTGCACCATGCAGATTGTAAGTGGTCACCTGTTCCTTCAAAACCATTATGTGTCCTCTGTTACAGGATAAAATGAGGAGATTTTTAATATATATATGGTAAAAAAGTAATAGTATCCAAAACTTATGAGATATATAAATTACTACAACAAATCAATTTTTTTAAAAAAAATTAGCCCAATAGGGGAAAAAAAAGAAAAAAGAAAAAGGAAAAAAAAAAGGTTTTAGTGTTTAATATTTATATGTGAGGATATTTTACTTCACTATTCAACTGGAAAGTACATATCGAAAATAAAGGTGTTAGCCCTGAAGCACAGCAGCATGAAAATCAATCAAGCAAATCACACACTTATCAGCAAGTAAGGAGGACAATAGAAATTGTCTACCATAAGCTTTTGAAGTGGGTGTGAATTGACATAATTGCTTTGGAAAATGGCTTGATGGTATCTAATAAAGCTGAATATAGTATACTCTGTATTGCAGGAATTTCATTATTAGGTTATATCTTTTGATGGAATTCCCTGTGTTCATCATACAGTATATCCCAGTATATTCAAGCAACAATGTTTTTTAATTGCCCCAAACAATGAACAATCAAAACTCAAATCAACTTGGTTGCATATGATTTTCAAACATAATACTGGGCAAAAAATATAAAGAAATCCTGTGTCAAGCATACTGTATGATTTCCTCTATTAAAACAAGTGGGAATCTTGTTATGGTAATCATGTGGTTAGTGGTTAGCACTGTGGAGTGAGGGGGTGAGAGATGACTGGGAAGGTAACTGAGGGATCTTCCAGGGATTGAACTGAAGTTTTCTCTTGATATCAATGCTGGTTACACAGACTGGTAGGTTTAATATGTGACAGCTGTCACCCTGCACTCGTATGATACAATATTGGTGAGTGTCACACACCAATTAGGTTTGCATTGTTTTTAAATAAAATTCCTAATTCATTAAACACATACCTGTGATTATGAAATAATAAAAGAACAAAAATGAAGAAAAAATGTATTTATTAAATTAAACTTCAGAAAATAACTTTTTTTTTTTTTAAAGAAAGGACCTTTATTTATCAGGAGATCTGAAGAAAGGAGCAGGTGGGAGCGCCACCATGGGAGCAGGCAGCCCCCTGGCCATGCCCGCCTCAGTTCAGACTCATGTCCTCCTCATCATCCTTCTTGTCTTTCGTGTCACCCTCCTTCTGCTCAGGTCTGGTGTTGTTCTGCATAGCTTTGGCAAACGCTTCCACATCGCCCTTGTTGGTGGCCTCCACGGCCTCTGCAGGAAGGCCAAACTGGCACATGAAGGGCCCCTGCTGAAGAGAGGCCAAGGCCGTGCTGAACATGCCCAGGGCCTGTTGGAACTGGGGCGAGGTCATCCCCGAAGGGCAGGTAGGGCAGCAGGCGCTGCTGGACGTCGGCATTGGCGAGGTTGGACACCATGATCTCTGGCATCAGCATGCTGGCGAGGTCCACCTGCTGGCTGCCTCCCAGCCCAGCCGGCACGTTCATGGTTGCCAGAATGCTCTGGAGGTCATTCAGCTGGATGGGCTGGGTGGGGCTGGCGGCTGCGCCGGTTCCATTACCTGAACTGGGCGCAGGACTTGGGCTGGTTGCCGAGGCGCCTGCTGGGGCAGAGGGAGCTGGAGTGGCATGGGCAGAAGAGGTGGTGGAGGATGGGGTGACCGCTGCCAACTGGCTCCGGGAGCTGAACGAAGAGCTGCTGGCAGAAGGCCCGCTGCTGCGTAGCAAGCTGGCCAGGCCTGGCCCAGTCAGAGCCCCATGGCCACCCAGTCCCCCAAGGCCCGCTGGTCCGCTGAGCTGCATGAGCAGGCTGTGACGCATGCTCCCCAGCAGGCTCTGCAGGTCGCCCTCACCACCCAGCGCCCACAGCTCGTGGCCCCCACCCCCACTCGCCACCAGAGCCACAGGTATGCGGGGGTGGTTGTTCAGGTACTCGTTGACTTTCCGGCAGTGCTCCTCATCCTGGTCGGTCTTGGGCTCCTGCATCCAGAAGAAGAGCCGCTTGGATCCAGCCTTGAACTTGAGCACGTAGAACCTCCAGCTGGGGCACTGAGGCACGCGCTTAAGCTCACAGTCATCGAGGAAGATAATCAAGTCGTCTTCCATGGTCCCTGATGTCCTGTCCTTCTAGCAGAAGTGAATGAGAGAGTCGTCGGTCTGCCAGATGTACACGAGCCCTTTCCGTTTTTCTGGAGTGACGGTAGTGACTTTCAATGACATTTTCCCTGCCCGAAACTCCACCCCGGAGAGCCTGGCCCCAGACTTGGGAACAGAGCGCCTGAAGTCGTCATCCCTTGGCTGAGAGGTGAGGTCCGGGTTCGCTCTTCCTCCTCGGCGCCTGCCAGGCCCCCCAGAAAATAACTTTAAAAACCTTCAACTAAAGGAATAAAATAACAAAATGTTAATCATTTGATGTATAAAACTATAAAATTACAAATAATCATGGGAAAATAAATGGAACATAGAAAAGGGTTATCTTCACTAGACCAAGAAGTTTTAGAATTCATTAAATACATGTAATTCTGACAAAGGATAATGGATAGAGGCTATGAAATATGTAATTCATAAACATCAAATAAGACAACAGAAATATAAAAAATATGTGATCACAACTGTAATAATGTAATATTTTAAACAATTAACTATGAAATGTTTTTACCTAATTGGTATTGCTTTACATATGTGTGTGTATGTTTTTATGTTTACGTGTGCATATTTAAATGTGTATGTGCACATGTGCAACTGTGCATATTTACATATGCATCTGCACATGTAAATGTATGTGTATCTGCATATGAATATAAATGTGTGTAGTTATATATGAATATATGTGTTTGTGTGTAGATATATGCACATATAATAACCATTAGGTAAGATATATCAAAGGGGTGTGGGTACATCGCAATTTCCTTAAAGCAAAAATAGTTTTATTCTCCAAATAATTAAATTTAACAAATTATATATTCTTTAGTATAAAATTTCATCTATTAAAATGATTAAAGATAAGTCAAGGAAAGAATACAAAAGATAGATCTACCAACATACCTCAGGTAAGATACTAATGCAAACTATTATTCTTTCAAGAAAATGGAGTTGGTAAAATAATGATATATTCCCAGTTTTTAGTATACAACAGTTATTAAATACCAGTATAGAAATAAATAATAAATTAGACCTTTCATGAGAAGAATTATATAAAAGTACAGTACTATATTTCCAGTATTATAACATATCAAAAGATGTAGGTACATATAATTATGGATGTTCAAATTATTAGCAACCTTTATGCCTCTGTGTCTTATGGATTTTACATTCATTAATATTCTGCAGTTACAAGCCTATAGTTACTTATAATACTTATAACTTCTATATAAGAAAAAAGGAGAAAATAGAAAAAGGTATGTAACAGGTATTTCTCTCAAGATAACAATTTTTTAAAATTTATAACATGACGTGTCAATATCCCTCATATGTAAAACTCAATTTAGTAAGAAATGTGTTGTGACCATAGTTTGATATTAAAAAGGCTTAAAATAGCATGTTGCAGGTGAGAAACTATGAAACTGTTTCAACATATAGTAAAATGGGCATAAAATAATAATTGAATGTATCTTTGGGTTATAAAATTTAATTTTAACAAATTAAATTATTATTTTATTATTTCTTTTGGGTTTTTTTCTTAGTTTCACATGACATTAGAGTACATTTTGACCATTTATACAAACATGGAGTGCCTCTTATTCTAGTTGCAATGCCAGTTTTGTGGTTGTATATGATATGGAGATTCAATGTGGTATATTCATATATGTATAAAGGAAATTTATGTCAGAATCATTCCTCTGTCTTTCCTGTACCTGTACTCCTCCCTTCCTTTTATTTCCCTTTTCATAATGTACCAAACCTCTATTTTTCCCCTTCTCCCCCTTGTTGTGTGTTAGCATTCACATATAAGAGAGAACAATTAACCTTTAGTTTTTTGGGATTGACTTGTTTCGCTTAGCATAAGAGTCTAGATCCATCCACTTACTTTCAAATATCATAAAGTCTCAGTTAGTTATAACTGAGTAATAGCCAACTGGGTATAAATACCACATTTTCTTTATCCATTCATCTGTTGTAAGGCACCTAGGCTGGTTCCATATCTTAGTTATTATGAACTGAGCTGCTATAAACATTGATAAGGTTGAGTCACTGTAGTATGCTGATTTTAAGTCCTTTGGATATATACCAAGGAGTGAGATAACTGGGTCAAATAGTGGTTCCATTGCACATTCTCTGAGGAATCTCCATACTGTTTTCTAGAGTGGTTACACTAATTTGCAGTCTCACCAGTGATGTATGAGAATCTTTCTCCCCTCATCCTCACCAACATTTATTGTTGCTTGTATTCTTGAGTGTTGCCATCTGACTGGAGATGAAATCTCACTGTATTCTCATTTTGCATTTCTCCAATTGCTAAAGATGTCACACATTTATTTTTCATTTATTTGTTGACCATTTATATTTCTATTTTTGTGAATGGTCTGTTTAGTTCCTTTGCCTATTTATTGCTTGGATAATTGCATTTTTGGTGTTAACTCTTTCAGTTCTTTATATCCTAGAAATTAATGCTATAGCTATGGGGTAGGTGGAAAAGATTTTATCCCATTCTGTAGGCTCTCTTGATTGTATCCTTTGCTGTAAAGAAGTTTTTAGTTTGATATAATCCCGTTTATTGATTTTTCATTGTGTTTCTTGTGCAATAGGAGTCTTGCTGTGAAAGTTGGTTTGTAAACCCACATGCTAGAGTGTTGGGCCTACATTTTATTGTACTAGATTCAGGGTCACTGTTCTAATGCATAGGTCTTTTATCAACTTTGAGTTGAGTTTTGTGTAGGATGAGAGATAGGGGTCCAATTTCATTCTGCTACCTATGGGTTTCCAGTTCCCCAGCACCATTTGTTGAAGAGGCTATCTTTACTCCTATGTACATTTATGATGCCTTTGTCTAGTGTGAGATAACCAAATTTATGTGACCTTGTCTCTGTGTTTTCTATTCTGTTCCATTGGTCTTCATGTCTACTTTTTTGCAAAAAACATGCTGTTTTTGCTACTACAGCTCTGCAGTATAAGTTAACATCTGGTATTATGATGCTTTCTGTTTCACTTTTCTCACTAAGGATTGCTTTGGCTATTCTGGGCATCTTTTTTTTCCAAATGAATTTCATGTCTGCTTTATCTGTTTCTATAAAGTATATTGTTGGGGGAGAGGTGAGGCTAAGCATCATGGCAGAAGAGTGTGGCAGAGGGAAGCATTTCATGTGATGATCAGAGGCACAGAGAGAGACTCCACTCTCTACATACAAAATGGATACCCCATAGCCATGCCCCCAGTGAACTACTTCCTCCAGGTACCACTCAGTTAAACCCATCAGGGATTAAGGCACTGATTATGTTAAAGCTATAACCCAATCTTTTCTCCTCCAAACCTTCTTGCATTGTTTCCCATGTGAGCTTTTTGGGGACACCATATGTAAACCACAACAATGGAATAATTGGAGGAGGATTGGTGCTAGTTCTTCTTTGAAAGTCTAGTAGAACTAGGCTGAGAATTCATCTGGTCCTGAGTTTTTATTTGTTGGTATTCTTCTGAAGGTGTCTTTAAACTCATTGCCTGAAATTGATCTGTTTAAATTTTCTATGTCCCCCAGTTAAATTTGTAGGTCATATGTGTCTAGAAATTTGTCAATGTCTTTAAAATGTTCTGTTTTATTGAGTATAAGTTTTCAGAATAGTTTCTAATTATCATCTGTACTTCAGTAGTCTGTCATGAGATTTACTTTTTCATTGAAAATTTTAGTAATTTGAGTTTTTTCTTTCTCTTTATTAGCTTGGCCTAAGGTTTATCAATTTTATTTAGTTTTGAAAGAAACACCTTTTTGATATGGTGAATTTTTAAAAAAAAATTTTGTTCATTTCAATTTTATTTATTTCCACTCTGATTTTAATTATTTCCTTTCTTCTACTGCTTTTGGTGTTGATTTGTTCTTCTTTTTCTAAGGCTTTGAGAAGTAATGTCAGGTTATTTATTTGGTGACTTTTTTTTCTTTCAATGAATGG